>NC_143022.1:77939284-78251784 GCF_057628025.1 Oncorhynchus mykiss
GAGTAGGACATAACAGCAATTTGCAAGCAAGACTAATATCTATCAAGCACGATCTGTCTCTGCCAAAGCAAATAGCAGTAAATATATCCCAAAACTTTGCAAATAGATATAGTTCAGTTTTTTTCTCTACGATACTCCTTCCTCGATCTTGTTTATTTACAGACTGAATTGAGTGATGTGTCACACCGAAGGTATTTATCAAAGTCAGGCGGTTGAACGATGATTCGGGTGTTTACCCTTTTTCTTCTATCATGTTTTACAGTGTATGTGTTTAACCATTCCTTTTTTGCAATTCTTTCTTTTCAGAGATTTTTGTTGATATCTTGAACTGTTAAGTTATGACCGTGGCTTTCAGTGCTAGCTATGTGGATAAAACTAGATATCCGACATAAACTTGGACTTGAACATACGGTAAAGTATATTCTACAGGTTTGTTATTTCTGCCAGGGCCTGTGCTGGTGACTCAAAGTGTTCATAGGGCACCAGTAATCCCCTTGCTGGGCACGCCACTCAGCCCTTTCACTTAATGAGCTGGCCTGGCTACAGTGAGAAGAATTTAAAAGAGCCAAGAAGAAACAAAATCTGAACCAAAAGGCCAATTATTCCTCAGACTTGGACAGTAACTGCTCATTGCCAAGATTAGCAGCCGCGGCGATGTGGCCTCTAATTCCGAACAGCAAGACAGTACCAATATGGCTAATAAATCCAGGGCTTGGGCTCCTGCTGGTGCTCAGTTGAGCTGAGATAGTCAATCTACAAGCCCTACCCAGAATTCAACACCCGACCGACACTCCCAGCCCCCTCCCCCTTGTATACTGCAGCATCCCATGCATCACTGCTACTGATACAAATAGGACACAAACAAAGCATAGAGAGAGAGAGAGAGAGGAGGAGATGAGAAAGAAAGAGAGGGAGATTGGAGAGAGAGAAGGAGGAGGGATGGAGATGAGAGAGGGCATAAATGCCCCACTACTGCAGTCACATCACATCCCATTGAAAAGCAGGCTGGGGAAACAAATGCAAAAAAATACATTTGACCGCAGAAAAGTAGTCTAAGCGGGCCCCTGAGAAAACAGTGGACGAAGAGATAGATTATGGCCCAGTGTTTCTAGCCTCTGCTCCTTACAGTTCCCATGCTAATGTCCTTCTGGAGCTTAGACCACTTAGTCTGGCTCTGCAGTAACATCAACAGTAAACAATGTGGGGTCTTTGCCCGTATCCCATACCAAAGGAACACAAGGAGTCGCCTGCTTTCTAATGCACACCCACACTGAATGGGTGATCATTCAGTGTTCATAATGCCTAATAGGTACAAGAATAAGATTACTAAAAGGGGAGAGTTTAATCTTATTTGCACAGATGTTTTATTACATTTGAGGCTAATAATGGCTTAACAAATCAGTACTAATACAGTTCCTGGTTGTGTAAATTGGGTTTGATGAAGATGTCATTCAATTACTCATAAGAGCAAGTAGCTAATTAGGTTAGCTCTTATGCCCCATGCTGTTAAGGAAGATGCAGGTGTTTCATTGGTGTTGAGAGAACTTGGAGTATCGATGTGTTCATTGAAGTACATGGCTCTCAGTCTGTGTGTGGACATGACTATGCTATTGTAAGCCAGTCAACCATTAAACAGAGCTGGACCTTAGTTGGCTTTTTAACAATAAAGGCACTCTATCAAAATGGCCCCTCGTCAGTCAAAGAGAAATATGCTCAGTGGTTTCAAGTCATTTGTACTCTGGTGATTTAAATCAATAAACCAATTGAAGTACAATTTGTTGGATTTGTTTGGGGGAAACATTAGGCCTATACAATACATGTAGATAGCCCAGAAGGAGAGACAAATAGGAAGCCGTGTACAATAATATCCTGAAAGTGCTATTGGAAGGGGAGAAAATATCAAAAGCATTTGAATCTTCATTTCACAGACGCTCAATCGTGAATAAAAAATCAAACGTACAGTAATGGTAAAGTAATGTGGTTTGAAGTGGAAACCAACCAGTGAAGGGAGACAGTGAGAGGGTATAGAAGGCATCACCTCCCTCCCATACAGAACAATCATTAAACAGGGTTCACTCCAGCTAAACAATCCGGCACCAGTGATCACAGACAGAGCTATTCCCAGACCGTAGCTAAACAGATGATTCATCTGCTTGTGAATGGTGGAAAATGATACACCCTGTCTTTAGCCGTCCCGATCTTTTGGCCCATCAGATGATTTGAGGTCTGTGGTCTTTGTTTACTCAGTCACCTGCTCTCCAGGACCACCCGCACAGTACAGCGTGCCTCAGGCTCCCTGCAGAGCCAATTGTCCACAGCATACAGTAATTGCAGCTCTCTGCCAAGTGATTAATTGCTTAATAAGTGCCAAGACCATTCCATAGTGTGCTGCGCTGTTGTCTTTTCTGCTGTTCTCTAGCGAAAGCTTGGCATCAACAAGAGCCCATAGATGGTGAACTTTTAGAATGGCTCTAAAAATACTGTGAAACAAGGGCACGTCTTCTGCAAATATACAAAGCGTGCAACTCGTTTCAAATGTTGTGGCAATTCAGTCTTGATGGAAGTAACAAGCTGGTCTCTGTTCTTTGTGTGTTGCTACTGAGCAATGTGAAATAAAATAAAATTGTCACATGCGCCAAGGACGTCGGGTTTAGACTTTACAGTGAAATGCTTGTTTTACGAACCCTTCCCAACGATGCAGTTAATAAATTACATGAATAGTAACACAAGAGGAATAAAATGCACAATAATGGAGCTATATAGAGGGAGTACCAGTACCAGATCAATGTGGAGCTATATAGAGGGAGTACCAGTACCAGATCAATGTGGAGCTATATACAGGGAGTACCAGTACCAGATCAATGTGGAGCTATATAGAGGGAGTACCAGTACCAGATCAATGTGGAGCTATATAGAGGGAGTACCAGTACCAGATCAATGTGGAGCTATATACAGGGAGTACCAGTACCAGATCAATGTGGAGCTATATAGAGGGAGTACCAGTACCAGATCAATGTGGAGCTATATAGAGGGAGTACCAGTACCAGATCAATGTGGAGCTATATAGAGGGAGTACCAGTACCAGATCAATGTGGAGCTATATAGAGGGAGTACCAGTACCAGATCAATGTGGAGCTATATACAGGGAGTACCAGTACCAGATCAATGTGGAGCTATATAGAGGGAGTACCAGTACCAGATCAATGTGGAGCTATATACAGGGAGTACCAGTACCAGATCAATGTGGAGCTATATAGAGGGAGTACCAGTACCAGATCAATGTGGAGCTATATAGAAGGAGTACCAGTACCAGATCAATGTGGAGCTATATAGAGGGAGTACCAGTACCAGATCAATGTGGAGCTATATACAGGGAGTACCAGTACCAGATCAATGTGGAGCTATATACATGGAGTACCAGTACCAGATCAATGTGGAGCTATATAGAGGGAGTACCAGTGCCAGATCAATGTGGAGCTATATACAGGGAGTACCAGTACCAGATCAATGTGGAGCTATATACAGGGAGTACCAGTACCAGATCAATGTGGAGCTATATACAGGGAGTACCAGTACCAGATCAATGTGGAGCTATATACATGGAGTACCAGTACCAGATCAATGTGGAGCTATATAGAGGGAGTACCAGTGCCAGATCAATGTGGAGCTATATACAGGGAGTACCAGTACCAGATCAATGTGGAGCTATATACAGGGAGTACCAGTACCAGATCAATGTGGAGCTATATACAGGGAGTACCAGTACCAGATCAATGTGGAGCTATATAGAGGGAGTACCAGTACCAGATCAATGTGGAGCTATATAGAGGGAGTACCAGTACCAGATCAATGTGCAGAGATACAAGGTACTTGAGGTAGATATGTACATAAAGGCAGGGTAAAGTGACTAGGAATCAGGATAGATAATAATAAGGTACTTGAGGTAGATATGTACATAAAGGCAGGGTAAAGTGACTAGGCATCAGGATAGATAATAATAAGGTACTTGGGGTAGATATGTACATAAAGGCAGGGTAAAGTGACTAGGCGTCAGGATAGATAATAATAAGAGTAAAATAGAGAACAGAGTAACAGCAGCAAATGATGAGTGAAAAAGTGCGTGTGTATGTATGAGTGTGTGCATGTGTGTTTGTGTTATGCATGTGTATGCTATGTGTGTGCGTATGTGCGTATGTGAATGTGTGTGGGTATTGTGTGAGAGTTGTGTGTATAGTGTGTATATATAGTCTTGTGAGTGTGCAAAGAGTCAGCACAAGATAGGACCAGTACAGATAGTCTGGGTAAACATTGTATTAACTATATAGTAGTCTTATGGCTTGGGGGTAGAAGCTGTCTCTGAGCCTCTTGGTCAGAGAGCCGCTCCGGTACCGTTTGCCAGACAATAGCAGAGTGAACAGTCTATGGGGTTTGGTGGCTGGAGTCTTTGGCAATGATAGAGGTCCTGGATGGCATGGAGTTCAGCCCCAGTGATGTACTGGGCTGTCCGCACCACCCTCTGTAGCACTTTGCGGTCGAGGGCGGTGCATTTGCCATACCAAGCAGTAATGCAGCCAGTCAAGATGCTCTTATTGGTGCAGCTGTAGAACCTTTTGAGGATATAAAGGCCCATTCCAAATCTCGACAACACGTAACAGAGGTGTGTGCTGGCACATACTGTGTAATTTAAGTGGTCTCATTATGTCACAATTATGTTTTGGGGTTAAAGGTCAGATATTAATTCCTTATAGTCTAAGATGTTGGGGAGGGGGGGGGGGGGTTATATGGTATTGTTTTCAGATGGTCATACTATGTATTATTTCGATATTTGATTGGAAATGTAGGTGTCCCAAGAAAAATATTAAACAAGTATTTGATAAAAACCGATAGAAACTGAATAACAATTTCATAAAAAATCAATCATAAGAAACAAGGTTTTGAAGTGTTTGTCATAATTCTAGGAGATATAAAATAAAATAAACTGGAAATACATATATACAATGTATATTTTTTACACACAAAAAAATAAAGGGGGTAGGCACAAAGCTACCTTCATACTTCCATTTCTTTTATCAAACTAGTGCCGGTTACCTTCAGGCAAGTTGTGTGACACATGTGGGGGTTGTAGAGCAAAGCGGAGAATACCATAGTGTTCGTGAGAGTCTCCCCTTTCCATAGTTTGTAGGTCGAACCGTTTGGACGCATGCTACAGATGTTTTCGCGAGAAGACCAGTTTTCGGGATGTCTCATGGTCTGACAAACACCGCTCTGGCCCTGCCTGTCACCGCAGATGTCTCATGGTCTGACAAACACCGCTCTGGCTCTGCCTGTCACCGCAGATGTCTCATGGTCTGACAAACACCGCTCTGGCCCTGCCTGTCACCGCAGATGTCTCATGGTCTGACAAACACCGCTCTGGCTCTGCCTGTCACCGCAGATGTCTCATGGTCTGACAAACACCGCTCTGGCTCTGCCTGTCACCGCAGATGTCTCATGGTCTGACAAACACCGCTCTGGCTCTGCCTGTCACCGCAGATGTCTCATGGTCTGACAAACACTGCTCTGGCTCTGCCTGTCATCGCAGATGTCTCATGGTCTGACAAACACCGCTCTGGCTCTGCCTGTCACCGCAGATGTCTCATGGTCTGACAAACACCGCTCTGGCTCTGCCTGTCACCGCAGATGCGGTTGTGCGGTGGATTGAGACACATCCTATGCAAAAAAACAGATATCTCTAGCTTAAATTGACAGATTTTGATGGGGATTTTTTGTTATGTAATTTAGACTGACGCACTGGTGCGTCAATCGACTCTCAGGGGTTAATTAACTGAATACATTCAAGATAGTATTCATAGTCAAGTTTATATTCATATAATCAGACCTTTATTGATTGATTCAATCTTCTGCACTGCCAAATTCCTCTCTGGCACCCTGTACCGTTTTCTCTGAAGGTTGTAATAGAGTTGAATAACTGACACTTATCGTAAGGGTAAGGATAGTTACTAAGATTCATTCTGTCACTTTAAGCAGAGCATCGCCTTCAGAAAACGAATTGGACTGCCTGTCAGGCCGGTGAATCTGAACAGAGCTGAACAGGGCTTTGTACATTCATCTGGCTGCCTAAGCTGTCTAGACTTATGTTTGACCTTGGAGGGTTTAATGTCCTTTAAGCAAGTTTGGCTCTTCCTCTATCCTTCCATGTGTTTGGCTGGCAGAAATATGCCACTTCAAATCATTCTATGCTTTCAATAAAACAACGTATCAATGATCAGCAACATTGTGTGATAAGGTTCATGCTATAAAAATGAAACTTTCTGCTACTATTGCTATTGTTACTTCTACTGCTGTACAACCTTACATTTTAATCTTCAGAGAAATTGTTTTTTTTATTAAGTTGGCAGAGGATTGGTAATATAATGACTTTGTGGCAATCTTTTTTGTCAACATGTATTAAATGGGCTGGCAAGTATGACAGTATGATTCATACTTGACTCATTCCAAGCTAGTATTCTGACAAAGATGATACATAAATGCTGTACATACATGTAGATGAACTTAATCAATAGCTGTATAGATGGGGAATACGCAATGTGTACTAATGCATAATATGTCCTTCGCTTATGCTGTAGTACGTCTGGGTCTGCTTGGGTTCCGAATGATTTCATTTGGTTGGGATTAAGCTGCTTCTCCCAACAGTCAGAGATTTAATCTGTGAGTTCAACCTCGGTGCCCGAATGGAATCAGATGATGGCCAGCCAGGGATTACAGGAACGGATGAGGAAATCAGACTCCAGAAATGACCCATATCCCAACGGACATATTGTATCATGACTATGCACTAAAACATACAGATGTGCAGGCTGTTTACATTTGTCTGATTTCACACTCAGTACATTTCAGCATCAAAGGAATGTATTTGTGTTGCTAGAATTATCAGACTGTACTGTGCCCTCCCCCGACAACCCATCTGGAGCCTATGGCTAGCAACTGCCCTGGATTATCAACAGACAAATTGAATGCCGGCGTTTTGGCAGTACTCTTGCATCCTATTATTAACTTAACATAACTTTTATGGGATCAAAATTCAATGTACCAGATTGTGCAGAGTCATGGTTCATACTTGAGCTGCGTCATTCATGTTAAATTTGTGATACCCACAATTAAGATTGGTTTGAATGTAATTTAATCTCTTAAATCCTGGTAGTCTAAAAACTAAAACTTAAATAGGATTGAACCACCCTTCCACAGTTTCAAATTGTAGTATTTTCCTTCTCTAAGTATTTAGTAGAATTACCAGTAGAATTCATACATTTACATCCGGTTTATCCCCCACAAGAATAAATTAATATTGTGTTTTATTGTATGTTTGTATGTGTTACTGTAACCCAATGCGATAGTTTTTTGTGTGTGTGTTGCAGTGTGGAGCTGGACTTCAAGCAGCAGGAGGACAAATTACAGCCCCTGATTAAGAGACTGTGCCCCTTGGACGACCCTCAATACCCTGCTCTGCCTTACCCCCACGAGGTGTTCACCTCAACCCCCAAACGCAAGTCCAAGACAGAGTCCAAAAAGCATGGTCGCTGGAAACTCTGGTTCCTATAATTTAGGGAACACTTTGGATTTTGGAATGGCCTTTTGGATCAGTTTTTACCCATTTACTATCTTCTCTCAAAGGGATTTATCAGAACAGATTTTTTGCTCCAGAGGACAGATAACCAGATACCAGTAAACCATCTACAGTATATCAGGGTTCTGAGTTGGAACTGCACTAGAAATCAATGGGGGGGGGGGGGGGTAAAAAAAAAAGATATATATATTTTCTCATGGAGGTTTAGAGTCTGCCAAGACTTCAGTTTCTGGCTCAAACACCAGAGAAGATCAACTTATACCCTGGCTAGAGGTTAGCAAAACAACAAGGTGAGACTGGATATATTTAGGTCGTCTTGAGATGTAGCCTACAATATGAAGACGGATGTTATTTATTTACTGGGCAAATGCTTCTCTCACTTTTTTATTTATGAATTCCAATGGCACACCTTTTTGGTCTCTTTCCCCAGAGACCTCTGCTTGAGTAGAAGAGGAATCACCATGTGGAAGGCCTGTTTCTCTACAAAGCTACTTTAACCGTACATCAGCCGGCAAAGCACAAACATTTGGAGACTGAGATGGAAGAAGAAGTTATATACAGTACATTACAGTATATTAGTGAACCAACTACATGAACCCTTCTTGCCCCTTCTCTCCAGTCTTGAGAGAACCCAATCTCTGTCTCTCTCTAGCCCCTCGCACTCTCTCCCCTCTCTCTCTGTCTCTCTTTCCCCCCTCTCTCTCTCTCTCTCCTTCTCTTCCATCTCTCTCTCTCGCTCGCTCTGTCTCTCTCTCCCATCTCTCTCGCTCTCTCTCTCTCTTCCATCTCTCTCCCTCATTCTCACTCTCTCTCACTCTCTGTCTCTCTCTCTGTCTGCACACAGACACACACTTCAGGAGTATGTTAAGAATGATTGAGGTATCTGAGATCCTAGACTGCGTTATCTTTTAGAAACAGGATGTTATCCTATAGTTCTCCTCGAAGCTGTTCTAATCCCTCAGTGTTCAGAAATAGAAAAAATTGACTTATTTTTAACATATTAAAGTTTATTGATATGTTTTATTACTGTGTTATTCAACCTGCAGCAGACTTTTGTTTTTAAATACCTTAAATGCTTTTCTTAAATATCAGTTGAAAAAGTAAGCATATTTTGCAACTTCTTTATCATGTCACACGCATAAAGCTTTCTGTGTCTTTAACTTACGTACTGGCTAACATCGCACTAACTTATTCTCACCCACAGCAAGGAAATGTACTGTAAAGACATGATGAAATTCATCACTATTCTCTCTGCGATATGTATTTCACATTCTAACACACTTGGCTTAATTGATCCTCATCACAGACCACGTGGTCATTCACATGATGCTATAATTCTGCAATTGATTGATTAACACTGATCAGCACCAAACGCCTTTGATTACCAACTCCTATATGATTACGTTGGGGTGAAATCAACTCACCACCCAGGAGAAGCAATCCATGCACTGAACTTGCAATCTTTATATTTCTAAACCAGTGATAGTGACTTTGGTAGCAGAGAGATTCAGTTGATGTAGCCACTAAAACTATACACTTACTGCACCATTAGTTTATGGACAATCATTTCAATCTCACATTAAAAATGTCACACAGACATAATGTGATTCAATCACACATCTGTTCTTGTCGACTGGGTTACCAAGTCTTTCATTATTTGGCTGTAGCATACTGAAAGACAGACACATAGCGATACCTTAAGGAAGTGCAATTCATTGATCATGTGCAATATTATGCATTTTGTACTGTTTTTACCTCACACAAAATGCATTTTCAATAAAAACCAATATAATTACGAGAGGTGTGCTGAAATTACTCTGTGGTATACTGTGTGAATTGCAGGGCAGCGACAGTTTGACACAAAGCAATGTTGATGGAGTATAAAAAGTTGGACCATCTGAGAACCGGTAGGTACATCAACATGGTACAGTACATGTCTTAATCTATGCTCTCTTCCCTGTCTTGTTGAGAAAGACTTGTAGCATGACCAGGGCTCAGCTGCAGTGTAGGATTGTGTAGAGGTCTGCCCAGTCACTCTCAGAACTCTTTCGCCCTCTCTTTCTCTAAATGTGATTGGCCCACTCTCTGGCAGGGACACTACTGGTGTGCCCTGAGGTATGACAGTTTCCAGCCTGCCACCTGCTGCCAAGATACTGTCTGCTTGGACACCTGAATTCAAGGGTGTAATTTCCCTCTCTCTACCTCCCTCCCTATATTGCTTCATCCCTCACTTCCGGCTTGTGGAGCTAAGATCCCGAGCTACAGTGAAACCATAGTTACTATGGTGAAACAGGTTGGATAATTGACGCAAGCTCAGTGGCTCAGCTCCCTGAGGAGCTAAGTGGTTTAGGTCCCTAAGGATATTTATAGTGTATGAGTTTAACTGTGCTTTTGTACGTGTCAACTTTCCAGGAAGAATTTGATGGAATAGAAAATCTCCCTTTATAGAACAATGTAAGGGCCTTCTCATTATCCACATACCCATGGTGGTTAAAGCCAGGCGATGATGGCATGGCATTTCTACCCATACTTACTCTATCCACTATTGGGATATCTAGTCATAAAAGCTACTTGACAAGCGAGCCCTCTCAAACTGCATACTGATGTTTCAAGTTGAAATGTGAGGCAATGCTGAGGCATGTAGCCTACTGCAGTTTACCACATCAGTGAAGGATTTGCTATGGCGTCCGCCAGGTACTTTCATGTTAAGTGTGCTGTGCACATCACAGGACCATCCACTTTCAATCCCTTTTACCAACCCGACCCAGTACTGTGGCCACTACTACAGACAGATAACCATAAAAGACATCAGTGAACAACCATCATTTTTTTGGGCCATTTGAGACCCCATACAAAAGCATGGCTGGTAAGACCATGTGGTTTATCTACTGTAAGCCAGCCAACATCACACTTCATGACTGAGGGTTCCTTCTCAAGCATCCTTGAAACCATGATCCAAATAACTGCTGGCGGGTTTAAGATGTACTTTGGGTAGAGTTGGAGTTCCACAATGAAGCTTACAAGGTAAACTGTTTTACAATTCAATACCTATCACAGAAACCACCACTATCACCTAAGCATCAATGTTTTAAGATTTCGATATACCGCACACAGATGTAGGATCTTCATTTGATCACTATTTTTGTTGCTGAGAATTTTTATGCCCAGCAGGAAATGCAAAGTTGAAAGAATTCTAAAGTTTGTAATTTCCACTTTAAATATCAGACTTGATTCACCCGAAATAAAATTGTATCAACTTCATCAAAAATGTATTCCACATAATAATTCACATTTCCTGTTGCTTGCAGGATTCTTTTCCTGCTGAAGGAAACTGGTTCAAATGAAGATCCTACATCTGTATTTGTCTTTTATGCTAGTATGTCGATTGGGATGTAGATTTTCCACAACCATAAAGTTGTGTTGTTAGGTCATAAACAACTGGCATATAAAGCATTTAGCTGTGATGGCTTAGTTGATAGCTCTACATCACGTGTCAAGCTCATTCTGCGGAGGGCCGAGTGTCTGCGGGTTTTTGCTACTCCCTTGTACTTGATTGATGAATTAAGGTCACTAATTAGTAAAGAACTCCCCTCACCTGGTTGTCTAGGTCTTAATTGAAAGAAGAAAAAAAACTGCAGTTACTCGGCCCTCCATGGAATGAGTTTGACAGCCGTGCTCTACATCATTCTCTTGGTTATTCCTAGTCAAATAGATCATCAAACTAAAACGCACTAGGCAGTGTTGGAAGTGGGCAGGCCCTCGCCAGAACCCAATTTTCAACTAGTTTGAGTAATATTTACAATAATTATGTAGTGTTTGCCACAGCAAGAGAAAATATATTAGTCAAGCATAATGATATATACTGTATATACAACCAATACAATGATGAAAGGTGTGCTGAAATTATTCTATGGTATACAATGTGAATTGCAGAGCAGCGACAGTTTGATACAACACCATGTTGATGGAACATATGCTGTATAAGTAACCAAACGATGGTGATCTATATCAGCGTTGACTCTGTGATGTGAGTCAGGTCTGTGAGATCAGTGCTCTCTGAGTGGCATCACGGATGCTCTTCAGGAAGGGCAGTGGGCTGGAGCCTCCGGTTCCGGTTTCATCCAACGCTGAGCCTACGCCATTGAGTGGACAGCGCATGGCACGGGCCCGGTGACCAGGTACAGTGATGTACCGGGTCACGGCGGAGAGGTGATAACTCCGCAGGTTCACCAGGGCAGACACACAGGAGTCATAATTGATGCAGAGAGAAGGGCTGGAGCAGGAGAGGATAAAGTCACGTAGAGGGGGACAGCCAGACAGAGTCTCTATCAGCTGGCGGTGGGAGGGGAGCATGTACTCCCGCATGCGCTTCAGGAAAGATGCTGTACATGGAGAGATGGAGAGGGGGAACAATTGAGGAAAAATGAGGAGAGGGGAAAGGTGAGATCAGAGGGGAGATACGCTTGGATTAGAACCTGCCTTGGAATATCTAATAAAAGGGAAGAGAGACTGCAGATTCTTTCAAACAACACTATCATAAGATCTGCAAAAATGGAGAATCAACTACCCACTCAACAGTGCATAGTTGAAAAGCTCCATGAATAGTGCCGGATCAATGCTTTTATAGAGAAAATACATACAACCCCTTTCTGTTTACGTGGCAGTCAGCAGGTAGTGTATAAAAGGTAATTCGTTGTCTATGTAAACTTAAGATAGCACAAGGTTGATAGCCCGAGGGTTCAACCGATTAACTGCGTTCACATCAACAAACACTCTATTGTACTCCTATCTCTAAGCTGTAAACCCAGTCTTATGACGAAGTCACACCAAGACAAGTGTGTATCAGGTTAGGAAAAACACTAGCATATAACAAGAGACTATTCTTTAATTAAGCAATAAATCATGGGATAGCATGACTAATTATGTAATTTTCCACGACAAACCCAAATTGAAATATTACTGGAAATTCACCTGGAATTTTTATTCAGAAACAGAGCCTTATTGGGTCAGAATGGGGTTATACCTGCATGGTCGTCATGACAGATGCCCAGTAGTGCATCAAAGCACTGAATGGAGGAACTCTGGGCAGCACTTCCTCCTGACAGCATCATCGGCTCCTCAACTATACCCTCATACAACAGCCCTTCTGGAAGCATGGGGTTATCCCTCCATCTACGAAAGCACAATACAGGGTTATGCATGAAACTATTACAGCACAGAATGGGGTACATAATGTAGGGATAATGGATAAGGTTGTACAGCAGTAGAAGTAACAATAGCAATAGTAGCAGAAAGTTTCATTTTTATAGCATGAACCTTATCACACAATGTTGTTGGGATAAAATCAGTTTTATTTTTTGCCAAATTCTGTTTTCTCCATTTTGTTTTTCCACGTTTCAGAATTATTTTTATTTTTTTAGGTTTTCTCTCTCAAAATCACACTTTTTTAATAGAAAAACAGCACAATTGTATGTTTTAAGTCCACAACAATGCATAAACCACATCAGGAGACCACTTTTGAGAAAAATCATTTTTGGGTGTAGAATATATATTGAGCGTACAAAACAATAGGGAAACCTGCTCTTTCCATGACATCGACTGACCAGGTGAAAACTATGATCCTTTGTTGATGTCACCTTAAATACACGTCATTCAAAGCCTTGAGACATGGATTGTGTATGTGTCCTATTCAGAGGGTGAATGGACAAGACAAAATATGTAACTGCCTTTGAACGGGGTGTGGTAGTAGGTGCCAGGCGCACCGTTTTGAGTGTTTCAAGAACTGCAACACTGCTGGGTTTTTTACGCTCAACAGTTTCCCGTGTGTATCAAGAATGGTCCACCACCCAAAGGACATCCAGCCAACTTGACACAACTGTGGGAAGCATTGGAGTAAACATGGGCCAGCATCCCTGTGGAACGTTTTTGTCACATTGTAGTCCATGCTCTGACGAATTGAGGCTGTTCTTAGGTGTCCCTAATGTTTTGTATGCTCAGCATAGATGCTCTTTCATTCAAGTGTGCACCAACAAGAGACTTGTTTGAATAGCAGTGTTTCTGTAGCACACATGTGATTTCAGAGTTTGCTAAACAAATCATCACTGGATTACAGCAAATAATGATATAATTCTGTAATTAACATTTCATTGAAAAGGCATTTTGAAAAGCATTTCCATCTACCAAAAGATGGTTAGCATTAGCATCTTTGCTAACTGCTAAACAAAGTGCTACAAACGTGCACACAGACAGCGGCATTCCCACATTGCCTCTTCAGAAAGTTGAAAATATAAATCACTGATGCGTTTTGTTAATGTCTTATGAATAACTTGGGCAAATTAATCAAATGTCTAATAAGTTGAATACATTTAGTTGATAATTAAATGGCTTGGATATGTATGGATTGTATCATACATTACCCTGAGAAGAAGATTCTCAGAGTTCCATGGAATGCAGTGGGGTCCACATGCCCTGAAAACAGAAATATTTCAATATTCCAATAACTTGCACAATATATATATTGTGACAGATGGCAGGGAGAGGTGAGGGGAGTGGTGATTGAAGGGAGATATCTTGCAGCCCGCCAGCTCCACTCTCAAGCCTTATATGGACTTCCTGCCCCTATGAGGCAAGCCTGTGGGTCATTAGGCCATGGAGTGCTTGTGGATAAAAGAGAAAGCGGGCTGCACAACCTGGGAGAGGACTGAGAGGGAAACGTGTGTTATGGAGAGTGTGGGAAGAGAGAATTATCTGTGTGATTACCCGTTGAACCTGGACTGTCTGATTACCTCCACTGTGTACCGAACCGGTTTGGCTGAGGACCCGAGTTTTAGGAATGAAACGGACAACGAGAACAGATTGTGGACTGTGAACTGGTTGCTCAATTCCCCCCTTTCCCACAGTGTGCAAATTTCCCTTATAAATATCCCATTTGAATTCTAGTTGTGCTTTGTGTGCGTGTTTGGTTATTGAACATGGTGATGTGGAAACCCCACCCCCTTGAGCCTGCTACATGTGGTGGAGAATGCGGGCAAAGCAAACCATGAACTAAAATAGCGCCGGAAGAAATGGCAGCAGTTTTACGGCAAAAAAGAGCTTCTGAATATCAGGACAGCGATGACTCACCTCGGATTAGACAAAGATTTTTTCTACAACAAGACGATGCACATTACATTCTCCAAACACCCCACAGAACAGACATCGCCGTTATTTGCAAGAGGAAGTGATGCAGGTACAGAGGACAAAGAGCCGGATGCCTGGTCAGGACCCTGAGAAGGAGACTGGGAAAGCTGCCGTTACCGTCAATACTACTCGCCACCTTGCAATCATTGGACAATAAAATAGATGAGGTACAATCATGAATATCAAAAACTGTAATATCCTATGTTTCACGGAATTGTGGCTGAATGACGACATGGAGGGGAGGGGGGGGGGGGGGGGGGGGGGTGCATGAAATCTAAGGAAGTCTCTAGATTTTGCTGGCCTGAAGTAGAGTATATTGTGATAAATTGCAGGCCACACTACTTGCCTAGAGTTTTCAGCTATACTTTTCGTGGCTGTTTATTTACCACCACAGACAGATGTTGGCACTAAGACAGCACTCAGTCAGCTGTATAAGGAAATAAGCAAACAGGAAACCACTCACCCAGAGGTGGCGCCCCTAGTGGCCGGAGACATTAATGCAGGGAAACTTAAATCAGTTTTACCTAATTTCTATCAACATGTCAAATGCGCAACCAGAGGGAAAACAATTCTAGATCACCTGTACTCCACACACAGAGACACGTACAAAGCTCTCCCTCGCCCTCCATTTGGTAAATCCGACCACAACTCTATCCTCCTGATTCCTGCTTACAAGCAAAATTAAAGCAGGAAGCACCAGTGACTCGGTCAATAAAAAAGTGGTCAGACGAAGCAGATGCTAAACTACAGGACTGTTTTTCTATCACAGACTGGAACATGTTCTGGGATTCTTCCGATGGCATTGAGGAGCACACCACATTAGTCACTGGCTTTACCAATAAGTGCATAGAAGACGTTCCCACAGTGACTGTACGTATATACCCCAACCAGAAGCCATGGATTACAGGCAACATTGGCACTGAGCTAAAGGGTAGAGCTGCCTCTTTCAAGGTGCGGGACTCTAACCCGGAAGCTTACAAGAAATCCTGCTATGCCCTGTGACGAACCATCAAACAGGCAAAGCATCAATACAGGGCTAAGATTGGATCATACTACACCAGTTCCGATGCTCATCTTATGTGGCAGGGCTTGCAAACTATTACAGACTACAAAGGGAAGCACAGCTGTGAGCTGCCCAGTGACACGAGCCTACCAGACGAGCTAAATCACTTCTATGCTTGCATCGAGGCAAGCAACACTGAGGCATGCATGAGAGCATCAGCTGTTCCGGACGACTGTGTGATCACGCTCTCCGTAGCCGACGTGAGTAAGTCCTTTAAACAGGTCAACATACACAAGACTGCAGGGCCAGACTGCAGGGCCAGACGGCACTCACATTTGTAGCCATGAAGTGCTTTGAAAGGTTGGTAATGGCTCAAATCAACACCATTATCTCAGAAACCCTAGACCTACTCAAATTTTCATACAGCCCAAACAGATCCACAGAAGATGCAATCTCTATTGCACTCCACACTGCACTTTCACACCTGGACAAAAGGAAAACTTATGTGAGGATGCTATTCATTGACTACAGTTCAGCTTTCAACACCATAGTACCCTCAAAGCTCATCACTAAGCTAAGAATCCTGGGACTAAACACCTCCCTCTGCAACTGGATCCTGGACTTCCTGATGGGCCGCCCCCTGGTGGTGAGGGTAGGTAGCAACACATCTGCCACGCTGATCCTCAACACTGGAGCTCCACAGGGGTGCGTGCTCAGTCCCCTCCTGTACTCCCTGTTCACCCACGACTGCATGGCCAGGCACGACTCCAACACCATCATTAAGTTTGCAGACGACACAACAGTGGTAGGCCTGATCACAGACAACGACGAGACAGCCTATAGGGAGGAGGTCAGAGAACTGGCCATGTGGTGCCAGAATAACAACCTATCCCTTAACGTAACCAAGACTAAGGAGATGATTGTGGACTACAGGAAAAGGAGGACCGAGCACACCCCCATTCTCATCAACAGGGCTGTAGTGGAGCAATTTGAGCGCTTCAAGTTCCTCGGTGTCCACATCAACAACAAACTAAAATGGCAGTCGTGAAGAGGGCACAACAACACCTATTCCCCCTCAGGGAACTAAAATGATTTGGCATGGGTCCTGAGATTCTCAAAAGGTTCTACAGCTGCCTGGTACAGCAATTGCTCGGCCTCTGACCACAAGGCACTACAGAGAGTGGTGCGTACGGCCCAGTACATCACTGGGGCTAAGCTGCCTGCCATCCGGGACCTCTGTGGTGGTGTCAGAGGAAGGCCCTAAAAATGGTTAAAGAACCCAGCCACCCCAGTCATAGACTGTTCTCTCTACTACCGCATGGCAAGCGGTACCGGAGTGCCAAGTCTAGGACAAAAAGGCTTCTCAACAGTTTTTACCCCCAAGCCATAAGACTCCTGAACAGGTAGTCAAATGGCTACCCGGACTATTAGCATTGTTTTTACGCTGCTGCTACTCTCTGTTTATCATATATGCGTAGTCACTTTAACTATACATTCATGTACATATTACCTCAATTAGGCCGACCAACCAGTGCTCCCACACATTTGCTAACCGGGCTATCTGCATTGTGTCCCGCCACCCACCACACACCAACCTCTCTTTTACGCTACTGCTACTCTCTGTTCATCATATATGAACAGTCACTTTAACCATATCTACATGTACATACTACCTCAATAAGCCTGACTAACCAGTGTCTGTATGTAGCCTCATTACTTTTATAGCCTCGCTACTGTATATAGCCTGTCTTTTTACTGTTGTTTTATTTCTTTACCTACCTGTTGTTCATCTAACATTTTTTTTGCACTATTGGTTAGAGCCTGTATGTAAGCATTTCACTGTAAGGTCTACACCTGTTGTATTCAGCGCACGTGACAAATAAACTTTGATTTTATTTTTTTATCTGATTTGAACCAAGCTCAATAACTAAACAGACATGGAGCACAATGGAAGCATCGGGAGCTGCTGGAGGAACAGCGTCAGCAGACCGCTCTCCTGCGAGCTCAACTCAACCAGCTGACAGCCACCCAGGCCAGCGTGGCTGCAGGCGCAGCAGTCTCTTGTTCCAAACCCAGTAGGTTTATACTGAAGCTGACAGAGGCTGAGAGCATTGAGCCTTACCTCCAAGCCTTCGAGAGGATGGCGGCTAGGGAAAAAAATGGTCCCATGAGCATAGGGTAAGCCTGCTAGCACCCTTCCTGTCAGGCACAGCACATAAAACCTATCAGGATCTGACGACAGACCAGGAGATGCATTACGAGGGGCTGAACAAGGAAATCCTGCGCCAGTATGGTTACACCCTGATTAGCAGGGCACAAAGATTCCATCATTGGGCATATGATGCCTCAGCGTACCCCCGGTCGCAAATGCATGATCTAATTAGGCTGGCCAAGAGCTGGCTAACTACTGAAACACTGACGCTCATGCCCATTGAGTAAGTGGTCATAGATACATTTCTACGCTCTCTCCCATTCGAAGCTAAAAGGTTAGCAAGCCAAGCTAACCCGCAGAGTGCAGATCAGCTGGTGGAACTGGCGGGAGGTCAAGAGATGGCTTTCAAGGTTCTGTGCAGTGGACAACCATGGCAAGCTGAACTCTCCACTCGCCCGAAGGAGCCGAAAAGGGCGGAGGACCATGCCGGGACCCCAGCCAAGGATGGGAGGACACCAACAGCCAGCTCCCAGAGACAACGCCCCTTTCTGAACCTGGACAGCAGGAAATGCTACGAGTGTGGTGAGCGGGGACACATCGCCTGGAACTGTCCAAACCACGATGTCCCGATGCCTTTGGCCTCAGCCAGTGAGGTAGCCACTGGCCGTCCCTGGGGCTTGCTGATGGAATGCTGGGCTGAGGAGAGTGGTCCTTCCCCTGTCACCCCGGTAAGAGCCAACGGAAAGGACACCACTGCACTTTCGGACACCGAGAGTATGGTGACCCTGATCCGACCTGACTTTGCCAAGTCCCCGAACCTGACTGACACCGTGGCCATCATGTGCATACACGGTGAGACCCAGGACTACCCTGCCACACTCCTCCACCTACAGACCACAAAGGGACATCACACAAGGTCAGTGGGAGTCATCCCGAACCTGCCTGTGCCGGTCCTTATCGGGAGGTATTTCCCGATGTTCCACCAACTGTCGACCAGTATGTTCAGAGACGTGAGGAATGGAGAGAACCAGAAGGGAGGAAGCCGGAGAGGTGGGAGGGACACCAGAAGGAGTGATGCCCGGATGTGTGGATTCCAGAAGGTGGACTACCAGGAGTCAACAGAACCCCTCTCAAAGGGTGGCTGGGGTGAAGCAAGACTGGAGGCAGGTGTGGCGACTCTGGAAGACCTGTTCCCGATGGACCATGAGGTGGCGCCACAGCCCGCCTCTCTAGTGGGCCAGTTCAGCACGTCCCAATTGGAGGTTCTATAAAGAAGAAATTGCTGTATCAGGTGGTGAAGAATAATGACGAATTCATGGAGTTGTTGTTGGTGCCCAGTCCCTGCAGTTGGCGCACTCCCACCTTCTTGGGGCTCACCTAGGGGTGGAGAAGACCTTAGACCGGATCAAGGCAATATTTTACTGGCCAGGTGTGAAGAGAGCAGTGGAGGATTACTGCCGCAGTTGCCCGGAGTGCCAGCAGGTGGCGCCAAAACCACACTTTTGCAGCCCCTTAATTCCCCTACCCATTATTTCAGTCCCTTTCAGCAGGATCGCAATGGGCCTGGTGGGATCTCTACCAAAGAGCAACCGAGGGCACCAATACATCCTGGTGATTCTGGATTATGGCACCAGGTACCCGGAAGCCATTCTCCTCTGCATCATAGCCACCAAGGGAATCGCACATGAGCTAGTCATGCTGTTCACCCGAGTAGGCATCCCTGACGAGATATTAACTGACCAGGGAACCCCATTCATATCGCAAATCATGAAGGACCTCTGCAAACTAATGAAAATAACCCAGTTGCGCATCTCAGTGTATCACCCACAGACCGATGGAAAGATTAAATCGAACCCTGAAGCAGATGCTAAAGAAGGTGATGGAGGCGGATGGAAAGAATTGGGACCAGCTGCTACCCTGCCTGATGTTCTTGATCTGAGAAGAGCCCCAAGCTTCAACACGGTTTTCTCCCATTGAACCCCTGTATGGGAGACAACCCCGAGGACTGCTGGACGTGGCTAAAGAAGCAACCATCGCCCCATCAACCCATGGTGGACCAAGCGCGGATGGAAACCCTGGGGCCCTGGTACAGGAACACATGCTGGAGGCCCAACCGTGGGAGTACAATAGAGGGGCACAACAAAGAGACTTCCAGCCAGGAGACAAAGTGTTGCTGTTGGCCCCCACCTCAGAATGTACGTTTTTGGCCCGATGGAACGGGCCGTACGAAGTCCTTGAGAAGGTGGGTGAAGTCAACTATAGGGTCAGACAGCCGGGACGTAGGCATCTGACACAGATTTACCATGTGAATTTATTAAAGAAATGGAATGCACGTGATGTACTCTGCTCTATTGCCCCAAAGAAGGCTACCACAGAGACAAAGCCTGCGAAGATGCCACTGGGGGAGCTGCTGAGCCAAGCACAGCACCAGGAGCTGACAGAGTTTGTCGGCCGGAACCAGGATGTGTTCTCCAGTTAACCAGGACACACCAGGACACACCAATCTGGTACAGCACAGCATCATCATCGAACCCGGGAACAAGGTGAAGTTGAGAGCCTACCGCATATCGGAAGCAAGGAGCAAGGCCATCAGGACTAAGGTGAAAACAATGCTGGAAGCTGATATTGTCGAAGAGTCGAAAAGTGAGTGGTGCAGCTCCATAGTGTTGGTGCCGAAGCCAGATGGCACCTTTCGCTTCTCTAATGATTTTAGAAAGGTCAATTAAATCTCAAAGTTCGACGCCTACCCCATGCCCTGAATTGATGAACTAATCGAACGGCTAGGGACCACCCGATTTATCAGCACACTTGACCTGGCGAAGGGTTATTGGTAGGTGCCCTTAGCTCCCGAGGTGCAGGTGAAAAGTGCTTTCACCACCCCTGATGGGCTGTTCCACTACAAGAAGCTGCCCTTTGGGTTGCACAGGGCCCCGGCCACCTTCCAAAGGATGATGGACTGGATTCTCCGTCTCCATCGTGAGTAAACAATCGGGAGGGGATGTGTCAAACCCCAGGTGAAGAAAGTGGAGGGGATTCGGGACTGGCCCCGCCCCCTCACCAAGAAGCAGGTACGCACATTTGTGGGATTGACTAGTTACTACCAGATAATTATTTTCCACTTTGCCTCCCTAGCCAGCCCCCTGACAGATCTGACCAGGAGCCGTCTGCCCGCCCAAGTGACGTAGACCGGGGAGATGGAGAAAGCCTTCCAGGACCAAAAGGGAGCACTGTGTTCTGGACCAATGCTGGTGACCCCGGACTTCTCCAAACCACTGGTGGTACAGACCGATGCGTCTGAAACAGGGGTGGGTGCTGTCCTATCACAGCTACAAGAAGGTGAGGAACACTCAGTCGTGTACATCAGCCGGAAGCTGTTGCCGCAGGAATAAATATATTCCACTGTGGAGAAAGAATGTCTAGCGTTCAAGTGGACGCTGGAGATACTGAAATATTAGTTATTTGGAGGGCACTTCACCCTCGTATCGGACCACTGGTTTGGATGTCACGGAATACGGACAGTAATGCCCGGGTCACCCTGGTTCCTATCCTTACAGCCCTTTGCTTTCTCTGTCGTCCGCAAATCAGGTGCAGCCCATGGAAATGCCGATGCCCTCACCAGGAGGGATGCTCTAGGGAGCTGCACCGTCCCTCGTGGGGGGGGGGGGGGGGGGTTGCACATGTCAGGGAGAGGTGAGGGGAGTGGTGTTGTGCTTTGTGCGCGTGTTTGGTTATTTAACTTGGTGCTCTTGAAACCCCACCCCCTTGAGCCCGCAACAATATATACAGTTGAAGTTGGAAGTTTACATAAACTTAGGTTGGAGTCATTAAAAATCGTTTTTCAACAACCCCACAAATTTCTTGTTAACAAACTATAGTTTTGGGAAGTCGGTTAGGACATCTGATTCAGTCATTTTCCAACAATTCTTTACAGACAGATTATTTCACTTATAATTCACTGTATCACAATTCCAGTGGGTCAGACATTTACATACACGCAAGTATAAACACAATAGGACCATGCAGCCTTCATACCGCTCAGCAAGGAGACGCGTTCTGTCTCCTAGAGATGAACGTACTTTGGTGCGAAAAGTGAAAATCAATTCCAGAATAACAGCAAAGGACCTTGTGAAGATACAGGAGGAACCAGGTAGAAAAGTATCTACATCCACAGTAAATCAGGTCCTATAACCTGAAAGGCCGCTCAGCAAGGAAGAAGACAGAGACTACGGTTTACTACTGCACATGGGGACAAAGATTGTACTTTTTGGAGAAATGTCCTCTGGTCTGATGAAGCCAAAATAGAACTGTTTGGCCATAATGACCATCGTTATGTTTGGAGGAAAAAAGGAGAGGTTTGCAAGCCAACAAACACCATCCCAACCATGAAGCACAGGGGTGGCAGCATCATGTTGTGGAGGTGCTTTGCTGCAGGAGGGACTTCTGCACTTCACAAAATAGATGGCATCATGAGGACGGACAATTATGTGGATATATCTCAAGACATCAGTCAGGAAGATAAAGCGTAGTCTCAAATGGGTCTTCCAAATGGACCATGACCCCAAGCATACAAGCATACTTCCAAAGTTGTGGCAAAATGGCTTTAAGACAACAAAGTCTAGGTATTGGAGTGGCCATCACAAAGCTCTGACCTCAATCCTATAGAGAATTTGTGGCATAACTGAAAAATCGTGTGTGAGTAAGGAGGCCTACAAACCTGACTCAGTTACACTAGGAGGAATGGGCCAAAGTTCATCCAGCTTATTGTGGGAAGCTTGTGGAAGGCTACTCGAAATGTTTGACCCAAGTTAAACAATTTAATGGCAATTCTACCAGATACTAATTGAGTGTATGTAAACTTCTGACCCACTGGGAATGTGATGAAAGAAATAAAAGCTGAAATAAATAATTCTCTCTATTCTTATTCTGACATTTCACATTCTTAAAATAAAGTGTTGATCCTAACTGACCTAAGACAGAGCATTTTTAATCGGATTACATGTAAGGAATTGCGAAAAACTGAGTTTAAAACTTCTTAAGGCTAGGGGGCACTATTTTCACATCCGGGTGAAAAGTGTACCCAGAGTAAACTCACTGCTACTCAGGCCCAGAAGCTAGGATATGCATATAATTGGTAGATTAGGATAGAAAACACTCTATGTGTGTGGGTATAACATAACTTATTTGGCAGGCAAAACCCAGAGGACAAACCATCCAGAAAATATTTTGAGGTCACTCTCTTTTCAATGGGTTTTCTATGTGGATCTAGATTTCTAAGGCATTTGCTTGCAGTTCCTATCGCTTCCACTAGATGTCAACAGTCTTTAGAAATTGGTTGATGTTTTTCCTTTGAGAAACTAAGAAGTAGGGCTGTTCAGAACGAGGGTTGAGTCTAGTGTACTGTTGTGGTTGGCACGTGCGACCTGAAAGCTCGCTCCACTTTGTTTTCGTCCGTTATTGAACACAGTTTATCCCGTCTTAAATTGTATCGATTATTTACGTTTAAAAATACCTAAAGTTGGATTAGGAAAGTTGTTTGAAATGTTTGGATCAAGTTCACAGGTAACTATATTTGATACTTAGTAGTCATGTTGCACGAGTTGGAACTGGTATTTTTCTGGATCAAACGCGCCAAATAAATTGACATTTTGGAGATATAACAACAGAATTTCTCGAACAAAAGAACCATTTGTGATGATTAATGGACATATTGGAGTGCCAACAGAAGAAGATCTTCAAAGGCAAGGCATGAATTATATCGTTATTTCTGACTTTTATGCCGCGCCTGGCGGGTTGTAATGTGATTTTCATGTGTTTATTTGATGGGTTGCTGTCCTCAGATAATAGCATGGTTTGCTTTCACCGTAAAGCTTTTCTGAAATTTGACACTGTGGCTGGATTAACAAGAAGTTCATCTTTAAACCGATTTACAACACTTGTATGATTCATTAATTATTATCGAGTATTTCTGTTTTTGAATTTGGCGCTGCTATTTCACTGGGTGTTGTCAAATCAATCCCGTTAACGGGATTGGCGTGCGAAGGGATCACTAAGAAGTTAAATGTATTTGGCTAAGGTGTATGTAAACTTACGACTTCAACTGTATACTACCTGGGTATGGATATGATTCACTGTGGATAAGGTAAGGATGTAACTTACTGTGCATGAGCTCAAATATTTCCTTCATCTTCCTCAGAGACTGGCCCACTTTGTAGAGGCCCTTCTGTATGCTGATGATGTCACAGGTTACCACAGCATTCATCACTGAAAACGCCCCCTAGACGTAGTTCAGGACAATTAGGACTCATAATCAAAAGCCCCTTAATGGTCATAGCGAAAGAGACCACGAAAGACAGAAAGAGATTACAAAAACAGAGAGAGAGGGAGAAACAGGGTTATAATGAGAGACAGAGAGATGTGAAGTGTGTGAGAGATACAGTACATAGATAGAGACAGAGACAAAGAAAGACAGAGACACACATAGAGACTTGCCTGTATCCCTGAGCTAGCAGCCCTCTCCACCAAAAGAGAGACCAGGAAGAACCCTTTACAGCTTTCTCCCCCAGGGAAAGAGAACAGTGTTTCCAAGTTCCTATATTGAAATGCACATGAATATCACATGGAAACCACAACAATATCAAATAGAAACCAAACTGAACCGAAAACAGGAATTTACAGGAGATGTAATTCTCATGACAGTGGTTCTGTCAAACTCACCCAATTTCCATGTCCCTGAAATAACAAGTGTGAGAAAGAATGTCAATACATTGCATGTGTTTCATAAACAGTACATAGTCCTGTCGTGTTAGTAGACGAAATGGTTGTGGACATAGGTGTAGTGGCATACTGGTACGGGTTGGAAAGAAAGTGGTCAAGTAGGTAGAGGTGAGGGATAGTGACAGACCAGGGTGTAAGGGTCAAAGGCCCAGCTCACCCTGTAGGGTCCTTGAGTCTCCAGTTGCCCAGAACAGAGTCTGCATAGGTCAGGATGGGAGGCAGGCCGAGTCTCTTGGAGACCAGCCAGTAGGGCAGAGCCAGGGATTTGGGGAGAGTCTAATAAACACAAACACCGAACATGCCAACAATCAATGGGACAGATTCCAGTGTTCATGTCTGAGGTTAAAGTTCACTCTGAGCTGATTTTTACCTGGGCCGGCAGGTGTTGCCCCTCCTGCCAGACATACCCCATGGTGATGAAGCCCAGGGCCAGGTGAGCCAGCCTCAGCTCCCGGTGGCCCTTTAGGTGATGGGGACTCAGCACTGGCATCTGTTTACAAAAATGGTAACAATGAGTCTGTTAGTATGGAGTCTATCAGCAACACTGGTACAATCACACACGCAGCGGTGTAAAATACTTAAGTCGTTTTTTGGGGAATCTGTACTTTACTTTACTATTTATATTTTTTGACAACTTTTACTTTTATTCCACTACATTCCTAAAGAAAATAATGTACTTTTTACTCCTTACATTTTCCCTGACACCCAAAAGTACTCGTTACATTTTGAATGCTTAGTAGGACAGGAAAATTGTCTAATTCACACACTTATCAAGTGAACATCCCATATCCTCCCCACTGCCTCTGATCTGGCAGACTCACTAAACAAATGCTTTGTTTGTGAATTTTGTCTGAGTGTTGAACTGTGCCCATGGCTATCCGTTAAAAAAAAAACTTGTCTGGTTTGCTTAATATAACAAATGTTTAATTATTTATACTTTTACTTTTGATACATTTAAAACCAAATACTTCTAGATTTTAGTCATTTTCTCTTAAAGTATCTTACCTATAACTCAAGTATGAAAATTGGGTACTTTTCCCACCATTGCACACGTCAGCACGGACATCACAAGCCCAGACACATGCATAATCACATCAGTACTGAAGCCTAAATCAAGTGTATTTGATTGTTGACTGAGATACAGTCCATGTGGTTTCTCACCTCATTGACCAGGTCTCGCAGCTGATGTGTTTGGATGAGGGGTGTGAGGTTGCTGGCCAAGCCCATCCATACCCGGTAGTAATCTGGAAGGTCTGTCTGAAATGGGCAAAGGTCATATAGCTAGATATGACAGTACATTGTTTTATCTGTGCACTATACGCAAAATAAGAAAATGGTTGGTTCTAGAAGTTCAAGCAAAAAATATGTTTCTGTCTGAAATCGGAACGTACTGTAAGTTAATGAGGTGTGATGGGATAAAAGAATGCACTAAAGTAGAGAGTAGAACTGTATCTAGTCCCTCAAGTCTCATTGATCTAGTGTTGACATTGAGCACACTGTTTCCAGTCTAAGTCAATAGAGACCAGAACAGACCAACTGTCATTGCCTCACAGCTCAGTGCACGCTGGAGGGAGGAAGATCAATAGGTATCCATATAACATCCCATTCTCTGTTCTGTACAGTATCTATGCTTATCTATCTCCAGTCTCATTGTCACGTTATGATCGCTTCACGTGGATGTCAGCCTCTGTGAGTGATCTGTGTCTGAGCTAGTTTTGCTATACTGTATCTCTGTCCCTTTATTATTGAACACATCCCTTTTATCATTGTTTCTGCAGTCGTCAAGTTCAATAATAGAAGGTAGTGGACAATGTCATGTGACAACCAAGCAGTTCCTCAAATCTAGGCTAAGGAGTTTAGGAAGTTCAATTTCCCTAAATTTACAACATGTTGATTGTCATACTGGATTTTGGTTAGAAAGAAACTAGACATGGCAGTATGGTGTGATGGGATAAAAGCATGATCTGAAGTAGAGAGTAGAACTGTATCTAGTCCCTCAAGTCTCATTGATCTAGTGTTGACATTGAGCACACTGTCTCCAGTGTAAGTCAATAGAGACCAGAACAGAACAACTGCCATTGGCTCACAGCTCAGTGCACGCTGGAGGGAGAAAGATCAATAGGTATCCATATAACATTAACCAAAGCAAACATATTTCTGAGTTTAAAATCATGGTAGCACATGGGATTTGTGGATCAAGACTTACTGGAGGAAATACTATAGGTCACTGACACAGAAGTAATTCCACACTTCTAATTTTTTCTATTGTGAAGTCTACAGACTGATATTAAATGTGGACGTAGGTTCTTTAATTTTGCTTTTCACATTCACAAAACAATACCAGGAAATTATTTGAATGGTGACTTAGTGAGTAGATCAAATTTGTAAAGAGCAGCAGAGTCTAGCTTGTTTTAACAGAAAACTAAACAGCATGTAAAGGAAAATTAACCAATAATGTAATAAATAAAATGGCAACTGATGAACCTGAAGACTCACCATTTATAACGTTATCTGTTAACAGTAATTGCAGTATTTTGAAATGTTTTTATGCTCAGCTCAAAGTACATATATAAAGTTGGAAAAAGATGCCTTACTGCTGGCTGCTCCAGGATGAATCCAAACTCCTCAGACACGAAGAAACAGTCCAGATCAATCTGCAGTGCTGACCTGGGGAATCTCTCTCCGTCTCCCATTCTCTGTTCTGTACAGTATCTATGCTTATCTATCTCGTCTCGTGTACACGTTATGATCGCTTCACGTGGATGTCAGCCTCTGTGAGTGATCTGTGTCTGAGCTAGTTTTGCTATACTGTATCTCTGTCCCTTTATTATTGAACACATCCCTTTTATCATTGTTTCTGCAGTCGTCAAGTTCAATAATAGAAGGTAGTGGACAATGTCATGTGACAACCAAGCAGTTCCTCAAATCTGGGCTAGGGAGTTTAGGAAGTTTTTTAAATTTCCCTGAATTTACAACCTGTCATACTAGATTTTGTTGAGAAAGAAACTAGTATTTATCATGAAGTTTCACAGAAATCTGAATCATAAGCCCATGTGCCACAAGTCAGTTTACATTGCATTCCTGTATCACACCTATTTCAGGTCCAAAAAAATCCCAATAAAAAACTAACGAACAGATACAATCCTATGGACCCACTCCCATGTAAAGCATTATTAGGACATACAGTACAGTATGTGCAGAGATGGAGAAAGGAAGGAAGAAAAGAGAGGGAGAGAGAAAGCAAGAGAAAGAGAGAGAGGGAGAGACAGGGAGACACAGAGGGTTTTATTTTTGGCTGATGTAAACCCTTTACAGACTAAAGGCGGACCCATGCTTCCCAACCGAAACAGTTCGGTACGGTTTGTGCATATATTATGATGGGGCGGCAGGTAGCCAAGTGGTTAGAGTGTTGGGCCAGTAACTGAAAAGTTGCTGGATCAAATCCCAGAGCTGACAAGGTAAACATCTGTCGTTCTGCCCCTGAACAAGGCAGTTAAACCACTGTTCCCCGGTAGGCCATCATTGTAATTAAGAATTTGTTCTTAACTGACTTGACTAGTTAAATATCAAAACATATATAATAAAAATATTGTATGGCAAGTGTTATTTGGCCTAACTATTAGGCCATACAAACACATTGAATAACAGATTCACTACATGGAACAACAGATAGTTCCCCCAAAAGCAAGTTTCTTCTGAAGTGTTTATCTTATATCTGAGAGATATAAGAAGATCATGAAACAATTATTTCTTATTATTTTTGGCACTAAACAGTCTCCATAAATAGTTCCAGAAATGTTTTCAACTGGTACTGGGGGACCTTCAGAGTCTTGTGAGGCCTGAGGGCGTCCTAGAGCAAAACAACCAGCATGCACCTGTTCGTGAGAGTTTCGCCTTTTCAGAGTGGTCATATTAGTGTTCTGATGCTACAGACAGAAGTTGGTAGATCGACTGTACCGACTTCAGACGAGTCCCAAGACGCTTGTGGGGGTCATAGAGCAAAACACCACTCTAGCTCTATCACCTTTCACCGCAGATGCGGAAGTGCGACATAGCAGGATTATCTCTAGTTTAAACTGACAGATTTTTATGGAAATTGTTTTAATTATGCTAATTAGAATTCAACGGGGGCGCAGACATCAACTCTAGGGTTTTTTAAAGCAGCGCTACGGTGAAAAGAGAATTTCCAATTCCAATGATAATAACAATCAATCAATAGCTCTGACCAATTCCCGAGGTTTGTAAGACTATGGGTATAATAATAATTAGTCAAAGACTCAGCTTATTTAAAAGGTTAGTACAGTTTATTCAGAGAACGTTCTAAAGTCAAGAATACAAAGACATTCATTTTATACTGACTTCTCACACCCACACATTCACACAGCCATACGCACACACACACACACACACACACACACACACACACACACACACACACACACACACACACACACACACACACACACACACACACACACACACACACACACACACACACACACACACACACACACACAAACAGACGCACACACATGTCCTGCTACCCAGTCGCCAGAGCTTTGTGACCTTGTTCTTGACACGTACTCCCTGTTCTCCACCAATCTCTAGTCAGGTCGGCACCAAGCTCAGACAGTCTGTGTTTATAATAACATAAAGACATTGTCTTTACCCTAATTCTGACTAGAACTACACATTTATTGATTATGATTTTATACATTCTAATCACTTCCATACAATCATATGTTTCAGGGCGGAATATTCTAATCATTCAACTAACCGATAATTCTCACCTAACATTGTACTTGGTCTTGACTCGGTCTCGGACAGTGAGGACTCATCATTTCTTCCCAAGACTAGCTGTGACTAGCAGAGTAAATAACTCCTTTTATCAGCTTCCATTCAGTCAACCCATAAAACTGCTTCGGCCATGCCAAATATATACACTCCTTTCTAGATACATTAATACAGTATCTTAACAGCCATGATATATTTTATAGACATGTTTGCGCAGTGACAAACCTACAGAATAGGCCTTCATTTTGTGACAGGTTTGTGATTCTGAAACGACAGCAACTGTAATACCAGCACACCCATTTAGGAGAGTGCACTTTTTGTAAAACAAAGGGCCAATGGTGTAGTGGAGGCTACAGTATATGCAGATATAAGCCGAATACCCACTTTCTTTTCAGTGGGCATTGCGTATACTCCTAAATCACGACTGATACGTATAAAAGTAGTGTAGTGGAGGTATATGACTTATCAATTATCTAGTACAATAGAGAAATCATGCACAAAGTAGACTATACAATCGCAGAGTATGTGAAATATATTCACATGCGCGCCTCACACATAGTCAAGTTTCAGAGGAACATCATCTGCAGGCAGCAAGAGTGTGCAGCTCTCAGAAGAATGACATCGGTAGTTGGTAGGAGAGACGTTTCAACTTATGATATCTACCAGTAAATGCTAACTAAAGCAACAATGGGTATGCAAACGAGGTATTGAAAAGGTTTAGTCCGAAGTGTTGGTTAGTAGGCTAGGCTATTTGTGATGTGCAATTGTCATCATGCCTGTTTGCATCAGGGGCGTAGACATGGATTGGCCCACCCACTGGGGAGCCAATCAGCCCAATCAGATTGATGTAAGATGGCGCCGACAGATATGGCAGCTCTGCTTCTAGCTCCTAAGCAACTTTGCAGTATTTGAATTTTTTTAACGTGTTATTTCTGTCATTATTAGCCCAGAAATGTTTTTGTTTTATTACATACAGCCGAAAATAACTTTGGGATATCAGAGCGGTGGTAACTCACCAACATTACATCCAAGAATACGACTTTCCGGAATGGATCCTTTGTTCGTAGCCCCCAGGGCAATTGAACTTACTCCAGTGGCTGCTCCATAACACCGCCGGCGGAGAAGAGGTTTTTGGAGTGGACTTCTAGTCCGACTCAGTAGGCTTGCACACCATCCACCGCTTCCGTGTATATTATTTGCTAATGTTCAGTCTCTGGATAATAAAGTAGACAAGCTCAGGGCAAGGATCTCCTTCCAGAGAGACATCAGGGATTGTAACATACTCTGTTTCAAGGAAACATGGCTCTCACGGCATATACTGTCGCCATCCATACAGACATTTGGGTTCTCAGTACATCGCGCAGACAGGAATAAAGAACTCTCTGCAAAGAAAAATGGCAGGCGTGTATGTTTCATGATTAACCACTCATGGTGTGATTGTGATAATATACAGAAACCCAAGTTCTTTCCTAGAATACTTCACAATCAAATGCCGACTCTATTACCTCCCAAGAGAATTCACTTCGGTTATAATCACAGCCGTGAATTTTCCCCCTCAAGCTGATATTACGACGGCCCTCAGAGAACTACACTGGACTTTATGCAAACTGGGAACCACATATCCTGAGGCCACATATATTGTAGACTACCGAAGTTCTACCAACACATTGACTGTAGTACTAGTAAAACATTGGACCACTGCTACTCAACTTTTCAAAATTCCTACAAGGCCCTCCCCTGCCCCCCCTTCAGCAAATCATCTTGCTCCTCCCTTCCTATAGTCAGAAACTCAAACAGGAAGTACCCATGCTGAGGTCTATTCAACGCTGGTCTAACCAATCGGAATCCATGCTTTAGGATTGTTTTGATCACGCAGACTGGGATATGTTCCGGGTAGCCTCTGAGAATAACATTGATGAATGCACGGATACGGTGACTGAGTTCATCAGGAAGTGTACATGTATAGGAGATGTTGTACCCACTGTGACTATAAAAACCTACCCAAACCAGAAACTGTGGATAGACGGCAGCATTCGAGCAAAACTGAAAGTGTGAACCACTGCAGTTAACCATGGCAAGGTGACTGGGAATATGGCCGAATACAAACAGTGTAGTTATTCCCTCCATAAGGCAATCAAACAGGCAAAAAGCCAACACAGAGACAAAGTGGAGTCGCAATGCAACAGCTCAGACACGAGACGTATGTGGCAAGGTCTATAGACAATCATGGACTACAAAGGGGAAACCCTCACAAGGCTGCCGGCCCAGACAGCATCCCTAGCCGCATCCTCAGAGCATACGCAGATCAGCTAGCTGGAATGTTTACGGACATATTCAACCTCTCCCTATCCCAGTCTGCGGTCCCCACTTGTTTCAAGATGTCCAACGTTGTTCCTGTACCCAAGAAAGCAGAGGTAACTGAACTAGATGACTAGCACTCAATTTGGTAATCATGAATTGCTTTGAGAGGCTAGTCAAGGAACATATCACCTAACCTGACACCCTTGACTCAATTCAATTTGCTTACCGCCCCAATATATCCACAAATGATACCATCGCCATCACACTGCCCTATCTCCCATCTGGACAAGAGGAATACCTATGTAAGAATGTTGTTCATTGACGAGAGCTCAGCATTCAACAGCATAGAACCTTCCAAGCTCATCATTAAGCTCGGGGATCTGGGTCTGAACCCTGCCCTGGCCTTGAATCGGTATCCCTTTAGGTGGTCTCAAACACAGCACTGTATTTAAGACCAGCCAACATCTGATTTCAACAGTAACGTGGTTGGTTATGGCACAACTTTTGACGAGGTAAACGCAGCCTATCCAGCCGTGATGCGCACAATTGCTTATTTTACGTTTCATATGTTCAAACCCCAAGCCCCCCATAGGCTAGCCTTACCCTGCTACAATAAAGGTTGGTTCTACAACAATGTGTTGTGTCTTTTCTATCTTGGAGATTTCATGATATCATTACATTTTACACGTATTTATTTTTGTTGTTGTTCTGTTAAATAGATTGCTTGGTTTTCGTAAAATGTTATTAAAACCAAACTTATTGGAATGATTCACCATCCTGGTTTTATGGTGAGAACGTCCATGGCGCGAATACAATGCAACTTCTGGAGAAGTGTTACTGCGATCTGTAAGATTGTTCCAATATGTTTATAAAACATCCTGGGAGCTGTTTAACGGTGAGTGGACATTCACCCTTTCTCTTTATATTGGATTTTTGTCCAGCTACAGTGAAAAGTTTGGATGTGCCTAAAACCCTCCCTAGTTTGCATTGTTTTAGTAGTACAGTATACGCCCACGGGGAGCAATTGTTAAGCATAGCATCTTTAAAACAAGTTGTCTTTTCATTTTGTTTAGAATTTGATTATAATTATTCACTCTTTTCAAGCTTTCTCAATAATGAATTTAATCTTGCTTATTGACAACATTTAGCATATCCATGCTCAGCCATAATGTGATTAATAGTAGGCCTAGCACCTACAGTATATCAGTGTGAATGCTGTGTATATATTTCCATATTGAAGTTATGCTATTACTTATAACAATGTGGACTGCAAACAAGTTAATGTATTTAAAAAAAGATGGGATAGGTCTACATTTTGTTATTTGTTTCTGTAAGCTATTTAACAAACTCAAAATCAAATCAAATCAAATTGTATTTTTCACATGCGCTGAAAACAACAGGTTTTCAACCTTACAGTGAAATGCTCACTTATAAGCCCAGTTGCACTTAGCCATCCCGGATCCGGGATCGTGAATACAGCCTCAAGCTCATTACCATAACGCAACGTTAACTATTCATGAAAATCGCAAATGAAATGAAATAAATATGCTAGCTCTCAAGCTTAGCCTTTTGTTAACAACACTGTCATCTCAGATTTTCAAAATATGCTTCTCAACCATAGGAAAACAATAATTTGTGTAACAGTAGCTAGCTAGCGTAGCATTTAGCGTTAGCATTAGCGTTAGCATTAGCGTTAGCATTCAGCAGGCAACATTTTCACAAAAAACAGAAAAGCATTCAAATAAAATCATTTACCTTTGAAGAACTTCAGATGTTTTCAATGAGGAGACTCTGTTAGATAGCAAATGTTCAGTTTTTCCTGAAAGATTATTTGTTTAGGAGAAATCGCTCCGTTTGGTGCGTCACGTTTGGCTACCAAAAAAAAACAAAAATCCAGTCATCAAAACGCCGAACTTTTTTCCAAATTAACTCCATAATATCGACTGAAACATGGCAAACGTTGTTTAGAACCAATCCTCAAGGTGTTTTTCACATATCTCTTCGATGATATATCGTTCGTGGAAGTGTGCTTTCTGTCCTGAATCCCAGGAGAAAATGCCTGCAACTGAAGATTAATCACCAATTTAGACAAAGGACACCGGGCGGACCCCTGGAAAATGTAGTCTCTTATGGCCAATCTTCCAATGATATGCCTACAAATACGTCACAATGCTGCAGACATCTTGAAGAAACGACAGAAAGCGCAGGCTCGTTCCTGGTGCATTCACAGCCATATAAGGAGACATTGGAAAACAGAGCTTCAGAAATTCTGCTCATTTCCTGTTTGAAGTTTCATCTTGGTTTCGCCTGTAGCATGAGTTCTGTGGCACTCACAGATAATATCTTTGCAGTTTTGGAACTGTTTTCTTTCCGAAGCTGTCAATTATATGCATAGTCGAGCATCTTTTCGTGACAAAATATTGCGCTTAAAACAGGTACGTTTTTTTATCTAATAATGAAATAGCGCCCCCATAGATTCAACAGGGGCCCGCCCCTATGTTGATCAGCATGGCAGATGTTTTGTTACCTACAGTAAGGGAATTTTAATGTTTGTGCTTTTCTCTTATCTCGTTTATGTATTCTATTCATGTGCTGTTCTAATAATCCATTTCTGTGTCACATGGATGAAACAAAATGGTAATTATTAATTAATTATACTAAATCATGCAAATATAACTTGTCTGTGTATAGCCGTATAAATCAAATCAAATCAAATGTTATTGGTCACATACACATGGTTAGCAGATGTTAAATTCGAGTGTAGTGGAATCCTTGTGTTTCTAGTTCCAACAGTACAGTAATATCTAGCAAGTAATCTAACAATTCCCCAACAACTACATAATACATACAAATCTAAAGGGAATGAATAAGAATATGTACATATAAATAAATATTAGACAACTGCTGGAACTGTCCAGGCAGAGCTCCTGATTGACATTTGTACTATGGTGCACTCAGTTGGAACCTCTCCAGCGCGCTGACAATAAACAATGATTAATTTAAGATGGACTTTTATTGTCCTTGTGTAAGAATTTCCACGAGACTACCCTCACCACCTGGGGGCAGCACATCAGGAAGTCCAGGATCCAGTTGCAGAGGGAGGTGTCCCAGGGTCCTTAGCTTAGTGACAAGCTTTGAGGGCTGAACGCTGAACTGTAGTCAATAAATAGCATTCTCACGTGGGTGTTCGTTTGTCCAGGTGGGAAAGGGCATTGTGGAGTGCAATAGAGATTGTGTCATCTGTGGATCTGTTTGGGCGGTATGGTAATTGGAGTGGGTCTGGGGTTTCTGGGATAATGGTGTTGATGTGAGCCATGACAGGCCTTTCAATTCATGGCTATAGACGTGAGTGCTATGGGTCGGTAGTCATTTAGGTAGGTTACCTTGGTGTTCTTGGGCACAGGGACTATGGTGGTCTGCTTAAAACATTTTGAAACATATAAATGGACTAAGATTGGGATTTAAGTTGATACCAAGGCAATACATAAAATTCTGTAAATGCACAACTTGAAATAACCACATATTTAGCTATGGAGCATGTTCTGATTGTATAACGAATGCGCTGAGAGTCGGGAAGCAAGTACAGGGAGTGAGTGTTTAGTAAATAAACGTAACAGAAAACAAGGAACACAAATAACGCACTGACATGGAACAGAGTCAATAACACCTGAGGAATGAACCAAGGGGAGTGACAGATATAGGGAAGATAATCAAGGCGGTGATGGGAGTCCAGGTGAGTGTTATGAAGTCCTGGTGCATGTGTCGATGGGGACAGGTGTGCGTAATAATCAGCAGCCTGGTGACATAGAGGCCGGAGAGGGAGTATACATGACAGTACCCCCTCCCTGACGCGGAGCTCCAGATGCAGGACGCTGACAAAAGGGACAATCCTGGGGATCAGGAGCGGACCGGTCACCTCTGCTGATGTGCGGGAACCTGTCGAGCTAGCTGGGGCGCGGGAGCCCGGCGACCTAGAACAACGAAGGAGCAGACGAAACAGTACCCCCTCTCCAAAGCACGACTCCACCCGCAGGACGCCAACCTAAGGGACAATCTCGGGGTTGAGAAGCGGACCAGTCGCCTCCACCAAGGCACAGGAACCTGACGAGCAGCCTGAAGCACCGGAGCCTGGCGAGCCAGCTGTGGCATGGGAGCCTGCCGAGCCCACCGAGTCTTGCGTAATAATCAGCAGCCTGGTGACCTAGAGGCCGGAGAGGAAGTATACATGACAGAATGGCCAGTGCGGGGTTAAGACTCAACACACCTACAACTTATTTATTAATCAAAGCTCAGCCTTTTTCGCACCACTGCCAGTTGCAAAATATGTCAGAGACACCGCAGAACCCACATCGCTTAGATTTACCATTGCTTTTGGTTGGTAAAATCGAGCCCAGAGACAGAGAGAGCTTGTCAAGACTGGACTGAATTTGAAATCTTAAAATTCAAGCCATCCTTACTGCTCATTAAATAATAATGGACTGCTTCGGGAAAAGCAAGCTTTAATAGCCATCGCTTGCCGCATCACAATTTTATGAGTGACGCAAAGTGGGACAACAACTAACAAGGGGGAGGACAGATAATTTGTGACCAATGTCCGTGGTCAAAAAATGGAGAGGTTGGTGTTTGCTCCATATGAAAGATGTGTATGTGTGGAGGAGGACTGGGGGAAGGAATTATACCGTGGGATGTGTGCCTCTGAGACATGCTTATCATAAAACCACACCTCATCAAAACCTCTGATCTTGGTGGCGAACACTCAATTACTAACCTGTTTAGAAGGTTGGAATCCTATGAAGCACAGTAGACTGATGAGGCTGCAGTAATATTGCTAGGGTCAAAGCCGTGTGCTGGGAAACCTTGGTACTGTAGTGCATGTGTAAAGTTAGGGCTGTAATACTCATTTGAGCTTCATCTTGGCTTTTTTGGCTTTTTACTTCTCACATTTATAACAATATTTTTGTGTTTAATTAAACTTCGGGAATCACACACTCTTTAAAAATACCATGGCTTACTCAAACAACAATGTAACTCCGCATGGTAAAAAATACTCAACATCACCGAACAGGGCCATTTGTTGAAATGAGACTCAAATTGTGCTAGGTTTAGTTCAGAGACATCACTAAGCTGTCGGAGACACCTTGAACAAGCTGCCTCTCATGTTCTGTGCACTTTGCGCAGCAGTGTATTTGGGGAGAACACTGTGTCATTACATGCATTGTTAGGCACTGTGATTACTCAGAGACATTTCTGACATAGCAGTGCTTTGACAGCTCACATCATGTGTGGAAGAACGATGGAGGAAGATGGAAGGAGAAGGAGGCGGGAGGAGGGAGAGAGCTCAGGGCAATGCTTCAATGTCAGAGCTGAGCTATATAGTTCATTATCAGCACCCTTCCTGTCATGTCACCAGGCAGCTCAAGTCTCCCTCCTCTCGCCCTTTTGTCTCCGCTCAGTAACACTTTATGGGAGGATTTCGTCTCAAGTCCCTAGGAAAAGACTCAGCATGGTGACTTCATACCACACTCATCCATGATGTGGGCAGCAGCTTTTTGTATTTATTATGGATCCCCATTAGCTGCTGCCAAAGCAGGAGTTACTCTTCTTGAGGTCCAGCCTAGCGGTTAGAGCGTTGGGCCAGTAACTGAAAGGTCACTAGTCCCAAAGCCAAGAAGGTAAACAATCTGCTGATTTGCCCTTGATTTTGAATTTTAATAACACTTGAAGTATGAAAAGAATACCTAAACAAATTATTTGATTAAAAACTATTTTTTAGCCTTACTGCTATTAGCCCATACAGTACAAAAACATTTAAAAACAAATTCCCTACATGGAACAAGAGATAGTTCCCCCCCCAGAAAAATCTGAGAGATATAAGAAAGATCAGGAAACTTTGTATTTACAAACCTCTTAAATGTAATGGCAAAATGTAACATTTTGCCTAAATCGACATACCCAAAAGTAACTGCTATTCATGTGTAATTACATGATTCTGACATGCAAATATTTGGAAAGAAGACATCTTGGAGATTATGAGGAAATGATCAGAAGATAGATAGGAGCTACATAGTTCAGAATACACAAGATCAAGCACACACAAAATAAGCTTTTTAATTTTTTTTATTTTGAAAGTCATCTTTCATTGACAAGCTATAAGTGAATTATTGATGACTAGAGCTGGAAACACATCAGATGGCTTCCACAACATGTGAACAAAATCTGAAAAAAATGGGATTGATAGACATAGCAACTAGAAATGGGGATCTGGATGCCTACAGCGTGTAAGTGTACTTTCAATGTTACCATCCACCCCTTTTTTTTTCACCTGAAATGACATACTCAAATCTAACTGCCTGTAGCTCAAGCCCTGAAGCAAGGATATGCATATTCTTGGTACAATTTGAAAGGATACACTTTGAAAGGAAAGACAAGTTTGTGGAAATGTGAAAGGAATGTAGGAGAATAAAACACAATAGAACTGGTAAAAGATAATACAAAGCTAAAAACAACCATTCTTTTGTATTTTTTTGCACCATCCTCTTTGAAATGCAAGAGAAAGGTCACAATGTATTATTCCAGCACAGTTGCAATATACATTTTGGCCACTAGATGGCAGCAGTGTGAGGGCAACATTTTAGACTGATCCAATGAACCATTGCATTTCTGTTCAAAATATTGTATCAAGACTGCCCAAATATGCCTAATTTGTTTATTAATAATGTTTTATGTTCAAAATTGTGCACTCTCCTTAAACAATAGCATGGTATTATTTCACTGTAATAGCTACTGTAAATTGGACAGTACAGTTAGATTAATAAGAATTTAAGTCATGCATCATCAGGCTAGATTTGTTCCTACCAACCTAAGAATTAATTTGATACCCCCTATGTAGATATAGCTCAAACACAGACCAAATCGAAGCTTACCTTGTAAGATGTTGCTGTTTGGTGAAAACATTGTGTAAAATATACATTTTGACTCTCGGGGCTGGTGATCAATAACGGTATGTTACAGGCAGACAAATAAGATCATGATCTGTGGAGTCCCGGCTTTCGGTATTTATCAACGTATTCCTTGTTTATTTCGTTAATGCTTCACAACGCTAACCGGAATGTAGGTAGCAGCCATCTTGAAATTAGGTAATCGGCTCGGCCTGCCCTTATAAATGTGTATGCCTATATATGGTAGTAAGTCATACCAAAGATTTGAAGGCACCGATCAACAGTCAAGATACTCAGCTTTACTCAGATACCCTGCTTTTGCAGATAGGGGCTACCATTCTTTTTCAACTGGTACCAGGAGACCTTCAGGCCTGTGGGCATCCCAGAGTAAAACAAAGTCTTACCTTTCCACAGAGGGGTCATATTCGTGTGTAGCCCAAACTGTTCAGACGCTACAGACAGAAGTTGGCAGATCGGATGTACCGACCTCAGACGAGTCCCAAGACGCTTGTGTGGTTCGTAGAGCAAAACAGAGACCACCATCGTGTTTGTGAGAGTCTCATCTTTCGGTAACACTTTAGTTGACACCCTGTCATAATATGTCAAAACAGCTGACATAACTTGTCATGACACTGTCATGACCCATATATTTACACCTGTTGTAACATATGTCGCGTTATTTTCTGAACAGTTATGACACCTAAATAAGAGGTTCAGCATGCACATTTATTTCAATTAGTTTTTTACGGACAAGAAGTTTCCTTTCATTTGAAAGTGTCTTTCTTAAATCCTTTGTTGTTGTAATTAATTATTTACAGTCATGCTTTTTCCAATCATATTTTAAACAACTTTATGTCACTGTCATGAAGCATTAAGACCATCATAATTATGTAAGCCAGATAGGCCTATCAAGTACATGCCCTTACATCAGTCATCAGTCAAAAAGAGGGTGTGTTGTCCAGCTCCTGAAATCTGCTCCTGCATTCATCCCAGTCATCATCAACAGCACATAGGGGTAGCTGCATATCTGACATAAATGTATGCACAATTACAATCAAAATTGTACATGGTGATTTAAAAAAATATATATAACACCAACATACTGTTGACACATAGGCTATGTTTGGCCTTATGTGGTAGGTTTTCTGGGTTTTCACACTCTTATGTAGGTGTCATAACCAGCCATTAAATAACGCAATATATGTCAAAACAGGTCTAAATATATGTGTCATGATGGTTTATGACAAGTTATGTCAGCTGGTTATCACCATGTCATAATGTGTTATGACGCTGGGTGTCAAGTTAAGTGTTTCCCATCTTTCCATAGAGGGGTCACAAACATTCAGACACTACAGATGATTTTGTGAGAAGACCGATTTTTGGGATGTCTCATGGTCTGACAAACACCGCTCTACCTCTGTCACCTTTCACCCGAGATGCGGAAGTGCGACATAGGCGGATGCTGTGGATTGAGACAGGTGTCGCTAGCTTCAAAAAAGAAAAACAGGTATCTCTAGCTTAACCTGATGGATTTTGATGGGGGATTTATTTATTATGCTAATTCGATGTATGCGGGGGCGTGGACATGAACCTTATGGGGTTAATACACAGCAAATGAAACTGACAATGTTACACAATGAGAGGAGTTTTCTCACCTGTCAGACTGAGAGGTAGACGGGCACCTTTCTAACTAATTATATCAGCTGCATCGACCTTAGTGCCAGGTGACCTTTGCACCAGTAAGTAATAGAGAAAGAGAACAATGGGTGAGAGAGAGTGGGAAAAAAGAGAGAGACAGCGGGAGAAAGTTGTTTAGTGCAGTAATATTTTTCTGCTGCCCTGATCTTCGGGGTGTTTATCTTGCAGTGAAGCTCCAAAAGCCTGTTACATATCTGCTAAAAGCATGGGGCACTCAGAAATGGCCCCCCTCTAATAATCCAGTGTGTTGCTTTGGATGTTAGACTGTAGGCCACTGGGATCATAACCAAAATAGTTTCTGCTTGGTTTGTAGGCTACGTGAGGTAGATGCATTTTGAGGTGTTTATCGACAGTGGGATGAGTCGCCACCAAGACGTTTTCTCAGACAAGACAGTGTTATGAATAATACATCATTAAATGTGGCAGGTAAGAGTGCGTGAGATTGCCCTTCATCATGCTGCAGATGTGACTCCTAATCCTGGTGCTGTATGTAGAAGAAGAAAGTCCTTATTTCAGCCAGGATAACATGTCCAAATGAGCCTCAGAGCATGACATTTGTATCTCCTTCCTTGCAAACTGCCAGCTGCCACTCTGACAACTAACCCTTTCTACCTGACACACATCTGCAGAGCCATTGGGCTCCATTTCCATAGCAACCAGGTGTGTCATGTCACATCTCCAATGCTGAATCTGTCACCCATACTGCATATAACTCTGTGCCTCAGGGATAAATGGATCCAGACTAGTTAAATAAAGGTTCAATTAAAAATAAATGTAAAAGATATTTTAAAAAAGGGATCCAATCAGACGGAGGAAGGAAAATAGAAACTGGAATATGGACAGAGACGATTGGTCGGTACAAGGGTTTGCCTTGAGAGTGTTTGAGGGGTTCAGATAGTTCAATCTGTTCTTAGAGAAGCCCACATCCCACATTATTAATCAACACACTAATTGATATTTCTCACATTAACAAAGCGTGTGACGTAAGCTAGGAAAAGACACCAACGAGACTGTGCAATATAGGAGTCTCTCCTACAGTACATCAGCTGCTTCAGTAATATATTGCATTTTGAGAGTATAATGTTCACAGGCCACATGAATCCTTGACATAAAGTCGATATTTCTCATCAGGCTTATGAGCTATGGGTAGGTGTTCATGTTGCTGATGATGACTGGATGAGTATATACTGTAAACTATGTAGTTTATTAAGATAAGGATGAGAGGGAAATTAGACCCAGACCATTTTTTTCACAGCTAGACAGGGGGAATCAATAAGGTTAGGTATTATCCTTTAAAGAAAACTAGGTAAAATAGCTACACAAAAAAACAGCCCAAGCCTAGTGCCTAATACAACAGACATACATTAGTATTGACAAGTAGTATTGATGTAAGCCAGCAAGTCATAATAAGTACTTAGCTACAGGGATCCATCGCTAACATGGCCTTGGTGAGACTGGATTCTCCATAGAAACTATGATATGCGGCTGTGATTTTTAGAGGCCAGTGCACATATGGATAGAGTAGAGTCATGTACAGTGCCTATGCAAAGCCTACTCCCCCCTTGTATTTCTTCACATTTTATTGTCTTACAGCGTGAGATTAAAATGGATTTAATTGTATGTTTTAATCAACGATCAACACAAAATGCTCTATAATGTGGAATATTTAAAAAGATGAATGAAAAAGATGAATGAAATATTAAACACTAATATACATTGATTACATATATATTCACTCCCCTGAGTCAGTACATGGTAGAAACACATTTGGCAGCTATTACAGCATTCTTGGGTAAGCCTCATAAGAGCTTTGCACACCTGTATTGTGCAGAATTTGCCCATTATTATGTTTTAAATTCTTTAAGTCTGTCAAGGTGTTGGGGATCATGGCTAGATAGGCAAGTCTTGCATAGATTTTCAAGCAGATGTATGTCAAAACTGTAACTTGGCCACTCAGGAACATTCCCTGTTTTCTTGGATTTGGCTTTGTGTTGTAGGTTATTGTCCTGCTGAAAGGTGAATTCCTCTCCCAGCGCCTGGTGTAAAGCAGACTGAAGAAGGCTTTCCTCTAGGATTTTGCCTATCCTTAGCTCCATCCCATTTCTTTACAGCCTGAAAACTCTCCAGTCTTTGCCGATGTCAAGCACACCTACACCATGATGCAGCCACCACCATGCCTGAAAATAAGGAGGTTTACTCAGTGTTGTGTTGTGTTGGATTTTCCCTAAACATAAGACTTTGCATTTAGGGCAAAAAGTGTATTCCTTTGCAGTGTTACTTTAGTGTGTGGTGGCATAAATATGCATGTTTTTGCATATTTTTATTCTGTATATTTGTATTATTCATTATTGTGGAGTCACTACAATGTTTTTGATCATTCCTCAGTTTTCTCCCATCACAGCCATTGTACGCTGTAGCTGTTTTAAAATCACCAATGGCCTCATGGTGACATGGTGACATCCCTAAGCAGTTTCCTTCCTGTCCTGCAGCTCAATTCAAAAGGACGACTGCCTCTTTGATGTTTAATACATCATTCGCAGCACAATGATTAACTTGACCGTGCTTAAAGATATATTCATGCCTGATTTGTTATTGTTACCCCATCTACCAATCACTGCCCTTCTTATGAGGCTTTAAAAACACCCTCTGGTCTTTGTAGTTGAACCTGTGAATACTTATGCAGCAACCATATTTTAGTTATTTAATTTGTAGTAATTTGCAGAATTTTATTTTCACTTTATGGAGATATGGAGACATTATGGAGCATTGTGTGTAGATCCATTACAAACAATGACTATTATATTTCAATCCCAATTTGAAACGTAACAAATTGTGGAATACGGTCAATAGGGTGTAGACTTTCTATAGGCACGGTACACAGTACTTTACAAGTATCACTCATGGATCATGTCTGCACATTGTGGGTCGAGAAAGCTACAGTGACAGCTAATTTATGGCAAAATACACTCTGATTAAAAGGGCAAGACCCCATTTCTTTGTTGCCTGCGGTTATGTCAAACATCTCCATTATTGTTGGCAGTTGCGTTGGAAACAATTTCCTTTAAGGTGCAATATTTCCTTATCAAGTCTGTCCCTCTTTCTGTCAGGATTAAGAAACTCATATACACAGGCTATATAACCTCACTTGACCGCAGTCATTTCCATACTGTCAGCCTATAACCGCGGTTTTGAAACCCACATTAACTACCATGCAAAACGGTGAGTAAGGAGGCAGGGGAAGGAGAGAAACAGAGGTGAGCACACAGGATCATAAAGAATATCTGCAGCATGCCTTGACTATTAAACAGGGGAGGGCAAAGGAAAGGCAAAGATGTGTTATTTCCTCAGGAGAGCAACTACCTGCCCATCGCACAGCGTTCTCAAAGGGAGGTGTGGGTGTTTGCTAATGAACATCGCTCTCATCCAACCTCTAAATCTGCCCTCAGAGATTCCTCTGACTCAGTAAATGAGTGTGTATGGGCAGCTCTCGTACACTGAGCCACTCTGTGGTTCAATGGCTCTGTCGAGGCTCTCTCAAGTTTCAAGTACAGGGAAATACTTAATATACGAGCACTACCCAACAGTGCAGTATTCAATATCAAAATAGTATAACTAATAAAAAAGAATGAAAGAAAACAGGAGAAATAAGAAATAAGAGAGGACGCTATGTACAGGGTCAGTGGCAGTACCACATTTACAATGTGCAGGGATACTGGAGTATTGAGGTAGATATGTACATGTAGGCGGGGATTAGGAGAAAGTTATTGGTCACAGCTCTGAAAGCTGTTGAATGCTGATTACTTATAGTATGTGAGAAATGACAAAATATACATATAGGCGGACTGAATGGATAGATTGTTTTACACTTGAAGTAACGTCTTAGATCACAGCTGCAGTACATAGAGTGCCATCAGAAAGTATTCCACATTTTGTTGTGTTACTGAATTCAAAATGGATTAAATAGATTTTTCTATTTGATTGAAAATTAAATACAGAAAAAAACTAATTTACATAAGTATTCACACCCCTGAGTCAATACTTTGTAGAAGCACCTTTGGCAGCAGTTACAGCTGTGAGTTTTTCTGGGTAAGTCTCTAAGAGCTTTCCACATCTGGATTGCGCAACATTTTCAAATTATTATTTTCAAAATTCCACAAGCTCTGTTTAATTGGTTGTTGATCATTTCTAGACAACCATTTGCAGGTCTTGTCATAGATTTTCAAGTAGATTTAAGTCAAAACTGTAACTCGACCGCTCAGGAACATTCACCGTCATCTTAGTAAACAACTCCAGTGTAGATTGGCTTTGTGTTTTTGGTTATTGTCCTGCTGAAAGCTGAATTAATCTCCTAATGTCTGGTGGAAAGCAGACTGAGCCAGTTTTTCCTATAGCATTTTGCTTGTGTTTAGCTAATTTCTGTTTCTTTTTTATCCTAAAAAAAATTGCAATCCTTAATCATTACAAACATACCTGTAACATGATGCTGCCACCACTAACCTTGAAAATGTGGAGTGTAAAAATATGGCCAGTGTGTTGAATTGGATTTTCCCCAAACATAACACTTTGTATTCAGGACAAAAAGTGAATTGCTTTGCAACAATTTTTGCAGTATTACTTTAGTGCCTTGTTGCAAAGAGGATGCATGTTTTGGAATATTTTGATTCTGTACAGGTGTCCTTCTTTTCTCTCTGTCAATTAGTACTCATTAACTTATTTAGGCTTGCCATAACAAAGGGGTTGCATACTTTTTGACTTCAGACAATTCAGCTTTTCATTTTGTATTAATTTGTACAAAAAAAAGATATACAGTACAAGTCAAAAGTTTGGACACACCTACTCATTCAAGGGTTTTTCTTTATTTATACTATTTTCTACATTGTAGAATAATAGTGAAGACATTAAAACTATGAAATAATACATATGCAATCATGTAGTAACCAAAATATCTCAAATATATATTTGAGATTGTTCATAGCAGCCACCCTTTGCCTTGATGACAGCTTTGCACACTCTTGAAATTCTCTCAGCCATCTTCATGAGGTAGTCACCTGGAATGTATTTCAATGAACATGTGTGCCTTGATAAAAGTTAATTTGTGGAATTTCTTTACTTCTTAATGCGTTTGAGTCAATCAGTTGTGTTGTGACAAGGTATGGTTGGTATACAGAAGATAGCCCTATTTGGTAAAAGACCAAGTCCATATTATGGCAAGAACAGCTCAAATAAGCAAGGAGAAATGAGAGTCCGTCATTACTTTAAGACAGGTCAGTCAATCCAGGACATTAAAAACTTTGAAAGTTTCTTCAAGTACAGTCGCAAAAACCATCAACTGCTATGGTGAAACTGGCTCTGAATAGGACCTCCACAGGAAAGGAAGACCCAGCGTTACCTCTGATGCAGAGGATAAGTTCATTAGAGTTACCAGCGTCAGATATCGGCAATAAACTGCACCTCAGATTGCAGTCCAGATAAATGCTTCACAGAGTTCAAGGAACAGACACGTATCAACATCAACTGTTCAGGGGAGACTGTGTAAAGCAGGCCTTCATGGTTGAATTGCTGCAAAGAAACCATTACTAAAGGACACCAATAACAAGAAGAGACTTGTTTGGGCCAAGAAACATGAGCAATCTGTCCTTTGGTCTGATGAGTCCAAATTTGAGATTTCTGGTTCCAACCGCCATGTCTTAGTGAGACGCAAGGTAGGTGAACGGATGATCTCCACATGTGTGGTTCCCACCGTGAAGCATGGAGGAGGAGGTGTGATGGTGTGGGGGTGCTTTGCTAGTGACCCTGTCAGTGATTTATTTAGAATTCTTGGCACACTTAACCTATCAGGTTTGAAGGTAAGACCCAGATCCAGACCACATTGAATATACAATTGTTTAATGATCCAATAGGTGCAGGCAATAGATAGGTCAAGGCAGACAGGGGTCAGAAAACCAGAGGTGAGGCAACGGTACCGGATGGCAGGCAGACTCATGGCCAGGGTAAGCAGATGTCAAAAGCCAGCAGGGGTCAGAAAACCAGAGGTGAGGCAAAGGTACAGGTCGGTAGGCAGGCTCAGGTTCAGGGGCAGGCAGAGTGGTCAGACAGGTGAGCTCGGAGTCAAGACAGGAAATGGTCAAAACCAGGAGGGCGAGAAAAGAAATAGCAGGAGATGAGAAACAAAACGCTGGTTGACTTGACAAACAAGTTGAACTGGCAACAGACAGACAGAGAACACAGGTATAAATACACAGGGGATAATGGGGAAGATGGTTGACACCTGGAGGGGGGTGGAGACAATGACAAGGACAGGTGAAAAACAGATCAGGGAGTGACATAACCAGCATGGCAACCACAGCATTCTGCAGTGATACGCCATGCCATCTGGTTTGCGTAGTGGGACTATCATTTGTTAATTAACAGGACAATGACCCAAAACACACCCCCAGGCTGTGTAAGGGCTATTTGACCAAGACGGAGAGTGATTGAGTGCTGAATCAGATGACCTGGCCTCCACAATCCCCCAACCTCAACCCAATTGAGATGGTTTGGGATGAGTTGGATCGCAGAGTGAAGTAAAAGCAACCAACAAGTGCTCAGCATATGTGGGAACTCCTTCAAGACTGTTGGAAAGGCATTTCAGGTGACTACCTCATGTAGCCGGTTGAGAGAATGCCAAGAGTGTGCAAAGATGTCATCAAGGCATAGAGTGGCTTCTTTGAAGAATCTCAAATCTCAAATATATTTTGATTTGTTTAACACTTTATTTCATAGTTTTGATGTCTTCACTATTATTGTACAATGTAGAAAATAGTAAAAATAAAGAAAAACCCTTGAATGAGTAGGTGTGTCCAAACCTTTGACTTATACCTTTGACTTGTACTGTATATACATAATTCCACATTGACATTATGGTGTATTGTGTGTAGGCCAGTGACAAAAATATAAATACATCTTTAATCCAGCCTGTAACACATCTTTGTTTAATTAATTTTTTATTCAAGGGGTGTGAATACTTTCTGAAGGCACTGTAGGAGAAGCCAAAAACTGTGTTTACTTTCAAATAAAATATTAGAAATAGCAGGAGTAATAAAATATTACTCAGGGTCTATCAGAGATGAGTACAGATTGAGGATCATGTCAAAAGAATGAGGAATACTTTTCAAAATGACAAAAGAAAAAAATATGTGATCGTTAAACTAGCACTGACTTTGCTGACAACTACTCTATTGAATTATTTTTTACAGAATATGACTGTGAAATGTGGTTGTCTCATTTAGCTATACGGAAATCCTCTATCCAGAAGACACAAGACATGTGGAGAGTCGTTGAGACTGGTTTCTAATCCCTAGTTTGTTTCTTCATTAGTTCTTGTTTCTAACGTTACTGTCTGGAACTACTCTTCAGAAAACGTTACTATCATTCTACTCATGCTTTGTCTGTGAGAGCCCTGACAGCCTAAAGGAAACAGACTGGAACTATCGCACCAGACCACCACCGCACCCAGACAGTATGGCACACACACACAATACAACACACACATACCACAAGAGCACTTGACACATTGGTTCCAGTCCAGCGGTCCTGATGTTGGCACCACAGTGGCAGCCATTATAAAGAGCATACGGAGTGTGTTTGTAAAAGGTTTGGCTTCCACCTGAACCAGACATATTTGTATCATTGTTTGAGGCAGTCACATGTGTTAACTTCTGGTTAATTTTCTCTAGCACAGCCTGAGACATGATGAGTATATATGCAATAATCACTATGACTACTTGTGTTGAACAACATGTTTAATCGGAAGGGTATATGAAGTTTCACAGAGGGGATTCATAAATCTTATGTAAAACTGTTAAATGTGTAACGGCATTCAGAGGAAGAAGGTGAGGACCAAGGTGCGGCGTTGTGAGTGTCCATGATCATTTATTATATCAGAACACGAGAAAATGCAAAATAACAAAGTGAAGGAAAGAAATGAAAATCAAAACAGTTCTGTATGGTGAAAACACAGACAGAGAAAACAGCTACCCACAAACACCCGGTGGGAACAGGCTACCTAAGAACTAAAGGAAGGTGACAAAATGAAAGTGAACACAGTCAAAACGAAGGATTTGCAGCTCAGTAAAGTATCCTGTTGTCCTTCCATGTGTTCAGACACAGCATACATGGCTCTATGTAGTAAACAAACCAAATTCAGTCCATTATCTCCGTTTTTTTTATCTCATAAACATTCTTCCTATATCTTCACCTGAGATACATTATCCCAGCTGACAGCAAGTTCACAGTTCCTTGACTTAGTAAGAAGTTTAGAGGAGGAAGGGGTGCCATTGCTTTGACTACGTCACATTTTATTTGGCATGGCAAAGATGCCCCCTTTGCTAAGATTCTGCTCATTCTGCACACTTTAATGTAGCCCAGCATGCCCTCCAGCATCTCCTCTCATCATCTCCCATTGGGTACGGTGAGATGCTAAATAAATCTTCTGCTGTAGAATGAGACTGTACATAGAGCTCATGCTCAGCGGGAGCCTGTGGGAAACAAGCGACGGTGTCCTGCACAACACGTCAGCATGAATTCTGTCCACACCAGTAGTGGTATTGCACAAAGCACCCTGTTTTTTTAGATGGACCTCATCAACATCACTCTGTCTGTTTAAATCAAAGATAAGCATTTCTGTTGACTAGATAGCCAGAAATGATGCATGGAGAGTGGAGTAGTTTGGAAAAAGAAGAGATGAAGGAAAGCAAAATCTTGTGTTAGCTTGCAAGCAAGTCTCAGCTGTAAATGAGAACTTGTTCTCAACTGGCCTACCTAGTTAAATAAAGGTGATTTTTTTTGAAAGTGTGTATGTGTATGAGTTGTGTAGGACAGACTATAATGTGAAACAAGTATACTATGCAGCTGTCAAGGAACCAGACTTCTTTATAGCGGCTGTCTTGCCTTGTCTGCAAGAGATGATGGGTTTTTCCCTGAGATTTCATCAGGTCAGGAGTTTAGCCCCATATGTGAACCGCTTTATCAAACAGCCGCATCAAGGCTGCATTAGTCGAGAAATAAGTTCTCTCCCCCTCCCTTGTTCTGTGTGTGGCCCTCCATACCTTCCTCCCATTGTCAGCATGCTTTACTGCCACTACCAGCCATCTCTCAAACACTCTCCTCTCCCTGAGCTGCAGAGAAACCAGGTTGAAGAAAAAGAAAAGGAGGGGAAGAAACCAGGGTGATCCGATGAATTTCAAGACCACTTACCAAGCCATCAGACATACGGAGCACAAAAGGACAGTAAATTCAGTCTGGGGAAGCTGTGACTTGGTAAAAATCGTCCAGAAAAGTCCTGAAATCAATGCAGGGTTCACAATTTTAGCTAATCTTTCGTGTAAGTGAGTTGGAAATATTAAGGACTTCAGTGTTTCACTGATGTTTTCTATTTTGTTCCTTATTCCAATGCCAGACATTGGATGATGACATAGGCAACATGGACGCCATCCTTTTCTCGTTGTGCTGACCTTTCCACCCACCCTGTATTTTTAAAGGTAAAAACCACTGGTCAACCCAAGGCTCCTGAATTAAGCATGAGTCCTGCCTCTCCTAGCAGATTATGCAGCCCCAAGTGACCAAATAGGCCACATGTAAGTCTCTCCCAGAAAATAATAAGGCGCAATAGGAAATATACTGTGCATGTTGGCCAGTGTGCACACTCAATCATGGTTCATTACAACACCACTGTGGCATGTGGAATTTGGAAAGTGTTAGCATAATATAGCAGAGAATGATAGGGATTCCAATTCCTAATGTATTGGGTTCTTTATTCAGAAACCCATTTGGAATGGAGACCTAGGGCCGATTCCATGCCAGCGGGAGCGGATAATATTTTTGGTATCTCAGATTGTTCCGTCAATTCTCACAAAGGAACTTCATTGGGAGAAAGGAGGTTGAACATGCTTTTTACATTTGCATCACAAATCATAACAAAAACATGATGATGAACGTGGCCATTTTAGACCTATACCCTCCTCCTGTAAGACCCTATGTTCTGTGAACCGTAGATGATACAGACAACATATTGTTGTTGTTATACTCCTTATAATGTTCTCGTTAATATAGAGTATGTCTAGAAAATAAATTGGAAATACATATTTTCGCATACATTTATTTATTCAACATTACACATATTAATATTAATACCTCAAAATGACCCTTTTAGATTGTTCGTATGTGATAGAAATGTAAAAAGCTTTTCAAACCTCCTTCCTCCCAATGACGTTTCTATGTGAGAATTGCCAGAAAAATCTGAGATGCCAAAAATATTTTGCACTCCATTGGCGTGGAGTTGCCACTAGGAGTCAAAACGTTGTTTCAATTAACCACATGGAAACACAGCAAGCATAAGTATGCAGAGCCCTCTTTTATGTTTTAAGGATTCCAATATAACAATAGAGATACATTCCATTCAAAATGTGAAAACAGAACTCCCCCCACCCTGTCTCTCTGCCTCTCTGCCTCTCTCTCTCTCTCTCTCTCTCTCTCTCTCTCGCTCTCTCGCTCTCTCGCTCTCTCTCTCTCTCTCTCTCTCTCTCGCGCTCTCTCTCTCTCGCTCTCTCTCTCTCTCTCTCTCTCTCTCTCTCTCTCTCTCTGCCTCTCTCTCTCTCTCTCTCTCTCTCTCTCTGCCTCTCTGCCTCTCTCTCTCTCTCTCTCTCTCTCTCTCGCTCTCTCGCTCTCTCGCTCTCTCTCTCTCTCTCTCTCTCTCGCGCTCTCTCTCTCTCGCGCTCTCTCTCTCTCTCTCTCTCTCATCATCATCCCCATTGTCTTGAGGCAAATTAATGTAGTCTATCTGGCAGCAATACTATATTACAGCAATTGGTAAACCATGCTCCATGGAGTTTGTGAGGTGCTGTGTATTGAAACGCAATACATTTGTTTGATTATTTGGTTTTAAAAAAACTAAACAATTACAATCATTTCTCATTTAAATGAGCATTCACATTGCCAAATCTTTTCCCAGTCCGTTTCATGCACCATATCTAGAATCATAATTTGTCATGATTGCACATGAAAGAGTTTTGTATCATTTTTATGATAGTGTTACAGAGGATTTGTAATGGTTCACTGAAATGTTTCTACATGATTGATTAAACACTAATAACCATTTGATACTTTGGAGATCATACCGTACACATCACTAAGGACTAAACATGGTCCGCACACACCCGCACAGTCTCTAGGCTCTTTAAAAATATATGTATATTCTAGTTTTACCAATGACCTGCCACTGGCATTAAACAAAGCCTGTGTGTCCATGTTTGCTGATGATTCAACCATATATGTGCCAGAAACCACAGCTAATGAAGTCACTGAAACTCTCAACAAGGAGTGGCAGTCAGTTTTGGAATGGGCGACCAGTAATGAACAGTCCATGAACATCTCTAAAACTAAGTCCATTGAATTTGGTACAAATCATCCCCTAAGCTGTAGACCTCACCTGAATCTGGTAATGAATGGTGTGGCTGTTGAACAAGTTGAGGAGACTAAATAACTTGGTGTAACCTTAGATAGGTCAAAACACATCGATTCAATGGTTGTAAAGTTTGTCCATAATAAAGAAATGCTCTGCTTTTTTGACATACAAATTTACCCCACCAGACATGCCACCTGGGGTCTTTTCACAGTCCCAAAATCGAGAACAAATTCAAAAAAGTGTACAATATCATTTAGAGCCATTATTGCATGGAACTCACATCTCATATTACTCAAAAGAACAGCAGACCTGTTTAAATAACAGATAAAGCAACATCTCACTGCCCAACGCCTCTCCCATATTTGACTTAGATATTTTGTGTGTATGTATTGATACTGTATGTTATTTTGTCCTTCAGCTGTTCTTGTTTATTCATGTTCTGTATTTTGTCATGTTTCATGTTGTGTGTGAACCCAAGGAAGAGTAGCTGGCGCATCCTCAAAAATGTATACAGCTGCACCATCGAGAGCATCTTGACTGGCTGCATCACCGCTTGGTATGGCAAATGCACCGCCCTTGAACGCAAAGCGCAACAGTGGGTGGTGTGGACAGCCCAGTACATCACTGGGGTTGATATCCCTGCCATACAGGACCTCTATATCAGGCTGTGTCAGAGGAAGGCACAAGAAATTGCAAAGGACTCAAGCCACCAAAGCTATAGACTGTTCACTCTGCTACCGTCCAGAAAACCGTACATGAACATCGGATCCCGGAATAACAGGCTCCGAGACAGCTTCAACCCCCAAGGCATAAGACTGCTAAATAGTCAGACTGCTAGTTAATTAACTGGTTACCCAAACTATCAACACTGATTCTACCTTGTACTGACCCTACGTACACTCACTAGACTATATATATACACACCATATACAGACTCACACACACTGCATTGATACACCTTCACATACACTACATATGCACACACACACATACAGACACACACACATAAAACACACACGCACACCGACACAACACAAAAACACATACACACAAACACACTTTCACCCTCATAATTTCCTGCTGTTACTCTGTTCTTCATTTTACCCTTACTATTATCTATCCTGATGCCTAGTCACTTTACACTTCCTTCATGTACATATCTACCTCAAATACCTTGTATCTCTGCACATTGATCTGGTACTGGTACTCCCTGTGTATAGCTCCATTCTTGTGTATTTTATTTGAATCCTCTTGTGTTACTCTGCATCATTGGGAAGGGCTCGTAAGCATACATTTCACGGTGAAGTCTACACCCGCTGTATTCGGTGCATGTGACAAATACACAGGTGCGGTATTGTTAAAGACCCAAAACCTACCTAGTATTTGACTTTATTCTATTCTTCTTGACAACCAGAATGGAGGAAGAAAGGCTTACGCAATTGTCTACTGTCTAGCATTTCACTGAAGAATGCTTTAGTTTTTCATCTCCCGAAGTGAGTGAAGCGTCCCCAAAGGGACCACTCTGCCTGGCCCTATCTGGATATCATATCAGGGAAATCCCAGTGCTTTCCCTCTTCTCCTGTAATCCATTGCCTGCTGAGATTCTAGAGTTGTCTCCAATGTTCTAGAAACCTATTAATCACCCACTGCCAGAGTCCTGTTTAAATATGCTGCCTCTCAGACACAGATATGCTAGTTTGCTATATAGGCCCTGAAGGACCATAATGATTATACTTGGCTCATATTATCTATCAACGTCAGTTCAATGAGGCAGACAAAAAAGTGATAGGCCATCATTTGTGGTATAGAATGTCAGACTTTGTCTCGTCAGAAGGAGTACAAACTGCTATCCTGGGAGATGAGGACAAGCTTTGAACATTACATGTTAGTTGTCCTTTAAGTGAATCTGTGGAGTACCAGGTGGAAGAGACTGAAAACTCATAAAAAGCAATAAATTAGAGCCAAACTGCTAGCTTCTCCCTAAAACTAAATGGCAATTGTATCTAAATTAATGTATTCACACAGGGTCTAAGCAGCATGACAAACAATACATACAATATAAAGATAATTCTTTATGCAAAATTGTCCTTGAGGCACAGTAGACAGAGGCTAAAACAATGGATAAATCCAGATATTCCTGATGAAACGTATCAACTGATGCCCCATTCAAGTGTGATTACCCAAACCCTTTCCAGAGTACAACACAGACACTTGAACCTCTCCTCCTGGAGGGAAGGTTTCCAACTGGTTCCCCAAGATCTATTTTTAATTTACTGACAGCTGGACTAATAATAAACTCAATTACACAGTAACTGCCTTCTAATGGACTTGCACAGCGCTCCTCGTGGCTTTAACCTGTTTATGTTTAGGTGGGAGGTTGCCAAAGCAAACATACTATGCTTTATCGCACTGGGATTCAATAAAAAAACAAAGCTGCTAATTGCCAACATGCTAAAATGGAAATGGTCACTATTAAAATTATCTAAATAACTTAATCATGTGATTATTTTAACAGTTTTTCCTGTGTCCTCTGTAATATGCACGAAGGAGTTGGTATTCAAGTCTCTTGCATTTATAAACAAGGTGTAAGACTCGTCATCATAATGCATTAACTTTCCATAGCATTTATAAAATACCAAGGCCCTCTTTACTTGACACCCAGCGTCACAACGTGTTATGGCACAAATCTATATCAATAGATATTGAAATAATCGACTGACTCCAAACCAACTATTCATTTATCATAAATGTTATCAATAAATGTTATCAATAAATGTTGATCATAAATGTTGTCAATGCAAATGGCTATTTGCATTGTCACCCCATCCAATAATAAGTGTGCGTAGCTCAACAGTTCTCCACACTGTACTTACCTCACCACACACTGACAGTCATCTACACAGATGGCCACCATTTTCATAATAATACTCCCACAACCCCTCAACTTCTCATCCTTTCTCTACACCCACATTTCATTGGCCCTCTACAGGGTCCAGGGCTAGGGAACCCCCATCAGTCACAGGCAGAAGGGGGTTGAGAGGAGATGTCTGAAAACCACTCTACATCACAGACTGAATTAGTGCACGATTGATGCTGGGCCAGACTGGGGGATGCTCTGTGCTCCCTGACCCTGGTGAACTACCCTCTTATTTCACCCAGGCTGACAGAGCAGAGGCTGGGGGCACCGCTTAAGCTGTCACTCACTACCTACTTGCTGTTGATGTGTTCAACCTGAAAAACCTTGTAAGTGTGAAACTGCGGAACACCTTGTGATGACAATACATCTTTAGATATCGGGCACATGGCATTTCAGAAGAATTTGGAAAAATGTATTGTTGAGTGTAACTGTTGAACATTCTACCTTAAATTCGAAGGGAGTTTGAGGTCAACCTTAATGTTCATCATACTTGGTTGCAACTTCACAACACCTCAGAGTTCTTATTTTACAGTAATCAGAGATACTTAATTAATTAAGCTTAGGCCATCAATCAGCCAGGAGCAGGATCCCATCAATCAATCTTTAATATGCAGTACATATCTATTATCTGTCATTTATAGCCTTCAGTGGATTATAGATAGTTGCCAAAATTCATTGCCTCCTGGGCTACTCAGGGCTAGAGCATCAGATGAATATACTGTTTGACTTAATCAAGAGGAAATTCATATCCTACCACAGAGCTAACAGGATTCAAGGAGAGTTGACCTTTGAAATCTCTTGACTGATGGGATATGTTAGAAATTATCTTATTACTAAATCAAACTGTTAGTCGTCTATTTATCAATTGAATATGATTACTCAATATATATTAATTTGAGGGTAATTGATGGTTTTGGAATATAGGACATTATAGGAACAGCAGACTTCCTTTGACTGTTTTTGTTGTTGATGGTCAAACCAGTACCCAGATATTTTTATTAACTAAGCATATCCAGAAGGACTATTATGTGAGGGTAGAAAAATAATCTCCCTCGCCCTGCAAACATCGATGCAGTATAATGAAACTGAAGTTATTTCTGGCGTTTATCCCAAAACTCTATTCATTCCCTAATTATTTTCCCCATAGGAATGGCTGGACGAACCAGAGGTAACTCATTCCCAGTTTTTAGGACTACAAGCTGGCGAGCTCTATAACCCAAGCTAAATAATATAATAAGCTATTATCTGCTGTTATCTCTTTCACTCTGGACATGACCTGGTTCTCTTGCCCTGTTCATTACAGTAAGATTTTAAATGGTAGAAAATGTTCATTGTCTGTAAATTCTCTGGCCCATCTGCAATATGTATCCAGAATAATTGCCAAATGTATGAGTTTATGCTACTCTGCTCAAATGAGTCAAGGACACTTTTGCATGATCAATGTGAAATGCACAACACATGCATCACTTCTTGTGTTTCTGTGAGTGCATTTATTTAATGAGGAGGAGGAAAAGTGACTCAACAATCTTTCAAAATGGCCACCGACAGTAACACTGTTTTGCAATTCAGAAGGACTGTTTTGAGATAAAGACACTATATTTGTCACAGATCTAGATTTATGTAGAGAAAGAGAGATACATCTAGCTATGTAGTATATCTGACTCCATAACTAGGTGGTGTACACTGTCATAGCCAACTGTCATTTCATTCAATAGCACTCAGGCACTAACAGTTCGCTGGAACCCTCTCTGTAGGTGACATCTATGTAGTAGAGGTCCCACGACACTCCCAGAGGACATATCTAACTTTGTGCATGTCTCAAGAGATACCTGGATTCAAATGCTTCAATGTGTGCCCTGTATCCCACACATTCTTGGTCAAATGCAGATGTGCAGATATATCCATATTTTGCCACTATAACAAAAAAATATATAGATATTTTTGAATTAGATCAAAATAACTGTTCAAAGCATACATTTTTAAATATATGCTGATTTTGTGGAATTTAAACCATTTAAATGTGTTAGAAAAGGTTAATAAAATAAAACGTGTTATTGCTTGACAGTGTCTCTTTGCAATCATTACCAATTTGGAGTTAAAAATAACCACAGTTGGTGCTAAAAATGACGTTTTAAATATATTATATGTTGGCGCTTTTTAATATATTATATGTTGGCGTTTTTAGGAACTATAATGTTCTATTATTGGCCACTTTTACCATGTTTTTTCTTTTGTTTGTTCTTTTTGGTTTGCTGTACCTCCTGTCAAGCATAATTGCAGAAATTGCAGCAGTGCTTTGTGCTTTTAGAAGGAAAGTGCTCTCCGCTCCCTGATGCATTAGCTGTCACCATCCACCATGTCAAGCTCATAATATATAACATAGCACTGGCACTGAATAAGACCCTAACACCTGGCCTCTAATGCTAGTTTACGGAAACACCCCCATGAGGAAATGTTCTTAGAAGAACATATAAACTGTGCAGTGCAGTTTGCATTAAATAACCTGAAATTGAACAGCTCCAGCAAACATTTCCTTAAGAAATCAACCCTGTGAAAAGGAATAGGGTTGATTTGTTCTGCCAAATCGTTAGCACCTCAAGCTGCAAAATAATAACCATACTCCCCTCAACAGAGTTTTCAGGCTGCCAAACTCCCCTTGACACCAAACATGACCACTAATTAAAGCAAGCCAAGAGTCCTGACAGTGAGAATTGATTGATCAAATCAAATCAAACTGTATTTGTCACATGTGCCGAATACAAAAAGTGTAGACTTTTTCCGTGAAATGCTTACTTACAAACCCTTAACCAACAGCGCAGTTCAAGAAGAGTTAAGAAAATATTTACAGGTTAGTTGAGGTAATTTGTACATGTAGGTCGGGGTGAAGTGACTATGCATAGATAATAAACATTGAGTAGCAGCAGTATACAAAAAGGAGGGGAGGGGGGCGGGGGTCAATGACTATTGTATTATTGGTTCAGCAGTCTCATGGCTTGGGGGTAGAGGCTATTGAGGAGCCTCTTGGTCTTAGATTTAGCGCTCCGGTACTGCTTGCCGTGCGGTAGCAGAGAAAACAGTCTATAACTTGGGTGACTGGTGTCTCTGCCAATTGTATGGGCTTTCCTCTGATACCGCTTATTATATAGGTCCTGCATGGCAGGAAGCTTGGCCCCAGTTATGTACTGGGCCATTTGCACTACCCTCTGTAACGCCTTACGTTCAGATGCCGAGCAGTTGCCATACCAGGTGGTGATGCAACCGGTCAGGATGCTCTCAATGGTGCAGCTGTAGAACCTTTTGAGGACCTGGGGACCTATGCCAAATCTTTTCAGTCTCCATAGGGGAAAATGTTTTGTTGTGCCTTCTTCACAACTGTCTTGGTATGTTCGGACCATGATAGTTCGTTGGTGATGCGGACACCAAGGAACTTGAAACTTCCGACCCGCTCTACTAGAGCCCTGTTGATGTTAATGGGGGCCTGTTCGGCCCGCCTTTTCCTGTAGTCCACGATCAGCTCCTTAATCTTGTTCACATTGAGGGAGAGGTTGTTGTCCTGGCACCACACTGCCAGTTCTCTGACCTACTCCCTATAGGCCATCTCATCGTTGCCGGTGATCAGGCCTACCATTGTTGTGTCATCAACAAACTTAATGATGGTGTTGGAGTTGTGTTTGGCCACGTAATCGTGGGTGAACAGGGATTACAGGAGGGGACTAAGTACACACCCCTGAGGGGCCCCAGTGTTAAGGATCAACGTGGCAGATGTGTTGTTGCTTACTCTTACCACCTGGGGGCGGCTCGTCAGGATCCAGTTGCAGAGGGAGGTGTTTAGTCCCAAAGTCTTTAGCTTAGTGATGAGCTTCGTGGGCACTATGGTGTTGAAAGATGAGCTGTAGTCAACAAACAGTATTCTCACATATGTGTTCCTTTTGTCCAGGTGAGAAAGGGCAGTGTGGAGTGCGATTGAGATTGCATCTTCTGTGGATCTGTTGGGGCGGTATGCAAATTGGAGTGGGTCTAGGGTGTCCGGGAGGATGCTGTTGATGTGAGCCATGACCAGCCTTTCAAAGCACTTCATGGCTACCGACGTGAGTGCCACGGGGCGGTAGTCATTTAGGTAGGTTGACTTCGCTTATGGTGGTCTGCTTGAAACATGTAGGTATTACAGACTCGGTCAGAGAGAGGTTGAAAATGTCAGTGAAGACACTTTCAGTTGGTTCGCGCATGCTTTGAGTACATGTCCTGGTAATCCGTCTGGCCCAGCGGCTTTGTGAATGTTGGCCTGATTAAAAGTTTTGTTCACATCGGCTACCAATAGCGTTATCAAACAGTCATCCAGAACATCTGGTGCTCTCGTGCATGTTTCAGTGTTGCTTGCCTCAAAGCGAGCATAAAAGTCCTTTAGTTTGTCTGGTAGGCTCACATCACTGGGCAGCTCGCGTCTGAGTTTCCCTATGTAGTCCGTAATAGTTTTCATGCCCAGCCACATCCGACGCACGTCAGAGCCGGTGTAGTAGGATTCAATCTTAATCCTGCATTGACGCTTTGCTTGTTTGATCGTTTGTCTGAGGGCATAGCAGTATTTCCTAGAAGCGTCCGGAATAGTCTCCTGCTCCTTGAAAGCACCAGCTTTAGCCTTTAGCTCGATGTGGATGTTGCCTGTAATATATGGCTTCTGGTTGGGATATGTACATACAGTCACTGTGGGGACGACGTCGTCGATGCACTTATTGATGAAGCCGATGACTGAGGTGGTGTACTCCTCAATGCCATTGGATGAATTCCGGAACATATTCCAGTCTGTGGTAGCAAAACAGTCCTGTAGTGAAGCATCCGCGTCATCTGACCACTTCTGTATTGAGCGAGTCACGGGTACTTCCTGCTTTAGTTTTTGCTTGTAAGCAGAAATCAGGAGGATAGAATTATGGTCAGATTTGCCAAATGGAGGGCGGGGGAGAGCTTAGTATGCATCTCTGTGTGTGGAGTAAAGGTGATCTAGGATTAATTTGTTTTCTCTCTCTGGTTGCACATGTGACATGCTGGTAAAAATTTGGTAAAACTGATTTAAGTCCCCGGCCACTAAGAGCACCGCTTCTAGGTGAGCATTTTCTTCTTTGCTTATGGCCTTATAGAGTTGGTTGAGAGCGGTCTTAGTGCCAGCTTCATTCTGTGGTGGTAAATAGACAGCTAGGAATAATATAGAAGATAACTATCTTGGTAGATAGTGTGGTCTACAGCTTATCATAAGGTACTCTACCTCAGGTGAGCAATATCTCGAGACTTCTTTAAAACCTCTTTGGGCTAGGGGGCGGTAGTTTCACGTCCGGATGAAAAGCGTGCCCAAAGTAAACTGCCTGTTTCTCAGGCCCAGAAGCTAGTATATGCATATAATTAGATTTAGATAGAAAACAATATAACATTTCTAAAACTGTTAAAATCATGTCTGTGAGTGTAACAGAACTTATTTGGCAGGCGAAACCCCGAGGACAAACCACCCAGGAATTTTTTTTGAGATGACTGTGTTTTCAACGGATTTCTATGGGATAATAGATTTATGAGGTATCTGGTTGCAGTTCATATGGCTTCCACTAGATGTCAACAGTCTTTAGAAATTGGTCGATGTTTTTCCTTTGAGAAATGAAGAAGTAGCCCCTTCCTTTCTGGGAGTCGAGCCAAGTGGACTGTTTTGTCTGGGGCGTGTGACCTGAAGCTCGCTCCACTTTCATTTTATCCGCTATTTAACACAGTTACTCCCATCTTACATTTGATTTATTATTTACGCTTTAAAATACCTAAAGTTGGATTAGGAAAGTTGTTTGAAATGTTTGGACCAAGTTTACAGGTAACATATTAGATCATTTGTAGTCATGTTGGGCGAGTTGGAACCGGTATTTTTCTGAATCAAACGCGCCAAATAAATTGATATTTTGGGGATATAACGACGGAATTAATCGAACAAAATCATTATTTGTGATGTTTCTGGGACATATTGGAGTGCCAACAGAAGATCTTCAAAGGTAAGGCATGAATTATATCGTTATTTCTGAGTTTTGTGTTACGCATGGCGGGTTGAAATATGATTGTCATGTGTTTGTATGATGGGGTGCAGTCCTCAGATAATAGCATGGATTAACAAGAAGTTTAGCTTCATTTTGGTATATTGCACTTGTGATTTTATGAAAGTTAAATATTTCTAATAATTTCATTTGAATTTGGCGCTCTGCCATTTCACCGGATGTTGTCAAAATCGATCCTGCTAACGGGATTTGATCCATAAGAAGTTTTAATAGTAGACATTGCACACCAGTTGTTATTGACAAATAAACACACACCCCCACCCCAGTCTTACCAGAGGTAGCGTCTCTGTCCTGCCGGTGCATGGAAAATCCCGCTAGCTCTATATTGTCCTTATCTTCGTTCAGCCACGTCTCGGTGAAACAAGATGTTACAGGTTTTAATGTCCCGTTGGTAGGATAATCTTAATCGTAGGTCATCAATTTTATTATCCAATGATTGCACGTTAGCAAGAAGAACGATGGCAGTGGGAGTTTACTCGCTCTCCTACAGATCTTCAGAAGGATGCTCGATATGCGGCCCCTCTTTTCTTCACGCAAAAGGCTTGGATCTGGGCCTGTTCCAGTGACAGCAGGATATCCTTCTCAACGGTGTCACGAACCTCGCCGAGGTTGGTGCCTCTTCCTGTTCGGGCGGTGCTCGGCGGTCGTCGTCGCCGGCCTATTAGCTGCCATCGATTCCCTTTCCGTTTGTTTTGGGTTATTGGTTAATTGGGTACACCTGTTTTGTATTAGGATTTGTTTGTAGGGTATTTAAGGGCACTAGGCCCGCTGGGTATTTGTGCGGGCTTGTTTTTGTTACTCTGTGTTTTGTTGGTGTGATTTATTATTGTATTTATTCTCCGGACTGTTTAGTCCTTTTGTTGTTTTGGACTAGCAACGTATTTACGCCCTGTGTGTTGGCGTGACTGTTTTTGTTGCGCTGGGGAATAAATCTGAGGAAAACGACTGAACCCTGCTCTCTGCGCCTGATTCCACCCACCACACCTAGTAGATCGTAACAGAAGCCCGCACCACCTGAAATGGAGTCAGCAGGAGCAGCGACCACTCCTCTCCCCACTATGGAGGAGCGCGTTCATCACCATACAGCTGTCCTCCATCGGATTGGTACCGCGATGGACCAGATGATGGAGAGGATGGAACGATGGGAGCGGAGTGGTCTCCCGACATCTACCCCAGCTCCCCCACTCCCGACACCACCTACTCCACCTACATCGTCCTCTGGGTCCGGCGCACTACGTCTCTCCCCCCCGAGGGAGTACGATGGAGCGGCTGCTGGGTGCCAGGGATTTTTGCTCCAGCTGGAGCTCTACCTGGCTACCGTGCGTCCGGCTCCCTCGGGTGAGGAGAGTGTGAGCCTCCTCGTCTCCTGTTTAACGGGCAGGGCCCTGGACTGGGCTAACGCAGTCTGGAACAGTCCAGACTCAGCTCGGGACAACTACCTGGAGTTCACTCGCCGTTTCCGAGCAGTGTTCGATCATCCACCAGAGGGTAAAGCGGCGGGTGAGCGACTGTTCCACCTCAGACAGGAGACGAGGAGCGCGCAGGACTTCGCGTTGGAGTTTAGGACCCTAGCTGCTGGTGCTGGGTGGAATGACAGGGCCCTGATGGGACGTCCGCCGGGAGCTGGCTTGCAGGGACACAACTCTCTCCCTGGATGAACTAATAGACATGTCTATTCGATTGGACAACCTGCTAGCTGCCCGCGGGCGTTCAGAAGGGGTCCTGTTAATTCCACCGTCCAGCTCTCCCACTCCCACTCCGATGGAGTTGGGAGGAGCTGCATCTAGGGGGATCAGAGGGGGCTCCTCCTGCTCCTATTGTGGACGGAGAGGACACACTTCGGACCGGTGTTGGAGGAGTCCCTCTGGGAGTCGAGATGGTCGGCAGAGCGCTCCTCGGCCACCCCAGGTGAGTAAGCACCAAACTCACCCAGAGCTCCCTGTTGGTCACATGTTTTTGTTAATTTTTTTCCCTGCATTTTTCCCCTCTCTTCAGCATAAGGCGCTAGTCGATTCAGGCGCAGCTGTGAGCTTTATGGATCGTGGACTCGCCCGTAAATTGGGTATTCCGTTAGTGCAGATAGACCCACCTGTCCCCGTGCGCTCCTTAGATAGCCGACCGCTAGGGTCAGGGCTGGTCAGGGAGGCCACGATTCCGCTGGACATGGTAACGCAGGGGAATCATAGGGAGAGGATCAGTTTCTACCTTATTGATTCACCTGGGTTTCCGGTGGTGTTGGGGGTTCCCTGGCTGGCTATTCACAATCCCCTTATTTCCTGGAAACAGGGGGCTCTTAAGGGGTGGTCAGACGAGTGTTCAGAGAGGTGTTTAGGAGTTTCCATCGGTGCCACGACGGTGGAGAGTCCAGACCAGGTTTCCACCGTACGCATTCCCCCAGAATATGCCGATTTGGCTATCGCTTTTAGTAAGAGGAAAGCGACCAAATTACCACCCCATCGACGGTGGGATTGCGTGATAAACCTCCTGGAGAACGCTGCACTTCCCCGGAGTCATGTGTACCCACTGTCACAGGAGGAGACGCTGGCTATGGAAACATATGTCACGGAAGCTCTGAGACAGGGGTACATTCGGCCCTCCATGTCACCCGTCTCCTCGAGTTTCTTTTTTGTGAGGAAAAAGGAGGGAGGTCTGCGTCCGTGCATTGATTATCGAGGTCTCAATTCGATCACAGTGGGTTTTAGTTATCCGCTACCTCTCATCGCTACGGCGGTGGAATCATTCCACGGAGCGCGTTTCTTCACAAAACTGGACCTCAGGAGCGCGTATAATCTGGTGCGTATTCGGGGAGGAGACGAGTGGAAAACAGCGTTTAGTACCACATCAGGCCACTATGAGTACCTCGTCATGCCGTATGGGTTGAAAAATGCTCCAGCCGTCTTTCAATCCTTTGTAGATGAGATTCTCAGGGACTTGCACGGGCAGGGTGTGGTAGTCTATATTGATGACATCTTGATTTATTCTGCCACACGCGCCGCGCATGTTTCCCTGGTGCGCAAGGTTCTTGGGCGACTGCTGGAGCATGACCTATACGTCAAGGCTGAGAAATGTGTGTTTTCCAAACCAGCCGTTTCCTTCCTGGGTTATCGCATTTCCAGCTCGGGGATGATGATGGAGTGTGACCGCGTTAATGCCGTGCGTAATTGGCCGACTCCGACCACGGTAAAGGAGGTGCAGCGGTTTTTAGGGTTTGCCAATTACTACCGGAGGTTTATCCGAGGTTTTGGCCAAGTAGCGGCGCCCATTACCTCACTGCTGAAGGGAGGGCCGGTGCGTTTGCGGTGGTCAGCAGAGGCTGATGGAGCCTTCAACCAGTTGAAGGCAGTGTTCACTGGGGCTCCCGTGTTGGCGCATCCGGACCCTTCGTTAGCATTCATAGTGGAGGTGGATGCGTCCGAGGCTGGGGTTGGAGCCGTGCTGTCTCAGCGCTCGGGTACGCCACCGAAGCTCCGTCCCTGCGCTTTCTTTTCTAAGAAGCTGGGTCCGGCAGAGCGGAACTATGATGTGGGGGACCGGGAGTTACTAGCTATGGTAAAGGCCCTGAAGGTGTGGAGACACTGGCTAGAGGGGGCTAAACACCCTTTTCTCATCTGGACTGATCACCGTAATCTGGAGTATATTCGTGCAGCGAGGAGACTGAATCCGCGCCAGGCTAGGTGGGCCATGTTCTTTACACGTTTTAGATTTACGATCTCTTACAGACCAGGTTCCCTCAACACTAAGGCCGACGCGCTGTCCCGTCTCTATGACACTGAGGACCGGTCTATCGAACCCACTCCCATCCTTCCTGCTTCTCGGCTGGTGGCCCCAGTGGTATGGGAGGTGGACGCGGACATCGAGCGGGCGTTGAGGGTTGAACCTGCGCCTGCACAGTGTCCGACTGGCAGAAGTTACGTACCGCTTGGTGTTCGTGATAAGTTGATTCGGTGGGCTCACACACTACCGTCTGCGGGTCATCCGGGGATCGATAGGACAGTGCGGGGTCTTAGAGGGAAATACTGGTGGCCCACCTTAGCTAGGGATGTGAGGCTCTATGTCTCTTCCTGTTCGGTATGCGCCCAGAGTAAGGCTCCTAGGCACCTTCCTAGAGGGAAGTTACAGCCCCTCCCGATTCCACAACGGCCATGGTCCCATCTCTCGGTAGATTTCCTTACTGATCTTCCCCCTTCTCAGGGGAACACTACCGTTCTGGTCGTTGTGGATCGGTTCTCTAAGTCCTGCCGTCTCCTTCCATTGCCTGGTCTCCCTACGGCCCTACAGACTGCAGAGGCTCTTTTTACCCACGTCTTCCGGCACTATGGGGTCCCAGAGGATATCGTCTCCGATCGGGGTCCCCAGTTCACATCTCGGGTTTGGAAGGCGTTTATGGAGCGTCTGGGGATCTCGGTCAGCCTTACCTCTGGTTATCACCCCGAAAGTAATGGGCAGGTGGAGAGAGTAAACCAGGAAGTGGGCAGGTTTCTGAGGTCGTATTGCCAGGACCGGCCAGGAGAATGGGCAAGGTACGTCCCATGGGCAGAGTTAGCCCAGAATTCTCTTCGGCATTCGTCCACGAATATGTCGCCATTCGAATGTGTACTGGGTTACCAGCCGGTCCTGGCTCCGTGGCATCAGAGTCAGACCGAGGCTCCTGCGGTGGAGGAGTGGGTACAGCGCTCTAGAGAGACCTGGCGGGCAGTCCAGGATTCTCTCAGGCAGGCCAGTGAACGGCAGAAGAGAGACGCTGACCGCCACCGCAGTGAGGCCCCGGTGTTCGCACCAGGGGACAGGGTCTGGCTCTCGACCCGAAACCTGTCCCTCCGCCTGCCCTGCCGGAAGCTGGGGCCGCAGTGTGTGGGGCCATTTAAAGTCCTGAGGAGGATAAACGAGGTGTGTTATAGATTGCAACTTCCCTCTTATTATCGTATTAACCCCTCGTTTCATGTGTCTCTCCTCAGGCCGGTGGTAGCTGGTCCCCTACAAGACAGTGAGGTACCGGAGGTCCCTCCACCCCCTCTGGACATCGAGGGGTCCCCGGCGTACACAGTACGAGCTATTCTGGACTCGAGACGCCGGGTGAGGGGCCTGCAGTACCTCGTGGACTGGGAGGGGTACGGTCCGGAGGAGAGGTGCTGGGTACCGGGGAGGGACATTTTAGATCCTTCCCTCTTGAGGGATTTCCATCGCCTCCACCCGGATCGCCCTGCGCCTCGTCCTCCGGGTCGTCCTCGAGGCCGGGGTCGGCGCGCTGCGGGAGCCGCGCGTCAGGGGGGGGGTACTGTCACGAACCTCGCCGAGGTTGGTGCCTCTTCCTGTTCGGGCGGTGCTCGGCGGTCGTCGTCGCCGGCCTATTAGCTGCCATCGATTCCCTTTCCGTTTGTTTTGGGTTATTGGTTAATTGGGTACACCTGTTTTGTATTAGGATTTGTTTGTAGGGTATTTAAGGGCACTAGGCCCGCTGGGTATTTGTGCGGGCTTGTTTTTGTTACTCTGTGTTTTGTTGGTGTGATTTATTATTGTATTTATTCTCCGGACTGTTTAGTCCTGTTGTTGTTTTGGACTAGCAACGTATTTACGCCCTGTGTGTTGGCGTGACTGTTTTTGTTGCGCTGGGGAATAAATCTGAGGAAAACGACTGAACCCTGCTCTCTGCGCCTGATTCCACCCACCACACCTAGTAGATCGTAACAAACGGACTCGTTAAAGGAATTGGTTTCTTCCAGTCCGCAGTGAATAATCACTGTTCTGATGCCCAGAAGTTATTTTCAGTCATAAGAGATGGTAGCAGCAACATTATGAAGACAATAAGTTAAAATATAAGTTACACAAAACGCAAAAAATATAACAAACAGTACAATTGGTTGGGAGAATTGGTTCGGCACGGTCTTAGGAGCCTCTTATGTGCATCATAGTTCGGTGAGTAACAATTATAGTAAGTTATTTATCTGGTTTTTAAAAAGAAGTTCAGAAATCCAAGTACTTTTCACTTTCAACCTTTCCTTTTCAAACTATTGCTTTTTATTTTAAACCTTTCCTTCTTCAAGCTTTGTTAATTGTGTAACTGTGTTGTTGTTTTTGTCGCACGGCTTTTCTTTATCTTGGCCAGGTCGCAGTTGTAAATGAGAACTTGTTCTCAACTGGCCTACCTGGTTAAATAAAAGGTGGAATAAAAGCAAATAAAAATAGCTCTACCTGTGGTAGAGCTGGAGCTGGGCTTCTACTACTTTCTCTACTCACACACACAGAGAGAGAGAGAGAGAGAGAGAGAGAGAGAGAGAGAGAGAGAGAGAGAGAGAGAGAGAGAGAGAGAGAGATGAGAATACAGTGCTTTCTCCAGTATTCACTGTCAGGCGGCATAATTTCTCCCTCGTTAGTCTGTCAGGATCCATAACTTAGTTTCAGGTTAATATGATGTAATAAAGGATCTGCCCTGAGGAACAACGACCGACAGTAGCAGTTGTTAAAAGACATGAGATGTTGCTTGGTAAATGTCTCACACTTTTAATATTTTTTGTTGTTGCTGAATTTAAACTTTATTTAACTAGGCAAGTCAGTTAAGAACAAATTCTTATTTATAATGACGGGCTACCCCAGGCGACGCTGGGGTGCACCACTCTATGGGACTCCCAATCACAGCCAGATGTGATGCATCCTGGATTTGAACCAGGGACTGTAGTAAAGCCTTTTGCACAGAGATGCAGTGCCTTAGACCCTTTGACCTCTGGATCACAGTAAAATTGGCCACAGGCAAATGGTTAATGTTAAAAGGTGAGCGATTTTCTTTTTACATAGAGAAATATTCTTAGTTATGTCCATAAGTATTTATTTTTTTAAATATCATAATCAAAAAATGATGTTTGCTCTTCCATTTAACTCCCAGGAGGGTCCAAATGCTGTTGCGAAACTCTCCCTATAGGTCTCTCCCCATTGCTTATCTAAATTAAACCCATCCTGGTGTCAGACTTTATATGTATGTCTAGGCTGACAACGTGGCTTTAGAAAACAGCCTGCTCCAGATTAGTCCTCACATCTGTGTGTGAAGGGGATGTAAGCCTTGTGTGTGAAATAGACTGCCATAAAATGCTAGCCCTTGGTGAAATGATCTAAGATGAGCTAATAATATCAAACAGTAGCCACCCACACTGTGCTTAGAAGTGAAGGCCTTACTTCTGCTGTAGGGGTGAAGTAGTAGGTGGTAAATAACAGTGTGAATACAGTCGATGCTTTCTTTAAAGTGCTTGAGTAGGTAGTCAGAGGTGTTTGAGCATTCCGCCGCTGATAAATGGAATCTTAATGCTCGTCCTTGACTAAACTCTCATGATTAATTCCCCTTTATTAGGAATGCATCTCAGGTCAGGGTTAAACATTGATTTAATTCCACCACAGGGAAAATAAGTTTCTGTGTATAATTTGAACATTTCTGTATTTAAAGCTTCCATGGGTTTTATGTATTGTACAGTGCAAAAGCCAAATAGCAAATGTCTGGCTGACCATCAAAAGTTTTTATTTATATTCATATATTCATAGAATATCTGCAGGAAAAACAGTGACGCAAACGATAGCAAGTACAATGAATCCTCTTTTATTGAAAGTCCTCCAAATAGGTTTTATAGATAACACAGCAAATTGTTCTCTTCTGGTTAGGGACGTCCAGTGGCGACCTGTCATTCAGGGCAAGTGGGGCAGAGCTTTTTTTTGTGTGTGCCTGTTTTGCGTGTTATTTTGGCATTAATACATGTCACATATCAGTTTGAAAAGTTAATAAAGCCACATACAAACATGGTCTCTTTTTTATTTTCTTGAGTAAGGCAGCTCCAAAATGCAGGTGTTTCAGCCTAGCTCAATCCTTTCTGTGGTAGTGGGGCAGCCAGCGGAAAATACGGAGCATTGGGGTTGGTAATGTATTCTAGTTGCACCGTGATTGGCACAGCATTATGTCACTCATGGGGACACTACGTCACCGCAAAATCTACAGGGAAAGCAAAAAAATTCAAGCCCCTTGGGTGCTGCTAAAGAGTTACATTAGAAGTGCCAATCCAAGAAGCCTCAAGGTCATTGGCCACAGATAAAAGGAAGTCAAATCACGTTATATCTACCATAGCTTTGATTGGACTGATCATGTCAACATCATACTTTGAAAATCTTAGCTAGCAAGCTAGCAGTCATCATTATGAATCAAGTCGACAATCTACTGACAAATCCTCTTCAAACCTTGTCATATGAAAATAAATTATGTATAAATTGTATCGGGGCTCAAAGCCATTGGACATAAACATTGCACAACAAATTGGAAATTGCAAATTCAACAATGAGTGGTTTGGAAGGAATCAGAGGCTAACTGCAAGCGTTGCAAAACAGTCACTAGCCTGCTATTCAGTGGAGTCGGTGTGTGGTCCTAGTCTGGCTTTAAGGGTCTCTTTTCCAAGCTTAAAAGGATAAAAGAATAAACATTCACATGGGCCAGAAAAGTTGAAATCATTAGCCATGCTGACTTCTGTTCAAAACAACTGGAAACTCTGATCTGGGAAATTTCAGACTTCAGTGAGTTCAAGACTTTGTAATGAACAATTTTCAAGGCAGTGACACCAATGACATAAAACTTGGGACACTTTTTATATTTTATAAAAAAAACAAGGTATTTTAAAAGACCTTTGTTTTAACTGAAATGACATATACATTTTTATTTTACCAACATTCAAAATAATAGATACATATCTTTACTTGCCCCAAAACACGTCACTGCAACTTTACTCATCACTACTGGGACAAGCATATTGAAACAGTTTAATATCAACTAAAACATGTATGATGTGTAACTATTTGTCATTTAAAAAGTGTTTTTCGTGGAAGGAAAGGCAAAGGCCTCAAATGCCAACGCAATTTAAAAATGACCCCGTGCAGGTATGTCTCACGTCCATCAAGAAATATGTGGCTCGTGATGTAGGCCTGTTCACAAAAACGCACAAAGTCTCACACACACACACGCAAACACACACCAGGCACTATCAGCTGCATATAGCAGGAAATCCGACCACCATACAGGCCTGAGTTATGGTCTTGCCTGTAACCGGATCAATGTGGGATGTGAACACATACATCTCAATATCGGATCAACAAGCTCAAATGTATGTGTGGAAGAGATGTCATTTATCCCCCTATCTTGTGCAGTCTGCAGCACATGCATACATTTATGCAGATCTTCTTTCCTGAAAGCAGGCAGTAAAAAATTATTTGGCACATACGGGTGATGAATAAATGGTAGTGGCATGTTGTCTGGAGTGAAATAGTGTTGTAGCCTTTAGTCTTATCCCTGTCTCAAATCTCAGCTGTTTATAAAAGTGGCCCTCTTTAACAAATACTGTGTGTGTGTGTGTGTGTGTGTGTGTGTGTGTGTGTGTGTGTGTGTGTGTGTGTGTGTGTGTGTGTGTGTGTGTGTGTGTGTGTGTGTGTGTGTTTGTGTGTGTGTGTGTGTGTGTGTGTGTGTGTGTGATTTGTCATTTTGCATCTGCCTCTTATTTCCAGCACTCAAGCATTTTCCCTCAAACAGAAATATGACTGCACTTGAAAAATGTCAACCCACAAATTTAACTATTGAATCTGGAAGTGGCCTTGAACAAGACATCAGTCCAGTGGCACATAGGTAAACCAACACGCTGGGATTTATCACCATCTCACACTACTGCTGCCATACTAAAACGGCTAGAGTACACTGCAAAACACTCACAAACATACTGTACATGTGCATGTAAAAACCACATACACGCACACACCCCATGTCAACTTTTGGACACAGATTCCCTCATACATTGTTTTAGATGTGTGTCAAGTGTATGTCATACAGTTTATCTCGCTCATATATTTTACATATCGACTTTCAACCATTACCTCACAAGAGTAATGGAAGAAAATCATGCTGGTGTATGGAGTAGGATTTATTTGACCTTTAAAGTCACATCATCCAGATATTCACACCTAATGCATCTCCACTATACCAACACACACAGCAATCCCCCTTAATAATGGAAATTATTGACAAGGTTTGAACCATACTGTCAGATCAACCAGCAAGTACAAATCGGCAATTGCCTTAGGAACTAGTTTGTAAATAGAACTGTTTGTGTGTGCGTGTGCGTGTGCGTACACGTGCGTGTGTGTGTGCGCGTGTTTGCACGGTTTACATACCGTACCTTTCAAGCTGTTTTCTAATTGATTGTCCTCCTCCCTCAATTACCCTGTCCACTGTTGGCCGCTCTGCACTGACACGTGGAACACAGATGGGACGAGTATGTGGCACTGTCAGGACAGGGCCCAGTGGACCTCATGCAAAACATGGCAAACCAATTCCCTCAAACGACATAGTCCAGATATGCCTGCAGCATATTAAAATACCAAAGATGTCAACTGCATAAGCTAAGAATCAGAGTACCGATGAAATACTTTCAGTAAGTATTGCAACAAAACATATATATTTTGTTCCCGTCATCTGTAATTGAGGTAGGAAACTGGCAGAAATAAACCTCTTACAGGCAATGTCATGTTCAGATTAAGGCAGGCGTTTAGCCCCTATTAAAGTGTGCATTGCCATGATGAAAGAGTGGAGTACAGGTCATTAGCATAACATGTAGCTTTGTACTGTGGCAGGTAGGTCAAACCTCTGTTTGACACATCTTAACCTCCTACGGGATCGACTTGCCTGCATCAATCTCAATCCATCACATCTCTCTCTCTTTCTCTCTCTCCCTCTCTCTCTCTCTCTCTCAGCTGCCCTGTTCGCCCAGATAACCCAGGCCCAGGTTTCATACTGTAACCGAGCTGCCCTCTGCTATCGCATGACTACCTATCCCCACATTGCCACCAGCCTTGTGTAGAGACTCATACCCCAGCAATGACATACGGGGTGATTGGATTATTAGAATGGCCTGACTGTGACTGCAGGTAAAGACGTTGCTGTTCTGAAGATTGCCTCCATGTGTCATAGTGACAGAGGAGACATTTTCCTGTCTCGCGGCCCATTTGTTTTACATCAGAGACATAGGACGATGGGAAAGCATCTCTGATAACATCGAACATTATGGTCACGCCTACGGCATGTATTTATACATAAACAGAACTGCATAGATACTCTATCTAGAAGGAACAGTGGCCATGGATATGGCAGAAAGTACCTCCATAAACAGGTGACTGTTTACTTGAAAGAGCTAAGGCTAGTTGGAGCGGGGATATGTTCAATTTTCACACCAAGATGACATGACGAATGGAAAAAGTCAACGCAACCTCCAGAATCTCTCCAGAATTACAATCCCCCATTTCAAACTTCTAAAGAGCCAAATACAAATCTCCATGTCAAACCAAGCACAACATGTCCTGTCAGCTGTCAGTCAAAATGCACAATAACAATGCTGTCATTCACTTGTCAAACTGAAACTAACCTTGACAGTTAAGTTTAGGCAATACATCAGAGTGGTTAAGGTAAGGGTTAAGATTTGGGTTAAGGTTAAAACAGAAAAGTTCAAATGAAAAAATGGATTGCCTACCACTGAGATTGAACCTGCAACGCTTGGAGCAATAGCTGACTATTTAGCCCTTCCTCAACCCCACAACACCCTACTTCATTGTGAGGCTTCTAGTGGATGAGTAATTGCCATGTAAATATATCGACTTGCCATGTTTGGGTTGGGAAACTAAGGTTAAAGGAATAGAATGAATAACAGACCTCCCTTTGAACAATCAACAATAACACACAACCACCAGCACTTTTGGAATGATGAATCAAGGTCATTCAAGTGTATAAAATCTATAATCCTCTTCACCATAATGTAACGTGTTGTATATGGCAACGTATTCATTGACTTACTTGACAATTAAGGAGTTTGTTCTGTCTACATGCATGACTCTTCATCTGCATATATCTACTGGGTCTGTGAGAAGCTATGACCTTCAGGTAGGTAGATAAGGCGCGATTGATGGTTGCTACACTCTTAGAAAGAAAAGGTGCTTTCCAGAACCCTGAAAGGGTTCTTTGGCTCTCCCCATAGGAGAATCCTTTGAGGAACAATTTTACAGACGGTTCTACATGAACTTAAAAGGGTTCTCCTATGGGGACAGCCAAAGAAACCTTTTGGAGTGTACAGACGGAAAGCAACCACCGAACAAGGCCACATCAAATATGTATCTGTACCATCAAAATACTAACTATTGATCCTAATCAATTGGTTACATACCAAGACCAATAAAACATTTCACAGCTAATACCTGACACTCTCTGACACCAAGAAAACTCTTTAGTTAGTTTTAGTTTCAGTCAAACCGGTAACATGTACACTGGGAGTAAATGGAATAGTAATGTAGGAACATCATAAAGTCAAGAGAGGATGTGAGAGATGTATAAAACCTCTCAAGACACTCTATCACTGAGACTGAACAGTACTTTTCATGAAAGATACATCACTGCTCAAACTAAGCATAGAGAAATGCCCTTCCAAAGACAGGATACGATATGTAAAACCAATGCCTCACAAAACCAACATCTTTGATGAAAGACATGAGTTGCATACTTGCATTTGCAACAAAAGTTACTTTACAAATTCATTTCACCAAAAATGAATAGGTTTTTCCCATCTAATATGCAGTGAAAGGCTTACAATTCCACTGACAGGCCTTTGATAATGTGCTCGATAAGCCTGCTGTAGGTAGACTCCTGCATGGTGTAGGAGGATCTGTCACAGGTGAGGAGTGTGAGAAGCTCCCTCCAGCACTCGCATCAAACACACTTTGATCCGAAAACCGATGACAGCGTATCCTGTCAGCTCCTCGTCGAGTCAACCCTCTTATCTACATAAATCAACAGTCACTGAACCATTCACAGGAGAGACGGGGAGGTGTACCTGTATACCCACTCTTAATCTGCTGGGTCAGAGAATCGATGTCTCATCGAGATACTTCAGAATAGAAACAAATAGAAAAGAATGGAGTAGAATCGAACAGAACAGAATGAAATAGAATGGAAAATAAAATGATAGAATAATGTGTTGTACACCTAGAGATATAATATTTATTTTGACGTTCCCCTTACCCAGGAAACAAATCCAGGCAAATTCAGAGTAGGCCTGTTTACCATCATTTCATGAATAAAAAAATTGGATCAGGGGTCACCATATGTCTGGATATTGTTAACTTTAATGATATAACGTTTTGAGCTTTGAGATGAATAGTAAATTTGTTGGAGAGAGATTTGTCTATACTTTTCCATGTTGACAAACAGAGGGCAAAGGGCCAATATAATTAGTTTTCTGCCATGCAGGCAGTGTGCCAGTAAGAAGTAATGAGACAGTACAGTAATTCCTTATTCTGCTTGAGTAGAAATATATTCATCCCTGCCCATTTTTAAACAGAGCGCCAGGAATTTAGAGGTTTCATTTGCAGGCTGTCACAACAGGATGAAGGGACTCTGCTATGCAACGTATTCAAGTCAGTGTTTATGTGACAACCAGCCGACATGTTGGAGATATGGACATGAAACAGCACTGTCATTGTTAGCCCTCACATCGTTATACTATGTGTGAATGCAATACAAACTAACGGGGAAATGCGGGTTGGCTTCATGAGTCTGAGCACAATATAACCACACGGCTAATGTGTTCACAAGGTCATGGAAGGACAGAAATACCATCCCTGGTGCTGGTGACTCTTCCACATACACACACATGTGTACGCATGAATGCACACACAAACACACGCACACACACACAACCTATCTTTCTCTCTTCTTGGGGTTAGTGACAAATAGTGAGGAGGCAGTTGGGAGCTGCAGGCTTACTCAACATGCCTGTTAAATCAATATTTAGCTCCAGTGAGTGTCAGGACCAAACAAAATGTTGCTTTCTGTGACAGTCCCATCTTCTCTACTGCTTACACTGTCACTCTCTGTCCACTGGGCTGTAACATTCAAGACTCAAATGGGTTTTGAAGTAAAGCAGTACTCCTGCGCAGGGAGACCACTGAAAAAGTGGAGTTATCTCATTCCACTGTGGTTCATTGTAATACTGTAGACTGGTTAATGGCATCTGAGAAAGAAATCCATTAAACAAACCATATCAAGGAAAACATGGTTTCTACTTAGATGTTAAGAACTTGGGACTAGAAGGTTTTATCTGCATTTTTGTCCAAATGTATTTATTGACAGCTTTTTTCTGTCCAATGTTCTCTACCTATAAAGTACTTTAAATACCCCAATTCATGTTGTTAAGTTCATAAGAATACAATATAAAAATTGCTGCCACCATTCAAACCAATGAGGGTTCAGAACTTTAAAGCCAGTTATCTCAGAGTCATCTTTTTGCAGATAAAACCTCATACAGTAGTCCCAAGCTCTCGATGTCTGTGATTTTGCCGAAGCTCAAGAAATTGACACCAAACCATTCCAACAGTCTTCAGTGATCAGGAACCGGTCAAGGTGTTGCTCTACACTCATTCAGACTGTTACAATGAAAAGAAAAGAACAGGCCATTCTAAGGCTCAGGGTGTGTGGATTTTAAAGCAATGCAGAAGCCCCATTCTCCTCTTCTTCCCTCTTCTTCCCTCCTCGTTAACATCGGCCTCACTTTTGTTATGATTGTGGGTCTTAGCAAAACTCGCCCCATTTGTCATTGTTTGATTACATCTACCACATAGGTCTGTTTTCCACAGGACAATTGGGAGATTTCTCCATGAGATCAATAGGCCCCCAATAATGTATCTTTCAAGAGCCCTCTCAGCTGTAGGTGGTGATGGGTCAAGACTTAGCGTAGCAAACCGACCGCAGTATCTGATGAACCATAAGGTCAATTCATCCAGAATTACACTATTTGAAACACTCCTCTCTCGTTCCCACCACTCCTTTGGGTCAAGACGTAGCGTAGCAAACCGACCGCAGTATCTGATGAACCATAAGGTCAATTCATCCAGAATTACACTATTTGAAACACTCCTCTCTCGTTCCCACCACTCCTTTGGGTCAAGACTTAGCGTAGCAAACCGACCGCAGTATCTGATGAACCATAAGGTCAATTCATCCAGAATTACACTATTTGAAACACTCCTCTCTCGTTCCCACCACTCCTTTGGGTCAAGACTTAGCGTAGCAAACCGACCGCAGTATCTGATGAACCATAAGGTCAATTCATCCAGAATTACACTATTTGAAACACTCCTCTCTCGTTCCCACCACTCCTTTTCAAATGTTGCACTGGTTGAGATTCATCCTTGAGAATTAACGTTGGAAATCGGACAGATCAAGACAGAGGATAAAACGTTCCTCTTGCCTCACATTAGCATATGAAGTTATGTAAACAATACTATTTTTATTAGGCTAAGAAGTGTGCCAAAATAAGCCCACTGAGCAGACAAAGGGTGAGGTCACACACTGACACACACCCAAGTTGAGTGGACCATATCAGTATGGACTCAGAGGATTTCTGTAGCAATGCTCATCCCTGTAGTCAAAAACTCCACCAGACTGCTAAATACAGCAAGCCTTCATAGGGGCTTGTCCTGCGATGACAGCATAATTAACAGTCTCCCAGAATACACTTGGTTTTCATATCACATTGTGTGACAGCTATGCATTTAGACCCCTGAAATATAACTCTGATATCAAACCCCTGAAACAGTATCCAAATAAAACACCATTGTAAAATCAGCCATAAAGAGGATATCTTGATATCAACAAATAAAATGGATATTGGTCAGCAGGAAGCTTGTTGACTGAATGTTGCAGCACATATTTTGTTATAATAAGTGTTTGATTTCATGAGATAGTAAATAAATTGATACTATCTTCATAGTATGTATTCATAGCCACACATAAAAGGGATATTGGTCCTTAATGACTTGGTGTGGCAGATCAATTGTTTATCTTACTGCAAGTGTATTACTACCTGAGATATTAAAACACCAGGAGGATCACAGTCTAATTTCCATCCTTCCCACTCAAATTTGAACATATGCAGGGTGACCCATGCCACTGTGACTGAGTGATTAGCAACACAACACTCAATTCATTCATGTTAAGATGCTGCTGGCACAGTAGACAAGGTTAGGTTGCTTGCTCGCATTATATCATCACCATGTGTAATTTATCATTTGTGAGCAAGGCAAGTTCAGACTGTTGTTACATAAGTTGGGCACATTTTCAACTTAATTAAGTGTTGATATTCAACTGAAATCTGTTATACTCTGCACATTTGAGTAATTTACTGTCAGGAAAAATCATATCTTTAATTTTCACGTAGAATAGAAAAATGCAAAGACTATTTCAATTGAGTTGAATGTAATTAGAATGCTTAAATGAAGAAAATTAGGCATGAATCAACGTAATCATGTTTTATGTGTCTGTCAGCGTCAAAGTCGAGGGTGCTTATTAGATAGCTTACAGATAAACAATACATGAATGAGAATTCAGATAGTTTGGACACATGGCCACACAGCAACATATTCCTAAATAGAAAGAAACATAACCTTTTTGCACACTGTGATGCTCATCAGTCGTGTGTGGTGAGCGTAGGGGCATGTGCAAGGTTTGTGGGCGGACGTGCAGGTGGGCATTCATACTTGCGTGCGGGCATGCTTGTGAAGAGGTGGTGAACATAGCTGACTAAGCTACTCGGGGAAAAGGGAATAAAGAGAGAGATGGGGCAAGGTGTAATTCATTTCAAGTTCCACTAATTGGTGTAATCCAAAGTTTGGGAATTTGGAATGATTGTTCCAATTTAGGGCACTTCTAAGACAAAACACGGCTCCCCCACAGGACTAATAGAATCCCCTCTGTTCCATCTAAATAAATAAGTTACAACTATCCTGCACGCTTCCTCGTTTATTTCAAAAGAACTGAGGCGGCAGCTCTGTACCAATTAGGCTGGCATATAACACGGGCCAGCTGTGTGGAGACAGTAGCAAAACACTTTTGAAGAGAAGAAACAAACACTGAACAATGAGCACATGCTGGACACAACTTTGGTTTACATGAACCAGTCAATTAATGCATCTTCAGGTTTCAGGAATGGTCTCCCTATCCATTCAGACTCTAAATTAATCAAGAATGTTCTGCAGCACAATGAACCTTAGTGGGCACTGCAGGACTTGAAGAAGAGAGTTTAACATAGCCTTTACTAGCTAATTATCATTTTATATCCGCCAAGCCAATTTGTAAGTTCTTCCCCGTTGGAGCATGTCCTGAAAATATACATGTCTCCATGGCAACCACCCAAGGACTTGTCAAATGACTCCATGAGTAATAGGAAAACTTGTGCTATCTTGAAACCCTTCTTATCACAGGAAGTTCAACTGAATTGATAGATGTGGGTATTCATAGGTTGTATACTAAGGATCTGTGAACGGCTGTATAACACCTCACATTACAAACAGTGACTGGTCTGATTTGTAGGGCCAGAAATATTATTTAATCTAATGTCCAAATTCTGTAGTGTTTGTGAGGACAGCTGTGTATTAGAGTATGTAATCACCCCAGCAGGAATGCAGATGCGATGGAAAATACTTTAATGGAAAATGGCAGATGTTTCATTCACATTACATCCAACCGACAATTATGTAAAAGGGTATAGAATCCTAGAGGGCTAGAACACACAATACATACATAATAACCACACATGAACACATGCATGCGCACAAAGAGAGAGCAAGAGAGAGTAAGAGAGAGGGAGAGAGAGAGACTCATATGCATAGAGAGACAAACTGAGCAAAACAACTCATTATTTCCTGTAAATTATTTAATTTTCTGCATCACTGCTCAGTGCTGTTTTTTCCTAGTCTTGATTTTCGGAAGTCCTTTGCTGACCCTACTTATCATGTCTACTAATGAGTTATACTGAGACAAAGTATTCCCGTGTTCTTTAAAATAAGACTAGGTATCTTGATTAATTCAGGTTGTTAATGATTTTGTACTCAGAAAAGGGTCAAGCTAAACAAATGGATGGGAAACTGTGGCTTCTCATCCTAATTAATGGCATACAATCATTGCTGGGTTGAACAAAGCAATGTTTTTGCTAAATAGTAGCTATAAGGCAGTGTTGGCTAACTACAGAAACGGTCCCTTTCAGTTAACATCAGAGTGGTAAAGAAGTGCAAAATGTCAGAAATTCCAAATGTAAGCTCTCTCTACACAGAGAATATCATGAACACTGAGCAGCATATCAAGTCTCTTTAGTGACTTTTCTGTTTTGCCAACATCATGACATTCTGTCCAACATATTCTACTGGCATTCCATTCATGTATTGTCCTTAAACGTTGACTGTGAACTTTAGGCCACACAGGGTAAATCAATTGCAATGTGTCTATAGTGATTAAGCATCACCATATTGCAAAGGGAAAGGGGGATACCTAGTCATGCATTCAACTGAAATGTGTCTCCCGCATTTACAGTGCCTTGCAAAAGTATTTGTTTTTCCTATTTTGTTGCATTACAACCTGTAATTTAAATAGATTTTTATTTGGATTTCATGTAATGGACATACACAAAATAGTCCAAATTGGTGAAGTAAAATAAAAATAAAGAAAATAAATCAAAAACGGAAAAGTGGTGCGTGCATATGTATTCACCCCCTTTGCTATGAAGCCCCTAAATAAGATCTGGTGCAACCAATTACCTTCAAAAGTCACATAATTAGTTAAATAAAGTCCACCTGTGTGCAATCTAAGTGTCACATGATCTGTCACATGAGCTCAGTATATATACACCTGTTCTGAAAGGCCCCAGAGTCTGCAACACTACTAAGCAAGGGGCACCACCAAGCAAGCGGCACCATGAAGACCAAGGAGCTCTCCAAACAGGCCAGGGACAAAGTTGTGGAGAAGTACGGATCAGGGTTGGGTTATAAAAAAAATATCTGAAACAATGAACATCACGCGGAGCACCATTAAATACATTATTAAAAAATGGAAAGCATATGGCACCACAACAAACCTGCCAAGAGAGGGCTGTCTACCAAAACTCCCGGACCAGGCAAGTAGGTCATTAATCAGAGAGGCAACAAAGAGACCAAAGATAACCCTGAAGGAGATGCAAAGCTCCACAGTGGCGATTAGAGTATCTGTCCATAGGACCACTTTAAGCCATGTACTTCACAGAGCTGAGCTTTATGGAAGAGTGGCCAGAAAAAAAGCCATTGCTTAAAGAAAAAAATAAGCAAACACGTTTGGTGTTCGCCAAATGCATGTGGGAGACTCCCCAAATGTATGGAAGAAGGTACTCTGGTCAGATGAGACTAAAATTTAGCTTTTTGGCCATCAAGGAAAACGTTATGTCTGGCGCAAACCCAACACCTCTCATCACCGTGAGAACAGTTTTTCATCAGCAGAGACTGGGAAACTGGTTAGAATTGAAGGAATGGTGGATGGTGCTAAATACAGGGAAATTCTTGACGGAAACCTATTTCAGGCTTCCAGAGATTTGAGACTGGGACGGAGGTTCACCTTCCAGCAGGACAATGACCCTAAGCATACTGCTAAAGCAGCACTCAAGTGGTTTAAGGGGAAACATTTAAATGTCTTGGAATGGCCTAGTCAAAGCCCAGGCCTCAATCCAATTGAGAATCTGTGGTATGACTTAAAGATTGCTTTACATCAGTGGAACTCATCCAACTTGAAGGTGCTGGAGCAGTTTTTCCTTGAAGAATGGGCAAATCCCCCAGTGGCTAGATGTGCCAAGCTTATAGAGACATACCCCAAGAGAAATGCAGCTGTAATTGCTGCAAAAGGTGGCTCTGCAAAGTATTGACTTTGGGGGGGTGAATAGTTATGCGTGCTCAAGTTTTCTGTTTTTTCGTGTTATTTCTAGTTTGTTTCACAATAAAAATATTTTTGCATCTTCAAATGAAAATCAAATGATACAACCCCCCCCCCCCCCCCCCCCCCCCCAATAAAATGTATATTTTAATTCCAGGTTGTAAGACAACAAAATAAGAAAACTTCGAAGGGGGGTGAATACTTTCGCAAGCCACTGTAACCCAACCGCTCAGAATCAGAGAGGTGTGAGGAGCTGCCTTAATCAACATACACGTCATCGGTGCCCGGGGAACAGTGGGTTAACTGCCTTACTCAGGGACAGATTTTTGCCTTTCGGTTGCTGGCCCAACGCTCCTACCCGCCAGGCTACCTGACTAACGCCATGTGTTCTCTGTCAATATCATACATGGGATTAGATCTGAAGTGATATATTCTGTGCGCACTTCATACTGCACTGGATAACCACACAGACAGACATGATTACTTGTCACTAATCGAGCACAGCAGACCTATGCGTGATATGCCTATCCCATTTTCAGTTAGTGTGACCATCTCTTTAAATTAAAAGTAGCTAACACTGTATTTCCAGCTGAAACATACATGAATTAAACAGTTCACCCTGTGACATTTCTTGAGCGTATTACAGATCTGTGGGATGATGGGATTAGTGGCGAGGGTGTCATACTGTTATCCATCAAAATACAGTATTGTGATGATATATTCTAAAGCCCTCCCCTTCAAATTCGCTACAGGCATTCTGACCACGAACCCAGTGGGATTCCAGGGCCGTTATTCCCTCTTCTGAAATGATTTAAATCGGCATGGCTTCATTTCCCCTTACTCCCTGTGGAACTTGTATTGCCACAGCAATTAGTAAAGTGTTAAAGCACTGGGTAACAAATTAGGGGCAAGACCAGACAGAGGAGGACTCTGGTCAGGTCAAGCATGACTAACAAGACAGCTAGGAAGCTTTAGTGGCCTAGACTGAGGAGCTCAATCTGTGTGACGGTATGCCTCCTCTTTCACTGATACAGTACCAGTCAAAAGCTTGGACACACCATTCAAGGGTTTTTCTTACATTTTTTACTATGTTCTGCATAGAATAATAGTGAAGACATCAAAACTATGAAATAACACAGATGGAATCATGAAGTTAACCAAAAATGTGTTAAGCAAATCAAAATAAATTTGAGATTTGAGATTGTTCAAAGTAGCCACCCTTTGCTTTGATGACAGCTTGCACACGTTTGGCATTCTCTCAACCAGCTTCATGAGGTTGTCACCTGAAATGCATTTCAATAAGCATGTGTGCCTTGCTAAAAGTTAATTTATGGAATTTATTTTCTTCTTAATGCACTTGAACCAATCATTTGTGACAAGGTAGGGGTGGTATAAAGAAGATAGCCATATTTGGTAAAAGACCAAGTCCATATTAATGTCAAGAACAGCTTAAATAAGCAAAGAGAAACAACAGTCCATCATTACTTTAAGACATGAAGGTCAGTCAATCAGGAAAATGTCTAAGGCACTGCATCAGTGCTAGAGGCATAATTACGGACCATGGTTCAATTCCAAGCTGTATCACAACCGGCCGTGATTGTGAGTCCTATAGGGCAGCACACAATTGGCCCAGTGTCGTCTGGGTTAGTGTTTGGCTGGGGTAGGCCATGATTGTAAATAAGAATTTGTTCTTAACTGACTTGTCTAGTTAAATAAAGGTTAAATAAAATTGTTAACATGTGCAGTCCCAAAAAACTTCAAGTGCTATGATGAAACTGGCTCTCATGAGGACCGTCACAGGACAGGAAGACCCAGAGTTACCTCTGCTGCTGAGGATAAATTCATTAGAGTTGCCACTCTCAGAAATTGCAGCCCAAATAAATGCTTCACAGAGTTCAAGCAACAGACAAATCTCAACATCAACTGTTCAGAGGAGACTGCGTGAATCAGGCCTTCATGGTCGAATTGCTGTAAAGAAACCACTACTAAAAGACACCAATAATAACAAGAGAATTGACTGAGTCAAGAAACACAAGCAATGGACATTAGACCGGTGGAAATCTGTCCTTTGGTCTGATTTTGAGATTTTTGGTTCCAACGTCCATGTCTTAGTGAAACGCAGAGTAGGTGAAAGGATGATCTCTGCATGTGTGGTTCCCAGCGTGAAGCATGGGGGAGGAAGTGTGATGGTGTGGGGGTGCTTTGCTGGTGACACTATCGTGATTTATTTAGAATTCAAGCATTCTGCAGCAATATGCCATCCCATCTGGTTTGCACCGCTGTAACTCTGCGTTGTGTGTGGTTGATTATAGATGTGAACTTTGGAGATCAGGTAGTTTTAATTAAGCAGAACTCACACTCTGCATCCTGCATCTGCATCCAAAAGGAAATAAAACATTTGTAGAGCACATATATTCTGCGAATCGTCGCCTCTTTCTCTCATAGTGCATCAAAATGATTATAATATAATCATAATTTGTTTTTCAATAGGACAACGCACCAAAACACACCTCCAGGTTGTGTAAGGGCTATTTGACCAAGAAGGAGAGTGATGGAGTGCTGCGTTAGATAACCTGGCCTCCACAGTCCCCAGATCTCAACCCAATTGAGATGATTTGGGATGAGTTGGACCTGAGAGTGAAGGAAAAGCAGCCAACAAGTGCTCAGCATATCTGGGAACTCCTTCAATAACTGTTGGAAAAGCGTTCCAGGTGAAGCTGCTTGAGAGAATTCCAAGAGTGTGCAAAGCTGTCATCAAGGCAAATGGAAGCTACTTTGAAGAATCTAAAATATATATATATTTTTAAATAGTTTTTGGTTACTACATGATACCATATGTGTTATTTCATATTGCTGATGTTTTCACTACTTTTCTACAATGTAGAAAATAGTAAAATAAAGAAAAATCATTGAATGTATCTCCTATATATCTCATGATATACTCACATACGATACTGTAGCCCCTCCTGAACAAATACGGGAAATATTGAAACAGAAGAGCAGTGACTATTTTTACTCAATGAACATGCGCCAGGGATAGGTCATCTAAAGGACTAACTCCTAAAATATGAATCTGTTAATACATGGAGATATGTGAATCTATTACATATTTTGTATTAATAACCATGTTTAGGGAGGTAAGAGAAAAAGAGAAGGGTGAGTGCAGTTGAGCACATTCAGATGTTAACTGAGAGCATCACAGAGAATTCAAGGAGGAAAAAAGTGAATTTTGTGCAACAGTAACCACGTTTCCATCCACAGTTTTTATCTGAATGAAGTCATACAGCCGTGATGGAAACAGGAAGTTTCGGTACAATTTTATAAATGCAGACCACTAATTTGCTCGTTCGACATGGTGGGATCTTCTTGTGTCGATAAAAGTACTCATGTGAGAAATGGCGATTTAATAACCATCATATCGAAGTTAACTTAGAGTCACGCGATGATATGATGTGCGACCGACCTCGTTGGCCTTTTCACCAGCTGTCATCATTGTCAGCTCTATGGTGAGAAACATCTTGGTTCCCGGAGCAATGCTATCCTGGAGCACGAGTAGGCCGACAGGCCACTACAAGGCTGCTTCCTAATGTTCTACGACAGCTGCCAGGGGCTGTAGTAGTCCATGTGAGGTCAAACGACATTAGGAGGGCAAGCTCAGAACTGCTGAAACTGGATTTTAAAGAATTGATTCTAGATGTGAAAGACAATTTTTCAGGCCCTGTACCATCGCTGGGCCCCAGCTGCAAAAGATTCAGCAGGCTACTGGCATTATACATCTGGCTAAAAGACTACTGTAGCTCTGTTGGCATAACTTTTAAAACACTGAACAAAAATATAAATGCAACATGTAAAGTGTTGGTGCGTGATTCATGAGATGAAATAAACAATCGCAGATATTTTCCATATGCACAAAATGCTTATTTCTCTTAAATGTTGTGCTTAAATGTGTTTATATCCCTGTTAGTGAGCATTTCTCCTTTGCCAAGATAATCCATCCACCTGACAGTTGTGGCATATCAAGAAGATTAAACAGCATGATCATTACACAGGTACACCTTGTGCTGTGGACAATAAAAGGCCACTCTAAAATGTGCAGTTTTGTCACACAGCACAATGCAATTGGCATACTGACTGCAGGAATGTCCACCAGAGCTGTTGCCAGAGGCCGCTGTTGTCCAATCGGCCTCACAAGCGCAGACCACGTGTATGGTGTTGTGTGAGCGAGCGGTTTGCTGATGTCAACATTGTGAACAGAGTGCCCCATGGTGGTGGTGGGGTTTTGGTATGGGCAGGCATAAACTACAGACAATGAACACAATTGCATTTTATCAATTGCAATTTGAATGAACAGAGATACCATGATGAGATCCTGAGGCCCATTGTCCTGCCATTCATCCACCCCCATCACCTCATGTTTCAGCTTGATAATGCATGGCCCCATATCGCAAGGATCTGGGCCTGGTTGCATAAAACATCTTAAGTTAATTTCCTCATTATCTTTTCACTTAAAGTGTCCTTAACTTTAAGTCAGATGCACAAACCATTTTAAGGCAAATGTCCACTTTAAATTAAGTGAAAAGGTTTAGGGTGCCCATGAGGTCCCATGTGGAGGTGAATGTTGTTTTCCTCTGCCCTGGTTTCAAAAGGAAAACATCCACCAGCTAGCTAGGTGGCTAAACAATGGAAGGTGCGCAATCTATGGCTACAAAGATAGCTTGCTAGCTAGCTACCGACTCTGTAAGTTAGCTTGAAGTGCAAGAAAGTAATAGAGACAAGTTGAGAAAAAAGTTACTAAAATCAATTTGTTTTTTCCTGTCTTGAATGTAGAAGTTCTATTTTGTGATTTCTTTCATGAGATGTTCATTCGGTGAATCGGGTTGTCTCCATGGTAACCAGAGACTCTTTCTGCTTTACATGCCTTCAAACCACTGTAAAACTCTTAAACTATGCCCTTACCTAAGGAAATGTTTGAGTGGCTCTATGCAAATCCCTTAAACCATTCAATTAGGTGAGGGGAAATTATTCCTTAAGGGAAACCCTTAAGGGATACACTTAGGATGTTGTATGCAACTGGGCCTTGTACACATATCCTGGAAGCTGAAAATGTCCCAGTTGTTGCATAGCCTGCAAACTCACCAGACATGTCACCCATTAATCATGTTTGGGATGCTCTGGATCGACGTGTACGACAGCTTGTTCCAGTTCCCACCAATATCCAGCAACTTCACACAGTCATTGAAAAGGAGTGGGACAACTCTCCACATGCCACAATCAACAGCCTGATCAACTCTATGCGAAGAAGATGTGTCGGTCTGCATGAGGAAAATGGTGGACGATACTGACTGTGAATTTATAATTATGCCCACCTGTGTGGTATTGTTGTTGTGACATTAATTGCCATTGCCTTGCAAGCTGAAAAATGTATCTGAAAATATGTACATTTGAGTTTATTTACCTGTCCTGTCCTATTATTTGCAAATGGTGGTCACACCAGATACTGGCTGGTTTTCTGATCCATACCCCTATCTTTTGTTGAAGGTATCTGTGATCAACAGATGCATGTCAGTATTCCCAGTCATGTGAAATCCATAGATTAGGGCCTAACGCATTTATTTCAATTGTCTGATATATCCTTATATGAACTGTAACACAGTAAAATCTTTATATTTTTGTTCAGTATAGATAACTTTGACACCCTTTGGAAGCAGAAGATGCTCCACCGTAGGGGTGTCAAACTCATTGCACGGAGGGCCAAGTGTCTGCGGGTGAGGGAAGATCCTTGGTGACCTTAATTCATCAATCAAGTACATGGAAGGAGCGAAAACCCGCAGGCACTCAGCTCTCCGTGGAATGAGTTTGACACATGTGCTCTAGAGGAATGACGGAGTCCATCCAAATCATCTTGGTTCCTGGACCCTGTCCGCACATTTCAAGGCAGCGTTGAGACAATGACTTATCAGTGACCCAAGCCCTGCTCAGATAATCCCTACCATTGTGTGGCTGAGTTGTCGTAGTGCTGCTGCAAATGGGCATTGTCCCAGGGGTGTTGGTAGTCATAATGTAAGTAACCTAATTTATGTTCCTCTAACTCCCCGGAATGCCTATGTCAATGCTACAGCTATTGTAGCAGTAATCATGTGTCTACGAACCTGAACTGAGACGTGCTAACAGTATAACTCAGTATAACTTTTGCCCTAGTAGGATGCCCACTGTGAGCAGTTCATCCTGCACTGCATCTGCTCGAACATAAATATCACTGTCATCTCTACCTCAGATAAGCCTCACAGTAAAGCAATAAAAACAATCAAGAATCCCAGAAAATTCCTAAAAAAAATTGCCTACATTAACATATGTAGCCTAAGAAACAAGCTTAATGAAATCATTGACTTGCTAGTAACAGATAACATTCATATATTGACTATCTCTGAAACTAACTTAGATAATACCTTTGGTAATACAGTGGTAGCAATACATGGTTAGAAAATCTACAGACGAGACAGAAATGCCAATGGGAGTGATGTTGCTGTTAATATTCAGAGTCATATTCCTGTAAAGCTTATAAAGAGGATCTCATGGCAAATGCTGTTGAAGTAAAATGGCTACAGGTTCACCTGCCTCACCTAAAGCCCATTCTTGTGGGAAGTTGCTGTAGACCACAAAGTTCTTACAGTCAGTACCTGGATAATGTGTGTGAAATGCTTGATGATGTATGCGATAAACAGAAAGATATATTTTATGGGTGACCTAAATATTGACTGGCTTTCATCAAGCTGTCCACTCAAGAAAAAGCTTCAAACTGTAACCAGTGCCAGGCAACCTGGTTCAGGTTATCAGTCAACCTACCAGGTTATTTACAAACAGCACAGGAATGAAATCATCCACATGCATTGATCACAGCTTTACTAATGCTGCAGAAATCTGCTCTAAAGCAGTGTCCACATCCATTGGATGTAGTGATGATAATTTAGTAGCTATATCTATCTTTGGGCCTAATATAGTGTATAAGAGCTCATACAAGAGGTTTTGTAGTGATTCCTATGTTGAAGATGTAAGTAATATTTGCTGATCTGTGGTGTGTAATGAGGAGCAACCAGACGCTGCACTTCAGGCAGTTATGAAATTGCATATTACAGTTACTAATAAGCATGCACCCATTAAGAAAATGACTGTACAAACTGTTAAATCCCTGTGGATTGAAAATGTGTATGATTGAGAGGGATGAGGCAAAAGGAATGGAAAATAACTCTGTCTGCACAGCCGGTTGGCAAACGTGCTATAAATTGAGAAATCCTGTGACTAAACTTAACAAAAAGAAGAATAAACTGTATGAAACAAAGTTACGTGATATAAAGAATAATAGTAAAAATCTTTGGAGCACGTTAAATGAAATATTGGGCAAAAACGCAAACTCTGCTCCATCACTCATTGAATCAGATGGCTCATTCATCAAAAAACCCTCTGAAATTGCAATATTCATTAGTGATTTTTTTATTGGCAAGATTAGCAAACTTGGGCATGACATTCCAAAAACGAATTCTGAACCTACACATCCATGCATAACTGACCAAATTATGAAAGACAAGCATTGTAATTTTGAGTGTGGAAGAGCTGAAAACAGATTGTTGTCTATCAACAATGACAAGCCACCTTGGTCTGACAACTTGGATGGAAAATTACTGAGGATGATAGCGGACTATATTGCCACTCCTATTAGCCATATCTTCAATCTAAACCTAGAGGAAAGTGTGTACCCTCAGGCCTGGAGAAAAGTTATTCCGCTACCCATGAATAGCAAAGCACCCTTTACTGGCTCAAACAGCTGACCAATGAGCCTGTTTCCAACCGCTAAACTTTTGGAAAGAATTGTGTTTGACCAGATACAATGCTATTTCACGGTAAACTAATTAAAAACAGACTTTCAGCATGCTTATAGGGAAAGGCACTAAACATGTATGGCACTTACACAAATGATTGATGATTGGCTGAGAAAAAATTATAATAAGAAGATTATGGGAGCTGTTTTGTTAGACTTCAATGCAGGTTTTGACATTATCTGCTGCTGGAAAAACAAATATGTTATGGCTTTACATCCCCTACTATATTGTAGATCAAGAGTTACCTGTCTAACAGAACACAAAGGGTGTTCTTTAATAGAAGCCTCTCCAACATCATCCAGGTAGTCAGGCATTTCCCAGGGCAGCTGTCTAGGCCCCTTACTTTTATTAATCTTTACTAATGAACCTGCCACTGGCTCTGAGTAAAGCCTGTGAGTCTGTGTATGCTGATGACTCAACATTATACACGTCAGCTACCACATCAAGTGAAATCACAGCCACACTTAACAAAAAGCTGCAGTCAGGGTCAGAATGGGTGGCAATAAATATTTGAAGAAATAAAAGCATTGTATTTGTATTTTGGACAAATCATTTATTAAACCTTGAACCTGAACTAAATTGTGTTATGAATAATGTAGAAATTGAGCACATTGAGGGAAAAAAACTGCTTGGTGTAACCCTGGATTGTAAACTATAATGGTCAAAACATTTTGATGCAGTGGTAGCTAAGACAAATATGCAAATATATCATTATTTATATTTTACTGTAAGTGAGAAATTGTCCTTTGTAGTGGTCATTAGGACAGAAATGTGAACAAATGTAAATTACAGTCAATAGGTACAGTAGGGGAAAAACATGCAGTAGTTCCTGCATCCGGGTGTCCACGACAGAGGACATTTCTTGATACACTCTTATTTAATGTCCTGATATCTCACTTATTTCAGAGATATTCACTTACTCAAAGCAATTTGAATATCAAACTTTCTAAAATTAGAATGAATAATTACACACGCTTCTTTTCAAATGTCCATAAAATGTGCTTATTTTGATGGCAGCCATGTTATTTTGAACCAGGAAGGTAAAGTTGTCAAGGTCACACCCCCACACATGTGATATCCCTGAAAAGCCCGAAATGTCCTCTCAAAGGGACAACAGGACTTAACAGAGTGGCTTGTATGGCTTCAGAGATACAGACCAAGAACTGATGTATACTAGAGAGGACAAAAATGAATTGCTGGGTCTCAGGAGGATAATAGAATCATACCCCACAAGAAGTCTCCTCACAGTCCCCAAGTCCAGAACAGACTATGGGAAATGCATAGTACTACATAGAGCCATGAGTACATGGAACTCTATTCCACATCAAGGAACTCATGCAAGCAGTAAAATCAGATATTTTTCAAATGATAAATCTACACCTTATGGAACAGCACAGACTATGAATAGACACATACACACAACCACATACACACAAACTCACACACGCATGCTAACAAACACACATGCTACACACACATGCTAACACATACACACGCATACACACACACATGCTAACACACACACACCCTACACACACGTACATATGGACATATTTTATGTTGCAGTAGTAGAGTACTGTGTAACAATGTGCTGTGAAATGTAATGTTTTAATTGTATGTAATTTCCTTAATCTTGCTGGACCCCAGGAAGAGTAGCTGCTGCCTTGGTAGCAACTAATAGGGATCCCTAATAAAATACAAATACAAACCATGCAGTTTATTAGGCTACAGATGAAATAAGTTATGATGAACTTCACAGGGTGTATTTTGATGCTCCTATCCAATAAATATTGAGGGTCTTATTCTGGTGACATGATGATCAATGCTAGACTGCCGTTTGACAACAACAAAAATATTATTGCTCTTATCCATAATAATCTCATCATTTAGACTAGCCTACTCACACAGCCTACCCTCACTGTATCTGTGAACTGCTTGCTAGAGAACACGTGCCAAGGCCAGAGTAGGAACATTTGCTATTTTACGCAACAGTGATTGTAACAAAACTATCATTAGAGTTGAAAATGCCATGGAAACACATGAAACTTTCGATTTTTATTCAGTACATGAAAACTTAAGCAAAAAAAGTACATTTGTGTGCACTACGTCATCACGCACTGATATTTATCCGCAACAAGTCCATCATATTTTGTTTATAGGGATTTTAGAATATTCACATGAAAATCTGTCGCCAATGGAAAGCTAGCTAATGATATTGGCCAATTGACCAATCTCTCTCCATGTCCTTTCTCATAGCACAGAACCTTAGCCACTGGAGGGTGCTAACCTAATGCATTTGCTCTCTCAGAGGAGAGGAGAATAATACAGGTATGTTTTAGTAAATTATTTGCGCTCTCTACCTCTGGTGATGTTTATGGCCTTGGTCAGAAAAGTTGCATAGACTTATGGCTATTCATTACACAATGTGTCCTGTCATGAATGTATTTTGTGCGGGTGGTACGCAGCGTTCGGAGCAAGAACAGATCATTCCTTCCTCATGTATAGAGTCGACTTATAAATTAAGAAAAGTATGTTTGCTTCATTCAAAGTCTTTAACTTGACTGCCAGAGGACTGTGGATTACATTGCTAATATAGTTGATTGTTTTACTGATGTTACAGTAGTCTTTGTCGATAGCATATTGAAGTATTGATTGAAATAATGGTGATGTGGGGGTTCAAGAGGTTACATTCCAAGTTTTTACCTTTGGCCTTCTCGTGGTGGATTGGAGCTGTAATTCCTTTGGCATTACACGGTAATGCATATCCACTAATCCTGAGATGAAGCATGGGTTCAATAGCAACCTAATCCCTCTGTCCTATTACTGCTAAAGATCCTAAAAGAGCTGGATAGGTGTAAGGACCATTGTCAAAATCTCACCTAGCCCACCAGAGAGCTATACACAGATCTGTGAGGAGGGGTCAACAGCGATTTAGGGAAAGGAGCTGAGATCAGTATAGAGCTGGGGGCCTGACTAAAACATTCGTGTTGAGTTCATTATCATGTGGTCAAAGAGCCATAACACTTTCAACAAAGCTAATCAGTAAACCAACCATGAAACATTGTTGGTGGACTTAGCCGATGCCCACAGAAGGATTTACAGGGTCTGGCAGGTTTGGATATAAGGGGGGTGGGGCGTTACTCAGCTTGATACCAATTACAGCATAGTAGAATGGACAACTTTAACCTCTCGTCAATCTGGAACCAAACCAACAACTTCCTGTCATATTAAGTGCATGTGTTAATCAACATTTTGGAGCCGTTTCTTGGCAAAGCCAAAGCATCACAACCCTCTGCACTTGAAAGAGGTGATGCAATGTCGTCCGTTCTGTGGAGTTAAATCGGTAAGAGACCTAAGAATTTATGGGTGAGTCAGCCCCTGCTCCGGGGAACAAGAGTTTACATCAGATCAATGCCTGAGGATAACAGTCATTGATCAACAACAGCCTCTTCAGTGTTGGAATTACCTTGAGGACCTTTACCTCTACCAATGTTCCATTGATTATGACTGCTGGTTCACGTATTGAAATAAGTGAGGTAAGTAACATTTTGGGGATTTAAAAATAAGTCATACGTAATCACAAAAATGTTGTGTTTTTATCACAGAGGAAGTGTAAACGTGAAGAACTTTTACATTTATACCCCTCTACTTCGGCAAAGTTTAAGGAGAGAATTATCAAGTAAAAATGCACCACTCTGTACACTGGTGCTTTTCTAGACGTCTATATTTATAGTTTTGTTTCGCTTTCATTTATTTTTGTGTATTCCTCTGTTCATTTCTAGGTCTGCTAGTTCCCGGGAGATGTGTTTTTCCTCACTGAACCTTTTGGGAATGTGTCGCTTTTTCTAAACTCTCTGTTTGAGTAAGCATTGCAAGTCAGTAGACTTTTTGCTGCGTCACTACGGTAACCACAGGAGCTGTTTGAGCCTCTGTCTCCCTCATTAATAACTTGTGCTGTGGGTCCCTATTATGCAAGCTCTGAAACCTGAGAGCTGGTCACCTGTTCTGCTACCTGAGCTGGGGGCTCAGGGGAAGGGAGTGTCGGCTGGCTGCCCCATTAGAAAACTGGACAGGAGGAGATTAGGCCAGAGCAACTGCCTGAAGCTCCAGGGATCTCTAGTGGATGTGTTAGCCCACGTCCCCAGGTCTGAGCTGTGTGGTGAAGGTGGGGAAGCTGGAGAGGAGTTGTGGCTGCCGCTGGAGTGGTTCCATACTCACCCCTCTGGGAGTTCCATCCAAAACGAGGTGGAACTTTATTTTGACAGAACAGGAAGTGTCACCTTCAACCCTGAGGAGACAAACTTGACCCCACCTGAGGGCTACTCACATAGCTTTGACTGGTCAGATGACCCTGGCTCCAGACCCCAGTCTACAGTAAGCAGTGATCAGCTCTTTCCATCGGGTACCCTGGGTCATCTGGAGACCGTCAGGATCAGGTGCACGCCTGGGAGAGAATGGGTCAGAGTCTGCACTCTGTCCCCTGTTAGAAACGGGTGGCTGCCTTTACCAACAAGAGGAGTACTCTATGAGCTAACCGGCCTTCTCTACCAGGTAAGATATAACTGATCCAAATATTTCTTTTTTATTTTATTTATTTAACCTTTATTTAACTAGGCAAGTCAGTTAGAAACAAATTCTTATTTACAATGACGGCCTACCGGGGAACAGTGGGTTAACTGCCATGTTCAGGGGCAGAAAGACAGATTTTTACCTTGCCAGCTCGAGGATTCAATCCAGCAACCTTTCAGTTACTGGCCCAATGCTCTAAGCACTTGGCTACCTGCCTTAACCTTAACTATATATTAAATCATGCAAAACAAATTGCAGTACAGTAGTAGTTTTAGATGTATTGTTTCGTGTAAGAATTTTTACCTTCCCCTGGTTGAAAACAAAGTTGGTAATCGTCAGGAAAGGGCTTCTCTCCATGGCTAGTGAGTTAAGTGGAGTTTCTAATCTCTATAAATTTCTCAGAATCTGTTCTTGCCTCCTGGTGTGCGATTAAAATTGGATGTTGACAAAGACATCTTTAGCCACTGGAATGTTCTCCCTCTGTGAATCACTGCTAGAATTCTTATGGATCATCGCTCATGTGACCACATTCCTACCATCCTAGTCAAGGCAATTATCGCATGCTTGAGTTTGTCCCCTTAATTGATGTAATTCAAAGCCCTGTTTTTTTTAAATATACTGTAGATTCATCTCTGCAGTGTGTGATACCTTTTAGTAAAATACTATATTTAAACCAAAATATTAGTTTGTTAAAAATATTTTTTTAAATAGCACTATTTTTCAGAGGCAAATTGAACTTGGCATCGACTCCATCAGACAGAAGAGTTATGACAGCGGTGTGATACACAAAGGTATGTGCTGTATGCCTCCTCTAGGAATAATTACATGGACTGCTAACTATCTTTGTTTTCTAACATTAGGTTGAGCTACAATAAGTCAGAGTGGAGATAAAATAGGTTATGATAGGGGATAGGAAAGAGGAGGAGAGGAACAAGTAAAAAAGAAGGGAAGAAAAAAAAGCACAGCAGACCAAAGCACAAGATGACTCCACGACAAAAATCTATCAACTGATGCCAGTGGGTCACATCTTCATGAGCTGTGAACTATTTCTCCCATGGCTGTGATTCAGGTCCAGAGAGACATACAATGTCTTCTCTGCTCTCAGTCTTGACTGCTGATGTGTTTATTTGTATATACCCTGGGTACTACACAGTCTGTCTGCTCCCTAACCAGCTGTGAGCCCCCATGGCCTCACACTCTGTTCCCTTCACTGTCAGGCACAGAGAGGATGACTCAATCACTGCTTTCACACACCACAATCAACACAGTCACAAAGCCAATTCTTCATAGACCCTCTCTCTCTCTCTGTGTTCTAGAAAGTAAAGATGGACCCTTGCCCAAGAGAGAGAGAGGGGGGAGAGAACAGACACATTTGTAATCATAAACACCCCCCAGGAGCAAAGAAACACACACACACACACGCATACAAAAAATAAAGAAAGACACACACACACTTGTCTTGTTTATACTCAGGGCTATGTTTCACTGCCTCATATTATCGTGTCAATCTGAAGATGCACGGCAGCAAAGCCATGAGAAGTACACCTGCTGGTACTCCAATTCCCCTGCCCTGCATGCTATATGCAAGATAAATAAAAGCAAAATTGAGGGAAAAACTATGCATGCATAATATTCCATTTCCATGTTATTGCTTACTTTCATAATCCTGTCCCAATTGATTTTCCTCTGAACTGGAACACGTGATGTAAACATAATTACTTTACAGTATCTTACTCTCAAAACAGCATAACATAGCCTATACAATTGCTTCAATTTGCCTGCTCTCACTATGACAGTATAGGGTAAGTGTTCCATGATTGCCAAAATGTGTTATTTACATCACACTCTCATTTCAATTTCAAAGTCTTGCTCACCGCAAGCCTCCAATGAACATATAGACAAAATATTGATAGATCCATCTAATATATTTCCTGATTGAATTATGTAATGGACTGAGCAGGAAATAAATAAAAGGTGACAACGGGATGAGTTATAACTTGGGGGCAATAAACAAATTCCGTTGCACATTGAGGTAGGCCATAAATCAATAAGCTGCAGTTGACTTACTTCATCCTCTTGTGTTTTAGAGTCTTGGGAAATGTGAGCGCCAGGTGAGGTGATGCGGAATAATTAGGCCATGTGTTATGACAGTTTTATCATGGCTGCGATGTGGTCATAGCCACGAGGCGAAGTCTCGAGTGTATTATTGCCTTGGACTCGAGTACAGTATTTCATACAATTGGTTACCAGCATTAAAAAGCAAGATTCTATCTCAAACCATTCATTTTTCAACAAAATGTGATGCTACATTCACTAACACTGGTTGTCAAGTGCAATTTTGGGCGTTCTCTGGTCGTTAGTTCTATTCGACTGCCAGGTAAAGCAAAACTACCCAAGCGCAGGTTGACATTTTCATAACTTTGCAAGTTGCTCTGGCAAACAAAAAAGGTTGAAGCTGAAAAGACAGGAAACTAGCTGCATTTAGTTTCTCTTTAACAGTTTTTTTTCTTTATAGGCACTGTGTATCCATAAAAATCATGCTGATTCGTGATTTAGACTGGCTGAGAAAAGCTGCCTGTCTGGCTCAAGTTGATTGGTATGGGACACATTGGAGATCGAATTTAATTAAATATTGCAACAATGTTGCAAATGTCGATGATAATGTCTAGATATTTTATACAGTGGAGATCAAGTTTATAAATTGCATGGCTGGGCAGTGAATCTTAAAAATATATATATAACTAACCCAAGATAGACCACAGCCTGTCGTTTCCAATGGGAGCAAATTAATTCTAGTGGGCAGAACAAGCAAGGAGGTGGGCAGAGCCAAGCACGAGCTGGCAAGAACATATTTGTGCATTCTAGCATGTACTTGCATATTTGCATTGGGGAACGCCTACACATGCAATAACTAAATTCGCCCTTCCACTCCTTCTAAACAACACCATTTTTAAAAACTTTGGCAAAGGGTAAAGTCTACAATACTTAGTACACTCTGTTTGTAACAAGATTTTAGTTTTGGAAACAGAAAACTGTATTGAGATCAAATGTTTCATTGATGAGAAAATTTGCAGAATCTCGGCCATAATTAGTCTCGTTCCATCTTCTACCACTGCGGGCCACTGGGTTTCCTTTCACCACCATATTTGGTAGTGAGTGGAAACACCACCCGGATGCTTCACATTTATACATCTGGTGAAATATCTGGCTCGTTGTTCTATCTGTCTAAGTAGTGGTGTATTGCTAGGTAACGACGTAAACGATGGCACTTTTTATGAATGTATTCGCCATGTGTATGTTGTGTAGTATATCATGGGCACGATAGGCTCTAATAATGGGAGATCAATAAGGCCCAAGCAGGTGTGGTATATGACCAATATACCATGGCTAAGGGCTGCTCTTAGGCACGACAAAGCGCACAGACGAGACAGTTGTGGGCCTATCGTCTGTCTGTCAGTCTTCTCTTCGCCAGGACTCTCGTCATCTGTCATTCATTGCAAAGTGGACAGAGAAAATAATAGTACGCTTCTTCTCTGAGACCTGTTTCAGTGAGGAAACGTGTAGGCTAAGTGCTTGTTATGTTTTGTTTTAGATTTTTCCAATATCTGGAAGGCTGTAGGCTGTAAAAAAAAAAGAATGTTTACCACCATGTACATATTTCAGAAGGAAAATTAGGCGGCATTTGGTCCAAGTCCATGGGTTTTCGAAGTGGGAGGTTCCCCAGCCTACCAACATCTAATATCAATGAGGTAAAAGATAAAACCCTTTTACTATTCTAGCTGTGATATATTTGTTATCATATTACCGTGCTAGTCTTGTTATTGTTAGCTTTACAAAGTTATTTCTTCTGTACAAATTACTGCAACTTATAGCTAATAAGTACATGCTTATGTGTATCAGTTTTAAAAAGTATATGTTTGAACGTGTAATATCATCATCATCATCATATCATCATCATTACTATGTTTTAGTACAATTTATAATGCTGAATTAATACATGTCATAACATCCATTATGGCAGTGTATTCCTTGCTTTTCTAATTAGATTTATGCCATCTAGACAAGGAGGCTATTCACTAGCTCAGCAGTGGGTTTTAGTCCGGAGAAGAACTTTGCCATTCAAATCTATTCGATTAAGTTTGTAAGACATGCAGTCCTCAGACTTTGGGTCAACATGAGTGCAAATTTATGCAGGAACTTGTGGACATGTTATTGTGCTTGGACAAGCCATGGGATGTTTTCACTGCAAACAGCTGTTTTAACTGACAGTCCCGATCCATCCTGCAAATCAACTATTGTCAGAGAATGGACGTGAACTAACCACTAATATGACACATGTCTGATATGAAGTGAAAGTGTGACAATTGTTTTACCTTCTCATGTACACTTTACTTGTCTTAATTGGCCTGTCTTAAGCTGGCAATCCTGGAATGTCAATGTTAAATGTCATGGTTAATTTGTCACTGACTGTTGGGCATCAGGTTACACATCACCATGGTAACAAAAGGAGATCTCAAAATGAGAGCAGGTAGCCGATAATAAGTAATCCCTAGAATATATCACGGGGGAAAGTATTGGATTTATTTCCCTCACTCTATTTCATATACCTGATAGATGCGCTGTATTTTTAGACGGACTATTTCAACACAGCTCTGATATTTTCCTCTGGGTTCCCTCTCCTTAGGCTTCCACCAAGGATATTACCCCCTCATGGAGCATGTGGAGAGGACAAGGGGAGAGGGCTTCCACATCACCATCCCTTATGAGGCCGACACACTCTGGGGACTCCCAGAGAGGTGGACATGTACCCCACAGAGGGAGTCCAACCCTGCTGAGGATGGCCAGTGTCCCTAATGTCCTGGGCGGCCGACCAAAGACGGGCTTCTCCTCCATCACCATCACATCCTGCAGGGTCTCCCAGTCAGGGGCCAACCAATCACATTATCCCCACCAACCGATCCTGCCTATCAGGTCATCCACATCCATCAACCCAGTCATGACTCATGTCCTATCCTCAGCCATTCCAAAGCACTCTGAGGTGGTGACCAGACACAAGGCCACTATAGTAAAGGTGACAGAGTACAGACAGAGCTACTCTGCATGTGCCAAGGTCCAGATGAGAGGGCCAGGGATGAGGACTGCCTGGCCTGAACACAGGCACAGTTACACAGGTGAGGACAGTCTCAAGGACAATGGAAGCACCTTCAGGCCTTTCTCACTCCAGCCCTCTTTCCGCTCATGCGTCCAGCTTGAGGTACGTTGGAGGTCTGCGAACACAGTTCTGTATCTGGACAAGTCACTGTCTATCTCCATAAGACAGCCAGAGGTCACAAAGCCGGTTATGCACAGGTCCACCCTGTCTCTGTGTGTTGGGGGCTCGTCCCACATTGGAACCTCTATGGATTACCCCAAAACACTTCAGGACCTCCGGAGATCTATGGGGGCATTAAGCTGCACCCATAGATGGGACAACTCAGAGACTGATGTGGGTTACAGCAGAGGCTCTTCATCAATCAAAGGGGGCTACGAGGTCCCCAAAATGGCAGATACTGATGGTATTAAGAATAGGACATCTGATTTAACTGCACACAATCTTACCTCAGGGTTATTCTCATCAGCCAGAGGAACAGGCGACTCATACTCCGGGGCCAGTCAGCACAATGGAATTGCAGATGAGCTGTGCTGTCGTCGGCTGAGAAATTCCACACACAGACACCCTGCTTTTAATATCAGCCCAGGTATGAATTTCATCTCCCCATGTCAGGGCAAAACTCTAAAGTACCCATGCAAATCCAGCAGCATTCCTTTCAATGGCTCCCCATTTCCATAGCTGTGTGGATAAAATCACATTTCCAAGTCTTAACAGCGTACGCAATGCCATAGCGAGGAGGTCTTAGAGGGTGTAAAGTCTCATTTTTCTGTCTCTTACCTTTTGATTTATACCTCATACATTGTTAATAGGATATATTCCTTACAGACACAGGATGTATAGAAATGCACATTGGTGAAAAATCCACAAGTGCTACATTCTCACATAATGGAACACTGTGCTTATGTGAAGGAAAAACTCATGCTTCTATTTTAATTTCATCCCTCTCTTACTTCCAACACATCCTTTGCATACATTATCTACCCTCTCAACCCAGTAAGCGTGGCGGTGTTAGGCTTTCACGGGTGTGACACAGGGTGAAGCTCCCCCATGAAAAGAATGAGTATATTGTTTTAAACGATCTCGCTCCCCAGGCTGGTTGTGGAGGCTAGCTTATGGCTCAGAAAACAGACGTGAATGTCCTGTCTGCTTGGTGCTGCTAAGCACTGCCTGAAATAAAATTAGGCCAGGAGTCAGCTTTGAGAAGCACTGCATAATACCTATGGTCTCTGTATCCCCTCTCTGGTATTGAACTGAAGAATGGCATTGTGGAGTTCACAGCACCTGAGTGGCATTGTATCCTTAGTTTTGTCCATTGTGGATTTATTGGAGAGGTTTGTTTGTAATTAGATGTAATTTGCCAAGGTTCTAGCTCTTGTTTCGAATGTACTGCGTTTTTCCTGGGGAGCATTGTAGGGTATCTATTTTGAGTGGCATTGCAGAGTTCACAGCATCTGTGTGGTATTGTGCCCTTATGTTGTCCTTTGTGAATTTATTGGAGAGGTTTGTTTGTACAAGTGACTACCTCTTTTTCAAAGGGACTACTCTGTGCCTTGAGCGGTATTGTAGGGTAGCCATAAGAACCTAGAATGCTTACAATCTACAGTATGTCCAAGGGAACGTGTTATGGAAGACTCATAGGCACTACAGAGTATCCATCATGTATGAGCAGAGCAGTGCAGCGTCTATCATTTGATCAGTATGCAGCAGTTACACTCACACCAGGGAGGTAAAACTTGGCTCATTGCGGCAGTGAATGTAGTACTGCAAGCATATATACCACACATACCTGCTCTGGTTGGCCTCCTAGTGGACTCATCTACTGGCCCAGGTCACAGAGTGATTGATTCTGGGTACAGTGCAAGTGTAGATAAACATTAATAACATAAATACGCACATTAAATACACATTAAGATACAAAACACAGTCAATTAAAACATTATATCCTGGCATGACTTCCACTGGAACGCAAAGAGTTTGATGCATCTGGTGGACATAAGGCTTTATACAGTCTACAAAGTTTTATAGGCCATGATTTAATATAATCATCCATTTAGTCACATGCTTTTTGGATCGTGCATCAAGGACCGGAACTAACAGTTTTTTCCTCAACAAAAAAGATTGATGCAAGGGGGGCTCAAACCCACAGTTAACGTGTCCTATTAATTTAGAATCAACCACTTCAGCAGAGTGTTCCAACTCGAAGTGATGATTTTTTTTAAATTAAATATTTTATTTCACCTTTATTTAACCAGGTAGGCCAGTTGAGAACAAGTTCTCATTTACAACTACGACCTGGCCAAGATAAAGCAAAGCAGTGCGACACAAACAACAACACATGGGATAAACAAACGTACAGTCAATAACACAATAGAAAATCTGTATACAGTGTGTGCAAATGAAGTAAGGCAATAAATATGCGATAGTGTCGAAGTAATTACAATTTAGCGATTAACACTGGAGTGATAGATGTGCATATGAGGATGTGCAAGTATAAATACTGGTGTGCAAAAGAGCAGAAAAAAACTAAAAAACAAATATGGGATGAGGTAGGTAGTTGGTTGGATGGGCTATTTACAGATGGGCTGTGTACAGCTGCAGCGATCAGTAAGCTGCTCTGACAGCCGTTGCTTGAAGTTAGTGAGGGAGATATACAGTAAGTCTCCAACTTCAGTGATTTTTGTAATTCGTTCCAGTCATTTGCAGCAGACAACTGGAAGGAAAGGCGGCCAAAGGGGGTGTTGGCTTTGGGGGTGACCAGTGAAATGTACCTGCTGGAGCGCGTGCTACGGGTGGGTGTTGCTATGGTGACCAGTGAGCTGAGATAAGGCGGAGCTTTACCTAGCAAAGTCTTATAGATGACCTGGAGCCAGTGGATTTGGCGACAAATATGTAGCGAGGACCAGCCAACGAGAGCATACAGGTCGCAATGGTGGGTAGTATATAGGGCCTTGGTGACAAAACGGATGGCACTGTGATAGACTGCATCCAATTTGCTGAGTAGAGTGTTGGAGGCTATTTTGAAAATGACATCGCCGAAGTCCAGGATCGGCAGAATAGTCAGTTTTACGAGAGTATGTTTGGGAGCATGAGTGAAGGAGGCTTTGTTGCAAAGTAGGAATCCGATTCTAGATTTAACTTTGGATTGGAGATGCTTAATGTGAGTCTGGAAGGAGAGTTTGCAGTCTAGACAGACACCTAGATATTTATAGTTGTCCACATATTCTAAGTCAGAACTGTCCAGAGTAGTGATGCTAGGCAGGCGGGCGGGTGCGGGCAGCTATCGGTTGAAGAGCATGCATTTAGTTTTACTAGCGTTTAAGAGCAGTTGGAGGCCACGAAAGGAGTATTGTATGGCATTGAAGCTTGTTTGGAGGTTTGTTAACACAGTGTCCAAAATGGTGTATACAGATTGGTGTCGTCTGCGTAGAGGTAGATCAAAGAGTCACCCGCAGCAAGAGCGACATCATTGATATATACAGAGAAAAGAGTCGGCCCGAGAATTGAACCCTGTGGCACCCCCATAGAGACTGCCAGAGGTCCGGACAACAGGCCCTCCGATTTGACACACTGAACTCTATCTGAGAAGTAGTTAGTGAACCAGACGAGGCAGTCATTAGAGAAACCAAGGTTGTTGAGTCTGCTGATAAGAATAGGGTGATTGACAGAGTCAAAAGCCTTGGCCAGGTCGATGAAGACGGCTGCACAGTACTGTTTTTTATCGATGGTTGTTATGATATTGTTTAGGACCTTGAGCGTGGACCCGTGACCAGGAGACCGGATTGCATAGCGGAGAAGGTACAGTGTGATTCGAGATGGTTGATGATCTGTTTGTTCACTTGGCTTTCAAAGACTTTAGAAAGGCAGGGCCGGTTGATAGGGATAGCCTTCATGACTGCTATTTGACTAATCCATAAGGCTTTTGTATTTTTAAGTTATACGATAAATGGACCTCTTTTCTTTTTTCCATAAAAGCACAGATAAACAAAAACTTGGGATTTTTTTCATAAATGAAAAAACATGAAAATGTTGTCTAATGTTAGTAGTAGCTAGTACCCTAGTCATTGATGCATCGATGCAATATTGGCACTCAATATTTTGTTACAGACCAATGAAACAAAAGTAGTCCTTGAATTTGTAGGTTTAAAATATCCCTCTAGTGGCCAGGGTTGACCTATTTTAAGAAATGCCATTGGTTGGTGAATATAAAGTCTAAGATCTAGGCTGTTTTTTTGCGCCAGGATATAATCAGTGCCACCTGTTGAGGTTAGCATAGGGCAAACGTGTGCCATGTCATCTCATGGGACCAGCTACAATTTCACATTCTGTCACGTGCAAGTAAATCGACGATTTTCATTGGCCAATACACGTTTTGTGCTGGAGAACCTGTTGGTTGCTTATTTTCGCAAGTACGGACCAAATGTATTGAAGCTGGAGTAATTTACCGGTGTTATACTCCGTTTCCTGCATTGCTTGCTATACCAATGACAGCTTTGAAATAGTCTGACTTGGTACATAGATTTCTTGTTTGTTGGCGCCAGAGCATTTGATGGTGTGTTCTTCCTATGATAAATGATTGTGTCTGATATTAAATGGGTCTGTTTTTAAAGGAGGTGGAGGAGCGGGGTTAGAGAGTGCAGGATAGATGCACTGTCATCATGGTTTACATTATTCATGCAGTATGCACGTGTCTTTTTCTCTGCTTTACTCACTGAGTCGTGGAGAGTAGGGGTCAGTTAGAGGGCTCAACAATTTTCCCTCTTCTCCAGGGCCCAGTTTTTCAAAAGTTATCTATCGGATTCTGGCTATCGGAAAGGATTAAATGCATTCATTCTATTTCAATAAATGTCATCCTATCTGATAGGAGTAATCCTCACTCAGCCCTCATGTTCATTTTACCTTTGTTAGATGTGTTGTAAAAATACAAAGCCACATTTTAAAAAGGGCCAAATGGCTTCACTGCAAATTATTCTGAATGCACATATTAAGTAAGATCTAGGTTATCTGAAAACCTCTTTGTTTCTCATTGATGTCTGACAATGCAGTACAGTCCCAGTATTGTAATAAACTGTGTGTATATGAGATGCACTCTTTTTTACCATCCATGCAACATGTAATCGACAATGTTTGATGAAGAGTTAACTGCACATGCACTGGAATATACAGGCAACTACCAAAAGAAAGGAAACACCTTAATAGGGTGTTGGGCCACCACGAGCCAGAACAGGTTCAATGCACCTTGGCATAGATTCTACAAATGTCTGGAACTCTATTGGAGGGATGAAACTCCATTCTTCCACGAGAAATTCCATAATTTGGTGTTTTGTTGATGGTAGTGAAAAATGCTGTCTCAGGTGCCGCTCCAGAATCTCCCATAAGTGTTCAATTGGGTTGAGATCTGGCGACTGAGACACACACTGTTAATGCCCCCTCTGCTCCTTTGAGACCGCTATACCACTCTTCCAAAGTCACTGAGATTTCTTCATCTACAATACAATTTCATTGTCTGTAGTCACAGCGAACAACAGAAATGTGTCTTCTGCACTCTTAATTTCACACACACATACTTTCCTTGAGGAGTGTAGCACTTAACACCGTTTCCTTGAATGCAACTCATGTTGCACATGCGCATTGCACAGCATTGCACAGCGCTACTGGATTGCACACATGGATTGCACACATTGCACAGCGCTACTGGAGAAAATGTTTTGGAGTTAAGAGCCTTGCTCAAGGGCTCATTGGTAGGGGATTGTTATTAGGATATGAACACAGCAGCCCTCCAGTTACCAGATCAATATCCCCCTGTTTATCCAGCTCCCTACCTGGTATTCATACAGGCGACTTTTCGGATATAGGTCCAATTCCTTAGCCGCTGTGCTACCTACAACCCATAGCCATAGTAGGCAAAATACTGGGCAACTAGGCATTTCTATACATAACCCTGAGCATGATGGGATGTTTTAATTTCCAAAAGATATTCTCTGGTACTTTTGTATACTTTTTAGCCAGTATTTCTGAAAGTAGCGCTCCCTAACCAAAATGGTCCCCGAAAATGTTGTACTACGTCACCAATATGCAGATATGTGCACCACGTTATTGCTCTCTCTCTCTCGCTCTGCTGTGTGTGCATTTTGCTAGCTGTCACTCAAATGGTGAGGGGCTGAAGCTCATTGGCTGAAATGCGAATTGGCTCACGTGGGGCTAAGTCTTGGGACAATGGTGCCGCAAAATTTCCAGAAAATTATTGTTTTCAAAATAGGGATTTCATGGCTAATTGAGGTAAGACAGTAATTCTGACAAATCCAGCCCAAAGGTTGAAAAGAATACTAACTAGTTGCCAAAGTACTGGAGCATGTCTTTACTTAACTCAGGAACCACAACTTTGTGGAAACACCTGCTTTTAATATACTTTGTATCCCTCATTTACTCAAGTGCTTCCTTAATTTTGGCAGTTACCTGTACAGCATGTGTTCTGCTTTCTGTCTCTGCCAATCAAAGTAGATACTAGAACATGGGGAAGACAGTCACTACGTAACGAGAGTGATGGAAGACAAGGACACTCCAGAGAAGATCTGCATGTTGCTGAAGATTTCTGTCCACACCAAGCAGACACCTGCCAATCACAACTGACAGTTGATCCTCAGGATATCAAATCCAGAGCCTTCAGTCTCAAAGTATGTGTGGATCAACATCACTCTATCACTCTATCTTCTGAAATAATTTTCCTGTATGTATCATTATATTATAAACTGTAATATCATATGGTATGATCACTGTGTGAAAATTCTTTATCTGAAATTTGAAAAGATATGCATCTATAGAGAGAGGACTATGGTTGTGTTGCTAGCACTGCAAACGACTAGTAAAGAGTCATCTGTGAGTGAAGGACTTTCTTTCAAAAGGAATGTTCATTCTACTTTATTGAAGAATAGCTCCTTCACATTCTTTCGCGAGACCTTAACCGTTTTATCTAAACTGGTGCCAGTCAAAGTTAAAATGTTTTCATTTTCCCTGCACTCTTAGATAAAAAATGTGCTATCTGGAACCTTAAAGGGTTCTTCGGCTGTCGCCATATGAGAACCCTTTGAATAACCATTTTTGGTTACAGGTTGAACTCTTTTGGTTCAATGTCTACAGAGGGTTCTACATGGAACCCCAAAAAGTGATCCTATGGGGACAGCCGGAGAACCTCTTTTGGAACCCTTTTTGAAGAATACAACTCCAATGTGAAACACCTTTATGAGGGGGTCGCAAAGGAAAAAGGGTTTGCAAAGAATTTTACTTGTAAGACCATTTACCTATATCCATTGGTACAGAGGACTATGTGGAGTTGATTACCATATTACCTCACATCTATACATTACAATCTGCAAGGGGAGTCATCAAGGGCAGAGGCATCTTTTCAGAATAACAGAATAGAATCTAGGCTTTTTTTTTTTTACCAAGATGAGTGTGCCAGTGCTGGCTAGCAGTAACTACACAACCAGCTTATACTTTCCTCCCTCCCTGCTCCCTCTCTCCTCGCCAGGAGGCCCTGGAGATGTTCCGGCCAGACTTCATCAGCCGTTCCCAGGGCAGAATGAGGAGTCTGGAGCAGAGGGCCAGGCGGAGGAAGGACCTACAGTGTGCAGACCTAGACCAGGTGCAGGGTCTCTGGGAGGAGAAAAGTAGGCATGGGAGGAACTGCACCAAGCCCCACCCGCTCAGTGGTACGATGATGGAACATGTCTGACATACAGTACGAGTAGGAACACACTGTTTAGTGATTTCTCAATCCTAGTCCAGGGGAACAGCTTTGCTCTCTGCTGGTTGTTATTAAGTACTGCAGTTCTGTTGAAGCGCAATCTTGTTTCCGTCCAACTCCACAACTAAAATGGTTATTATTGGTGATTTACATGGATTTACCATCTTTAGTCACTATTATGTTTTTTTGAAAGTTGCTACAGCACTAATGATACACACTTTTTTCAGGGAAAGAACGCCACATACTACAGAATGTTAGACATTTCCTTTCCCAGTATGACAGTACTTTACAAATCAGTATAGACCAGTCTCTCCAAAACCCTAGTACTATGACAGTGATGTAATAGTCCATAGCGTCACCTTAACTCTGGCCCCTCGCTCCCAATCCTGCTTAGCCTTCTATGAAGGTAATAATGCAAGCTAAATATAGACCCTCAGACTCACATCTTAATAACGCAGTGCTGACTGTTGGTCTCAGTGATGAGCTGACAAGAGTCCGTCAAGCCCCTCGGCTCTCAGAAGGACAGGAGTAATGAAGCCTAGTAAGGAAAGTGGAAAGTGTGTGTGTGTGTGTTTTCCTGACAGATGCTTGTGTGTTTCCCAGATAACCTTTTCAAACCCAGAGAGAGGACCATATCAGGGAAGGAGATGCAGCTACGCTCCAGACGGTAGGTTTACAGACAGAGCTGTACTGTGGCGTGTCAGTCTCTTGCCTACCTCTGTTTCACACTCACACACACTGGCATGCACGCACGCAAAACACACTGTGTATGTCAGACAGCCGAACGTCTGTCTTGATTGGAGATATGAACTACCGTCTGTATCCCGTTATCATGATTTTCTTTACTCCCTGTCTTATCTGAGAAGGCACACCTGATCAGAGGATAGGTTCCCATTGTCATGTTTTTAATCTGACTGGGTCGATCTGGGAACAAATTGACTATTTATGTGAGTGAAAAAGGAGCCAGTGTGATGTTGGTTTTATCAGTGGATCCAGGTTTGGCCTTTGTGGGTTTGTGCAGATAAAGCTTCCTTTCTATGGTGACGATTTTCTGGGAATAGCTGAGTCGCCCCTGGCCTGCTAATTCTAGAATATTCCCCTTCACAAGCTTAACCTACCATGTCTAACTATCCCTTTTTACTTAGGATTTACAACAAGCTCCCTGAGGTCACTAAGAAGAAGGAGGAGGAGAAAAGGAGAGTGGTATCGCAGACCAACAGATTGCGGGCAGAGCTTTTTAAAAAGGTATGTTTAGTTGGTGCTGGGACTTTGTGATAAAATATTCACCACATAGTTGTATACACCGAAGCCATGTCTGAAAAGTCAAATACAGAACAACTGCATTGCTAACTAAAGTGTTGAAGACTGCGTTATGAGTGCATAGGGAGGCATTAAATGTGCTTGTAAAACCTGTAGTGTTTGAGGTTTAAAAAGGCTTCTGAAGTTTGTAATTTCCACTTTGAAATTTCAGACTTGATTTTCCCCCAAAAATAGTAATAATTCATAGTGAGGCATTCAATGTGCTTAATTTAACACACTGAAGGTTAAAAAGGTAATACGATAAGAACAAGGTATGCAACATTGCAATACATTTCAAAGTCCTATTTAAAATAATAATCTTTCACTGGATATTTGGATGAGGTGCCATTTGAAAACAGTGTAATTCTCCAAGAAAAATGCATTTCAGCACGTCCCTTTCACAATCTATGCCCAGCAGAGGCCGCTGTTTGACTTCTTAATAGAATTTCCTTCCTACTGTAATTTGTCATCGAAATGTCTTCACAATCAATATCTGTGCACTGGTGTTATGTATTCATCTATTCATGTTTCACTGTTGCTTCAGAGAAATGAGTTTGAATCCAGGTATTGTTGAGAAGACACATGTCATTTGTGATTTGAAAAGTTCCTGAATGTCAGCTCTATGGACACTCAAGGACACGTTGGGTCCTTGGATTAGCACAGATCTAGTGTGTAGGGGCTCTTTTAACAAGCCAATGTGCCCTTGATGATTGGAGGGCAAGTTGTCATAAACTCATATAAACGATCAAACATATTCTGGTTCACCCGTACCCTTCATTCAAATTCCCATTACACCAAAACCAGCACAGACATTGATGGCCTCGATATCAGTCAGGTGTACAGTGTAACAAGTAGAATGAGGAGACATTTCCAATTTACTCTGAGATAATTAAGATCCCCTCATATGTTGGGGGTTTCCTTTAGTTAGATACCCAAGGTGGTTTGAAGGTGACTGGGTTGTCTCATTCAGTGTCACTCAATCTGAATTAAATGCATGGTAGCACCCAGTAAAGAGTCAGACCTCTTACAAATCCCACTCGATAACATACCAAGGGGTGCAAAGTTCGAGCTCTTCACTCAGGAGTGTCAAGTGGTGTACATGGTGGTATCTGTATGTCTGTGCATGACTGTTTGTTACGCATACAGAGAATAATCCTGCAGCAACAGAAAATGTGGATGATAAAAAATTACAACTTTGTCGAGGTTGATACCTTTTTCATAAGGGAAAATCAAGTCTGACATTTTAAAGTGGAAATTACAAACTTCAGAAGCCTTTTTAAACCTCAAACACTATAAGTTGTACATTTCCTGCAATGGGTTGATCAAATTCAGATCCTATATATCTTTATACACGTTTGTGGAAAGAGAATCAGTCTATTAGGTGTGTTTTTGTATTTGTCACATGCGCCGAATACAACAGGTGTAGACTTCACCGCGAAATGTTTACTTACACGAGCCCTTTCCCAACAATGCAGAGTTAAAAAGTAAGAAAAATGTGCTAAATAAAAAGGCAATAGTAACAGAATAAAATAACAATAACGAGGCTATATACAATAAGTACCAGCACCGAATGTGCAGGGGTACAAGATAGTTGAGGTGAGGTTGGGGTAAAAGTGACTAGGCAATAATGATAGATACTAAACAGAGTAGTGTGTGTGTGTGTGTGTGTGTGTGTGTGTGTGTGTGTGTGTGTGTGTGTGTGTGTGTGTGTGTGTGTGTGTGTGTGTGTGTGCGCGTGTGTTGTGGTGTCAGTGTACAATCTGTGAGTGTATGAGTAGAGTCCAGTGAATGTGCATAGAGCCAGTGCAAAAGAGTCTGTGCAAAAAGAAAGGGGAGTCAATGCAAATAGGTAGCCATTTGATCAACTGTTCATGGCTTGCGGGTAGAAGCTGTTCAGGAGGCTTGTGGTCCCAGACCTGGCGCTCCGGTACCGCTTTCCGTGCGGTAGCAGAAAGAACAGTCTATGACTTGGTTGGCTGGAGTCTTTGACAATTTTTAGGGCCTTCCTCCACCTGGGATATAGGTCCTGGATGGCAGGGAGCTCGGCCCCAGTGATGTACTGTGCCATACGCACTACCCTCTTTAGCGCCTTACACTCGGATGCCAAGCAGTTGCCATACCAAGTGGTGATGCAGCATTCAAGATGCTCTCAATGGTGCAGCTTTAGAACGTTTTGAGGAGGGCCCATGCTAAATCTTTTCAGCCTGCAGAGGGGGAAGAGGCATCGTCATGCCCTCTTCACAACTGTGTTGGTGTGCTTGGACTATGACAGGTCCTTAGTGATGTGGACACTGAAGAACTTGAAGCTCTCGACCCACTCCACTACAGCCATGTCACATGGGCTGAACCAGAAGTATACGGAAGAGAGCTTTTGTTTTAGCAATGTTTAGCAATTTTGCCCACTTGTCTTCAATGTTGACGCCACATTTCAGATCAGCAGTATGCTGGTTTAGGGAGCAAAAATGTTGATCAATTCAGTTGTCAATTCAGAAAGTTTATTGAAATTGCAATGGAAAATCCTCATGGAAAACAATGAGCAATTTTCAATTCATTAGGAGAATTTCATTTGACTTCCGGAAGAGTATGTTTGCAAAGGTTAGGACATATTGTAGAAAGGCAGCTTTATATGGCTAAAGTGAGATTGCTCTAGTATAAGAGGAGAGTTATAGCATTGTAGGCTGTTTAGCCAGATAGCAAGTCATCGTTATTCCCCCAATGAGACTTGGCTATCCACCTGAGGGTACAGACAGTTGATGGAAGTGAAAGCCAATTTAAAAGGAGGAATCTTTCCCATTTGAAAAACAGCTGATTTCAGAAGATTGAAATAAAGTCTAGCCAGGGATTTGTGTATTTGCCCGTCTTTGATTTCTAAATGATTTGTTTGTTGTTTTGCAGAAACTTCTGGAGCAGATCCTGCAGAGATGAATATTGACAAACTCGAGATGTTCCCTACTAAACCTTCAACTCACATACTTCACTCACCATCCTCCTAGGATTCATGACCTTACACTCACTTAATATGCAATGTCAGTCGTCGTTGCCATACCGACAGTATACCTTGATTTTATATGGAATAATGAGAGTACTTCCTAGAAAACATTCACACTGCTCTTGTTCGTATCACTCTTTTATTCAAGCTTACATGTGTCAGCCTCTTGGCCTTCGTCAGAGCTTATTCGTATGTACATTAATTCCATAGCATTTAAAATACTATCCAAGCTCCTGACAGGATCACTGGCACTGTACACACGTGAGAGTGGAATGAACTGGAATGATTATGTTGCACTCTCCATACTGACCAACATTTATTAACTTTATAATTGTAATGGAATTGATAGAGTTGAATCATACTGTTGTGTATCGAGCTACATTATAAGTGACAGTCTGAAGGCTAGGACCATGAGGTTTTGTGGAAACCTGCCATTGATAAGGTTCTGTAAATATGACATAAACTGCCTACTCTCTCCAGTCCTCATACCTTGTAAACATCCACCTCAATTGACATAACTGACATTTTCAACCAAAGCAAAATTGTATTTTTCTATAAGAAATGTTTTATATTTAGTCAGCTAGAGACCAATCTACACTGCTGCAGGGTTAGTCATAGCCACGTTTTTGAAAAGATATGACATTCTCAGTAGGAAAATTGTTGGAAGACAAACGTAGGCCTTTAAGGCGTTGGATGTTGTAAGAGCAATGGCATGATTAGGTTTATCAGTTATGGTAAGATGGAATGATTCTCTGCCTTACAGGAAATGTCTATGTTTTGGCTTTCTATCACTGAATGATTTAATGCTTCTGTAAGTATGTTGTCATTGTTCTCTCAATTATAGTAAAGCTGTCATTCGAAATAAAATGTAATTTAATTTAATACTTATTCTATTTCAGAGTTTAAAATGTGTTGGGTTGGAACATTGGTGCAAAGAGAAAAAAAAAAGAGAAAATCACCTTGACTTGTCATTTATCTGTGTCTGAGATGTGTAGAGCTGAGAGAGAGAGTGTCAGTCGTCACTGACTTCATGTCAGCTTTGGGGCTTGTGGAGCCTCCCATCCGGAACACTGAAATGCCCAGCTAATGGAACTCAGGAGACAGGGAGCATCTGTGAAAGAGCCCTTTGTCGTGGAGGTCCTTGATAGCTACATAAGACAGAAGGTTACTTATGAAAGGTGCGTGGTTGGTCTGATTGGTCCGGGTGGATGGTTGGATGTATATCACAAATTACAAGCAACTCAAAGGTTGCGTATTCGGCTCACATCACGGACAACTTTAGATTTTAAATAATTAGAAACTTTGAAAACTGCTTTTTACGACTTACTACTTTGTAGCTACATTGTAACTACTTAGCATGTTAGCCAACCCTTCCCCTAACCCTAACCTTAACCATTTAACCTAACTGGACCCACAAATTTATACATACCATACCAAACATACCATTTCTCTGTTAAGTCTACCCCAGGTCCAGCTTGCGAAGCCCAGGATTACATGTGAAACAAGAGACAGACAGCTAAACAAAATCTAGTCTGACCATCTTCATGCTGTATGGGTCCGACCTTCAGCGGCGTTGGAAGAAAGCGGATGTTTCTGGTTCAGGGATACAGTCGTTTCAACCTAACCTCTGTTTCCCCTGAAAAACAGAAGTTGAGACTCCCCACAGGCGTCTTTCTACGCCTCCTACGTTAGGTTAGGGGCCCTTACAATAGAGAGAATTGTGGCATCATTATGCAACCATATTAGACACAGGCAGAACAGAACATAGAAACTATTCATGTACAGTCAATAGAGCGTCTAAATGCCCCTTTAGGCTAAACGGGATCTTTTAACAATAGCCACAAACCACTGTATTGATAGAACTGACCTTCTCTTGGGAATTACTTTCTATAGCCACCAAGCCATGTAGCCCTGTTCCAGTGGCTGAGCACAGACTGACAGACATTAGATTATGAGGCGAGGGGTGCCTATCAGCCTAGGTTTCTCAAGAGCATACAGCAGCAAAAGATCATATAGCCTACTGCCTGGGCACACACTTCTTGAATCAACGTTGTTTCCATGTAATTTCAATGAAATTAGACGTTGAATTGAAAAACAACCTCTCACTCAACGTCAACAAAACAAAGGAGATGATCGTGGACTTCAGGAAACAGCAGAGGGTGCACCCCCCTATCTACATAAATGGGACCACAGTGGAGAAGGTGGAAAGCTTCAGGTTTCTTGGCGTACACATCACTGACAAACTGAAATGGACCACCCACACAGACAGTGTGGTGAAGAAGGCACAACAGAGCCTCTTCAACCTCAGGAGGCTAATGAAATGTGGCTTGTCACCTAAAACCCTCACAAACTTTTTTACAGATGCACAATTGAAAGAATCCTGTCAGGCTGTATCACTGCACCCTCCGCAACCGCAAGGCTCTCCAGAGGGTGGTGCGATCTGCCCAGCGCCTTACCGGGGGAAAACTACCTGCCCTCCAGGACACCTACAGCACCCGATGTCACAGGAAGGCCAAAAAGATCATCAAGGACATCAACCACCTGAGCCACTGCCTGTTCACCCCGCTATCATCCAGAAGGCGAGGCCAGTACAGGTGCATTAAAGCTGGGACCGAGAGACTGAAAAACAGCTTCTATCTCAAGGTAATCAGACTGTTAAACAGCCATCACTAGCACATTAGAGGCTGCTGCCTATAGGCATAGACTAGAAATCACTGGCCACTTTAAGGAATGGAACAATAGTCCCTTTAATAATGTTTACATATCTGGCATTAGTAATCTCATATGTATATACTGTATTCTATACTATTCTACGGTATCTTAGCCACTTAATAATGTTTACATATCTTGCATTACTCATCTCATATGTACACTACCGTTCAAAAGTTTGGGGTCACTTAGAATTTTCCTTGTTTCGAGGCCTTAGTACTTGTCTCTTCACTGCAACTCCACAATGGTCTCGAGAGAGGCAAAGGTTGAGTCATGTGTCCTCCGAAATGCACTCCTTAACACCTGCCCGCTTAACCCAAAAGCCAGCCGCACCAATGTGTTGGAGGAAACACTGTACAACTGACAACAGGAGTCAGCACCTGGCCCGCCACAAGATTAAAATGTGTTCAGTCAAAGGGGACCAAATTAGTATTTTGTAATTTAGCAAAGAATAGTACATTCGACCTGGATGGACATAATTTCCTTCATTTGCAGACACTTGAGCTATGGAGATTCATTAGAACTGACACTTCCTACTAAGAGACATCTGTCCGTTTGGCCTGCAGCATACCGTACACAGAGCAGGTTGGCATTTATTGAGATGACTCATGTACTGGAGGCAGCACTGCAGAGTGGTCACTAGCTGGCACAGCCACTAAGTCATAAAATATTATTTTAAACCTAGCCTTAACGCTAACCACACTCCTAACCTTAAATTAAGACAAAAAGCACATTTTTACATTAATTTTTACAACATAGACAATTTGGACTTTTCAGCTGGCCTATTTAGCGGAAATTGCTCCTTTCTGCCTCCTGGGCAAGACTTATGACAATAAACGTCAACCTGCTACTGTCACAGACTAGATGAACATGTGCAGGAGCAGGTAGCATGTCAAATGCAATGAGGAAATTAGATGTTGTCCACTGTCTTAATGTGACAGGAAATCTCGTGTGGTATAATCTCTCATCGACAGCCATCTGACCAAATTACGTAATATTTAGTTCTGGGTTCACCCAGATTACAAGGCATATTGTATTGCTGTAAATGTAATATTACACCATATATGTACAGCTTAATATTACCTCAATGTTGAAATAGGCCTACAGTAAATGTTTACACATATCCAAGTTACATTTTATATGTGGTAGAAGAGTATACCTTAAACATATCAAGTAACCTTGATATGGCAGTAGATGCCCATTGGATGTAGTGTGGTTAACACCTAAATCTCAAAGTCCTGCTGACTAGTGAACAAACGGGTATTTTTGAATGGCTCTTTTTTGTGAGCGTCAGGAACTGAATCGCATCTGTGAAAGAGTCATTCATTTAACAAGCGATTTAACTTAGTCAGGTAAAATTGTAATTTTCACAATCTGACAATGGTAGGCAACTGTTCAGGCTTTACATTATAAATGTTGTATTTTTCATGATTTTTCATTTAAAAAATTGCACTTCTGAGCGAAGAGCCGTTTTGGAGCAAATTAGGTGAACAAAGCCGAACGATCTGGCTCACCGAAAAAACACGGAATGCCCATCACTACTCCTGACTTCGGTCTGGAATGGATCTTTGATATTGTCGACCCAATGCGTCGATAACAAAGGGGGCTGTGCTCACTCAAACCACCGACACGCACAGCCACACATAACCCCCGAGCGTTGCCCTCTTTCATTACAACAGTTAGATTTTACAATCCTAACAATGAGGCCTCAACCCCCGAGGAAAAAAAACAACATTTGATGGAACCAATCAAACCATCACACAATTTCTGAGATAATATTGCATTAACAAACAGCCTTCTTTCAAAACCTGTGTGGTCACAGCTCTCCCTGCGCTGTGAGTCGTCAGGGTACATTGGATCAAAGACAGTACAGTAGGAAGAAAGGCAGAAACTGCTTCTCCAATAGAAATCCCCAATCACACTTGTAGGCGATGTCATGGCAACATTAGGTAGCTAAGTTCATGTGCATAAACACGTTATCGGGTCTAACTGTCGTTTCAGTCCAAACTGTGCACGTGCAGGCCGTCAAATCAAAGACACTCCTGTTTGTTTTTGATGAAAATGAAAATGTGTCAGTTTGTCACTCTCACCAGGTTGGAGTCATAACTTGTTCAGCTACTTAAGACATCCAGCTACTTAAGACAACCAGCTACTTAAGACAACCAGCTACTTAAGACATTGGTTTGAATCTAGGTTGTGCCTTTAGATTTCGAAAAATTAACAACTAAATATAGATATATTTTTTTTCAATTCAAGGGGCTTTATTGGCATGGGAAACATGTGTTAACATTGCCAAAGCAAGTGAGGTAGATAATATACAAAAGTGAAATAAACAATAAAAATTAACAGTCAACATTACACATACAGAAGTTTCAAAACAATAAAGACATTACAAATGTCATATTATGTATATATACAGTGTTGTAACAATGTACAAATGGTTAAAGTACACAAGGGAAAATAAATAAGCATAAATATGGGTTGTATTTACAATGGTGTTTGTTCTTCACTGGTTGCCCTTTTCTTGTGGCAACAGGTCACATATCTTGCTGCTGTGATGGCACACTGGAATTTCACCCAGTAGATATGGGAGTTTATCAAAATTGGGTTTGTTTTCAAATTCTTTGTGGATCTGTGTAATCTGAGGGAAATATGTGTCTCTAGTATGGTCATACATTGGGCAGGAGGCTAGGAAGTGCAGCTCAGTTTCCACCTAATTTTGTGGGCAGTGTGCACATAGCCTATCTTCTCTTGAGAGCCATGTCTGCCTACGGCGGCCTTTCTCAATAGCAAGGCTATGCTCACTGTACATAGTCAAAGCTTTCCTTAAGTTTGGGTCAGTCACAGTGGTCAGGTATTCTGCCACTGTGTACTCTCTGTTTAGGGCCAAATAGCATTCTAGTTTGCTCTGTTTTTTTGTTAATTCTTTCCAATGTGTCAAGTAATTATCTTTTTATTTTCTCATGATTTGCTTGGGTCTAATTGTGCTGCTGTTCTGGGGCTCTGTGGGGTGTGTTTGTGTTTGTGAACAGAGCCCCAGGACCAGCTTGAGTGCTTAGGGCACTCTTCTCCCGGTTCATCTCTCTGTAGGTGATGGCTTTGTTATGGAAGGTTTGGGAATCGCTTCCTTTCAGGTGGTTGTAGAATTTAGCTGCTCTTCTGGATTTGGATAATTTGTGGGTATCGGCCTAATTCTGCTCTGCATGCATTATTGGGTGTTCTACGTTGTACACAGGGGATATTTTTGCAGAATTCTGCATGCAGAGTTTTAATTTGGTGTTTGTCCCATTTTTTAAATCTTGGTTGGTGAGCGGACCTCAGACCTCACAACCATAAAGGGCAATGGGTTCTATGACTGAATCAAGTATTTTGAGCCAGATCCTAATTGGTATGTTGAATTTTATGTTCCTTCTGATGGCATAGAAGGCCCTTCTTCGTTCACAGCTTTGTGGAAGTTACCTGTGGCACTGATGTTTAGGCCAAGGTATGTATAGTTTTTTTGTGTGCTCTAGGGCAATGGCATCTAGATGGAATTTGTATTTGTGGTCCTGGTGACTGGACCTTTTTTGGAACACCATTATTTTGGTCTCACTGACTTCTCAAAGACCAAACCCTGGTCTGCTGGGTCTGTTTGCAAGCGTTCCCGGAAGTCTCGCGATGTTGCGCCTCTGGGTTTAGAAACTCTATGATTGGATGCTCTTTTTTTACAAAGATGCATTTTACCTTCGCGGCGCTAGGACCCTCGCGGCGCTAGGACCCAACGGATCTAGTCCTTGCAAGCGCACATGGACATTGTAGAGTGTAGCGGCTCTGATGTTAAAGAGTACGCTGGTCTCTGAATCAGATTTTTTTATGTAGGCTATCTCTCTCTCTGTTTTCTGTCGCACCCGCTTACTTCTAATTTTTCAAACTCACTTGTCAATGTCTTGGTGACATTACTGCCAAGTCCTTGAGTGCGACACGCAGGGATTTCAGCATGCTTGGATGAAAAGTTTTTGACAGCTCCTCTTTCGTGGTCCCGCTATAAGAAGTCAATACTTGTTCTTCCTCTGTTTCGGAGCTGATCCCACTCTACTGCTTGCATCCCGTATCTGTCAATCACTCGTGGACAGCATATTATGGTCGTGTCGGTGCAATAATTCACCCTGAACGCATTTCTTTCCCAAATCGGGCAAAATGACTAACTGGCGTTGGACGAACTTTGCATTTCTAATTGTTTTTCATGTCTTGTCCATGTCAACAGCAACGGGCAATACAGACAACACACTTCTGAATTTACATGATGGTAAGTCTCTATTTGAATTTGCCATCAGCCATGCTGACAGTTTTATTTTGCAGTAGTTTACATTGGAAGTGGAGATACATGGGCTACTGTATCGCATTTATGTCAATTAAAATGTAAAAGTCTAAGTATGTAGAGTTAAACGGTATCAAGCTTAATTCAGCTTTTATATCCAAGTTACCCATGAATGCAGAAATCCCAAGGCTACAAAAACGTTTTTTCTGCATCCCGGTTTGGTCAAATCTAAAACAATTTTAAGTGTGTGTGTGTGTGTGTGTGTGTGTGTGTGTGTGTGTGTGTGTGTGTTAGAGGAAGAGAGAGAGGTTTGTTACTGAGGTGTATCCTGGGGCTATTGATTCCTGCAAAGTGAGATGAGACAATAGCAGGAAAGTGACAGCAGTGCTGGGTGGATGAGTTTAGCTCACCATACATTGCCTGCTTATGTTCAAATCAGTGTGTGACTGACAGAGACATAACGAGAGAGAGAGAGACAGAAATACAGAAAGAGACAGATACAGAGAGCGAGAGGAGAGCGAGAGAGACTGACATACAGAGAGCAAGAAGAGAGAGGGAGTGAAAGAGTGAGTGAGAGAGAGAGAGAGAGAGAGAGAGAGAGAGAGAGAGATACTACTAAGGAGATTAGAGCTGTGCTGGCTGAGGTGACCAAACCACCTCTGGAGTGTGAGAGTGTATGTGAGATGCATCCTTTGATAAGAGAGAGGATCTAGTGAGAGCCTCAGCCTGTCAGCTGGACTAAGCCACCGGGACTGGCCTCAGAACAGCTCTTATCCTCCCTCTCCAATCCACCTGAGTAGAGCCTTTCTGTCTCAGAGTCAGTGGTAGAGAGAGAGTGCGAAGTTAAGAAACAGTCCGGATAAAAAAATAGTTTTGTAGCGGGTATTTGGTAACCTGGATGAACCTGTGTTTGAGCAACTTCTATGGTCCCTCCATGAACTATAACATTAGTGAGTGTATCTATTAGATGGGTTAAGATGGGTTAAGTTAGGCCTATATCTAATAACCCCACATATACCCTAGTTTATTCATTCTCCATCATCTCAACATTACAGCAGAGACAAATGGCAATGACAGTGTTATCGTTCCATCTGCTACGCTCTGAGAGGCCACTAAAACAGAATATATTTTAGAAACACACAAACATTACACTCTGGGACCTGCTGGGCTCTGAACAGGGTGTACAAAATAGTTTGAGAATAGTGTGTATTGAAATGGGGCAAAACCATGCCTTGATGTCTGCAGGATATCTCCTGAGCTCCTCCACGTAGTGGTAGTTGGCACCATCAACGAACGTGAAATATTGGTAAGATATCGATGTCTCATTTTCAATGGGGTGGCAGGGTAGCCTAGTGGTTAGAGTGGTGGACTAGCAACTGAGAGGTTGCAAGTTCAAATCCCCGAGCTGACAATCTGTCGTTCTGTCCTGAACAGGCAGTTAACCCACTGTTCCTAGGCTGTCATTGAAAATTGAATTTGTTCTTAACTGACTTGCCTAATTAAATAAAGGTAAAAAAAATGTCTAGACTACATCATACAGTTAAGTTCTCATAGAACTTTATAGTTTGCCAATGTTCACCTTCTCACCTGCAATTTAGAGATAACTGAAAGGATAGTTCAGACTTAATGCCATTGTGGGTTCATATCACAATGAATATCATTCTTTCCCATAGAGGCTGTAGGATCCTACTGTGGTGATTGTCAAATGAGGGGGAGTCTCCAAGACCTCCCAGAAAAGTTGGACTGTCATCCCAGAGAAAATATAAATTGAGTTGCTTAACCATAATCATAGCTAGAGGAGCGATATTATCCTAATTACTGTGTTACTACAGGGTTGTCAAACAACGTGAAGATGAGTGGGAGGTCGGTCTGCTTTGATAAGAGCCTCTTAGTGAATGGCTGTTTCATTTCAGACCTATAAACTCTTAATCTTGTTTATTCCAATTAGCCTACATAGATTTAAACAAGGTTGTGTACTTTTAGGTTTGTGATTTATCCAGAGTTCAATAAACAATTAGAGGGAGCCAAATTACCATGATTAGATTTGAGGATATTATCTATTCAGTCAGACTTTGGTTGTGTCCAAAAATAGTGGAGAAGGGGCCGGGAAATTGAAGATTTTACTCTGTCCGGACAACAAAGGACACACAGAAGCACAGTCTGAGACACACACACTTTCCTTGAGGAGTGTAGCGTAACTCATGTCACCCCTCAGAATGCTCTGGAATGCTGATGTATGGCTGACGGCTGCCACCGTTGCCACTCCTCCCTCTGGAAAACCCATTGAGGGAATAGTCTTCCTGGTTTCAGGCCCCAGCTCTTTGACATTATGGGGACATGTTGGCATTAGTTGTTGCCGTCTTGGGACTGTGAGACATAGTTATCAGTGTCTCTCTCTGTTAGCCGTCATTGGCCATTAAAGTTGTCTTTGTGATTTAGCTACCTGCTGCTTGTCAAACGCTGCTGCTGCACCACCCTGGGAACAAACAGACAAACACACGACCTGACATGGATCCCAACACACAGATGCATGCACACATGAGTGCACAAGTGAGTGCAGAAAATACACTCACAAATATGACCCACCACCTGGATTCGGTACTATGTAGCAACATTTGAAATTCTGTTTTTTTTTACATTGGATAAATGTAGAGACTCAGCTTGAAAATAGTATATCATACACTGCAGTTGAGGAACAATGGGGGGGAAAAAATCTGCTTTGAAAGTTGATAAACTTGTAACGCCGTGAATGTTTTGGTACACCTACTAGAGAGCTCTTCTTTGTCTACACCCATTCAGCATCATTCACACCCTCTTAAGTCTTAGCCCCACCCATCTCTTTAATGATTCACATGTGAAGCCATCTCTCTCATCGTCAGCCATCACTAGCACATCAGAGGCGGGTGCCTATAGACATAGATTAGGAATTCATTGCCACTTTTAGAAAAGGATCACTAGCCATGTTAATAATGTTTCCTTATCTAGCATTACTCATTTCATATGTATAAACTTCACTCCACACTATTCTACGGTATCTTAGTCACTTTTAAATTGTGTTTACATATTGCATCACCCATTTCATATGTATTTACTGCATTGTATTCTATACTCCACCACTGACTGTTAAACAGCCATCTCCAGCACATCAGAGGATGCTGCTTATAGACATAGATTAGGAATCATTGGCCACTTTATTGAAATGAAACACTAGCCACTTTAATAATGTCTCCGTATCTTTCATTACTCATCTCATATGTATAAACTGTACTCTATACTATACTACGGTACCTTTGTCACTTTAATTGTTTGTAAATATTGCATCACCCATCTCATATGTATATACTGTACTCTATACTATGCCACTGTATCTTAGTCCAATGCCACTCTGACATATACGTATATATATTCTTAATTCATTCCTACTTAGATTTATGTGTATTTTTGGAATATGTTGTGAAACTGTTAGCTATTACACGTTAGATATTACTGCACTGTCGGAGCTAGAAGCACAAGCATTTCGCTAAACCTTCAATAACATCTGTTAAACACGTGTATGTGACCAATACATTTGATTTGATGTGCTTAATAGAATGAGTAAGGTAGTGAAGTAAACAACCAAAGATTTCAAGACTGAAAGTGGTGAAAGTAGGAGAAAAAAAATGTAGAAGTAAAAATACACTTCATCTAGTCCTTGGCCTATATCCTAATCTGACTTTGGTGCAGGTCATGTTGTTCTTCACATTACCGTCTCTGGTAAACACACACTATATCAAATCAAATGAAAGTGTATATATATTTGTCACGTGCAAAGGATACAGAAGGTTTAAATGTGAAATGGTTACTTGCATTGTTTAGACATGTAGCTAGCTAGCTAAACAATGAACCCTAATCCCAACTCACACTATCATGCACCATGCAACTAAAGCTAACTGAATTCAATGTTAGCTAGCTAGCTAACATTAGTCTATAACTAGCAATCCAAATGGATTTCTGAGATACGGATAATATTACTACACAGATCATACACGTAACATTAGCTAACTAGCCAGCTGGCTAACGTTAGCTAGCTAGCTAACAGTATTTTTTAACTTGCAATGAAAATGACTTTCTGGCGAAATTAGAAACATAAAATATCTGAAAATGTAGCTAGACTCTTACGTATACATGGATGAACTCTTCTCCCTCTCTGTCATGGATGCCATAGTTGCCCTTAGTTGGAAGATGTAATCCGGAGACAGGCGTTTTATACAATAGCCTTCTGTGTTTTCTTTTCGGCTCTCTCCGCATTTGGCAATCATCTCTCTGCTTCCACTGGGCATTCCAATGATTTCAAAACTCAGTCAACTTCTTCCGTGACATCAACACTTGATCGCTGTTTCTTCCCCATCACTTTTATCAGAAGACTCTACAATGTCTGGTTCAATAAAAATGTTTTTACTTAAATCAGGAATTTCCTCATCGTCTGATTCGTTTTCAGAGTCAGAGAGAGTCAGCATGGCACAATCGTCCTCCAGAAAGTAGTCCATCACAACTTTTCCCCACTGATCTTTGTCGATAGTGCTATTAACTTCAGGGCAGCAACCTTTTCAGTTATTCATGATATCTTTTAAAAAAAGCAGCGGTAGAAAAGATTATCCACACATACTGAGCAGCTCATGTTATACTGTAGACAGAAGCATGGTACATGGCAGACCAATCCGTACTCATCTCTTGACATGTCCAGCCCATCTATTATCTCAGACAATTATGGCTAGCGGGAAGGTTCCTGTATTTGTCCGTGGCTAAACCAAATAGGCCCGTGATTTAACCATTTTATTAGTATTTACGAGTTTGTTATTAAGTCACATGGTAGTTTACATGTTCCAGAAGGCATTTCTGGCAACAACAAAAAAGATTAAAAAACAACAACTTTCAAATGCCTCTCCTGTGAAGTAGTGACGTGGACATAGGCCTAGTTTCTTGAAACGGGTCAAAAATGTCTATCCACATTGACACACATACTTGTTATGAGTCACCATATAATCTGTAAATACACAAATGTCATTGCAGGCCAAAAAAGAAGAAAGGCGCACACACGATTTATCATCAATGTTTCAGTTGGAGGAAAAAAAGACTACATAAATGTCAGTCAGCAAACAGTTCCTCTAAATCTAATTCACTATAATTATATAATGAACAAAAATATAAACACAACATGTACTGTAAAGTGTTAGTCCCATGTTTCAGGAGCTGAATTAAAAGATTCCAGAAATGTTACATATGCACAAAAAGCTTATTTCTATCCAATTTTGTGCACACATCTGTTTATATCCCTGTTAGTGTGCATTTCTCCTTTGCCAAGATTATCTATCCACCTGACAGGTGTGGCATATCAAGAAGCTGATTAAACAGCATGATCATTACACAGATGCACCTTGTGCTGGGGGCAATAAAAGGCCACTCTAAAATATGCAGTTTTGTCACAACACAATGACACAGATGTCTCAAGTTTTGAGGGTGCATGCAATTGGAATGCCTACTGCAGGAATGTCCATCAGAACTGTTGCCAGATAATTCAATGCTAATTTCTCTACCGTAAGCCGCATCCAACGTTGTTTTAGGGAATTTGGCAGTACGTCCAACCGGCCTCCCAACAGCAGACCACGTGTAACCAAAGGACCTCCACATCTGGTATCTTCACCTGCGTGATTGTCTGAGACCAGCCACCTGGACAGCTGATGAAACGGAGTAGTATTTCTGTCTGTACTAAAGCCCTTTTGTGGGGAAAAACTCATTCTGATTGGCTGGGCCTGGCTCCACAGTGGGTGGGCCTATGCCCTCCCAGGCCCACCCATGGCTGCGCCCCTGCCCAGTCATGTGAATTCCATTGATTAGGGCCTAATGAATTCATTTCAATTGATATATTTCCTCATATGAACTGTAACCCATTAAAATCATTGACATTTTTCTTCAGTATAAAAAACTTACTTAGACAGAGTAACAAACCCCCTAGTTGCCATAGTTCTGCAGTACATTGCTAACATACAGAGAGAGGAAAGCTTCGTATTAGCCAGTTATTCCCGAACCTGAGTTTTTTTGTAGTGGACACTAGACACAGCAGCAGAACAGATCACCACACCGGAAGCAGTGTGAGAACCCCATGGGCACACTCACAGAGAACGGTGCCATGCTAGATGCCAGGCTTCTCAATTGGATGCCATTATTAGGGCTGGATGAAAAGAGGTCCATGCTAGGGGGCTCCAATAGTGGGGCAATGCTAGGTGAGCCTAAATGCCACATGAGAGGTAAAGAAAGGAATGACAGAGAGGGTAGAGTACTTCATTGTGCAGAGTGAATCTGACAGACACATGCGGTCTGTGGGTTGGTACATGTGTGTGGTGTGCGCGTGCGTGTGCGTGTGTGTGTGTGTGTGTGTGTGTGTGATCATTGGGACAGTTGCAGCTTTGAGGACTTTTTTAGCACCAGCGTTCTTCATGCCACTATTGGAGTGGTCACCATCACCCACTTAAAGGAAAGTTGTATCATTTTTCTGCGTCTCTGAGCGATGTTCTATCGGTCCCCAGGGTCATTTTATGTGTTCATGTGTATCTGAGCTATTCACCGTTCAAGCAGGCATAAATACAGCCAGTATGACAAGTTTTCCCTTGGTCAGTTTTATGGATTGACCTTTAGAATGCTTTTGATGGTGAGCAGAGCTTGTTCTGAGGTACTGAGAGAATATTATAATAATTGAAATACTTATTGAAAGGTGAGTGCTGAGAAGTAGTGCTACTCTGAAATGTGCTTTGCCTTAAACCTGTTGATGTGTTTGTGTGTGTGAGCATTCTGCACACATGCCTGCAAAAATGTAGAGTTTGAGGGCCCTTTGAGGTGATCTGAACATTCATGTGTGTTTTCAGATGGATCAAATGTCTTCACTAAAGCCCCTGTGCTGGGTTTACTAAGGTGATAGTTGGAACATGCTTCTCCGCAGCTGCCTGTTAGGTGTTCCTGCATGTGTGATCAGTTACTGAAAGCCAGAATCGCCAGGTCCCCATTCTGGGATCCCCAGAGCTCGGAGCTAGAATCCAAGGTGAAAAGTGGCTCCTAAGCCGATGCTTCCTCTGCAGCTCCTGAGGGATGGGAGGGCATGGACCCCCCTGAACTCACACATACCACTCCCTCCAGGATTCTGCGATCGCAGTGTTTTTTGGCAAAAACAACAATTCCCCGCATATTACGTGAGGGCTTTCACTTTTTCCCCGTAAAACTGTCCAGCAAATTTTCTTGAATTGCAGCAGCAAAATCAAACATTTCTGTCTGCAAATATCACAAAACATTGACATACTGTACACACACATGCACACACACGCAGACACACACACACCTCAGGGCCCTCCCTTAACAGAACATGCTTAAGTGGTGAGCATTGGGGGTTTCAAATTACCATTATTTCACCATGATCCACCAGCCCAATGTTTACCCAATCTTCCACTTAATCGGCTTGGCTGTTTGAAATGGGGGTGTGGGGCCCAACAGTCATGATTAACATCCCCTTTTCCAGTTAGCCCCAGCTTCATTACTGCATGCCTGTAGAGTGTTATCACTTGGCAAGGTAAGGAGGGAGGGAGCTGGCGATGGAAGGAGGAATCGGGGATAATAATTTCAATGGCCTCCAGCCACACACACACACACACCTACAGTGAGGTCCCTACAGAAAGATGACTTCACCAGGGGCCTTGGACGGCATGACGAGCACTTCTCAAGAGGACAACTGGTCCCACTTAGCACAGCAAAACAGTCCTCCCATTACATACAGGTCAAGGAGGGCCAGAGAGGGACTGGGTGGGGGACTGGTGGTGAGGGGATGTTTGTATAAATTATTCCCCATCTAACCTCCATACCACCCCGCAGATAAGAAGGATCTCTACTGATGCTTGTAGTTTTTCTCCTCTGGCATGATTCTAACGCCAGGCTGTTTCAGCTTTGTTTGGTGTCCTGTTGTTGTCATAACAACACATAAATACTCCATATTGTGATTGGCTTTAAGGGCATACGTGAAGCAGCACTGGATCATGTATGAGGACAATTCACTATTTTGGTTTTGGCAACTAGCTACATTGATGTTCCTCAGAGCAGTATGTAAGCCATAAAGAAAGGCTTACTGGGTTGTGCTATGTAAGAGGTTTCTTTTCAGGTTGCCTTTAGCATCCAATATCATGCTATGCCACATTCATCATAAATATCACAGAGAGGAGAGAGTTAGCACTAGCTATAGGTTTTATTAGGGTGAGAACATGACTTCTAATAGGAATTGTTTCAACGACTTGGTCTTTTATTGTGTGCATAGTGATACGGTACAGTTTTAATAAGGGGAAGTGTAAAGCATTTTCTTTGATGTTGTAGCGTTAGCCCTAAAACCATAACTGGCTCAAAAGAGGCTTGTGTCTTATGAATGGGGCCTTCCTTTGTACTGGAGTACTGTACTTTCAGAGTGATGAGATGGCATTAAAGCAAGTCTATGCAGCTAGAAGTTCAGGTAGTGAAACGATGCATGCTACAGAATCGATTTGATTAGGTTTTGTTAGTGTTAACAGAATGGGTCCAGCACTATTGACTTCAATGGATGGTTCCTCATTCAAAGACTCATTGATGTTACAGAGGTATGCACATGACAGGCAATCCCTTGCATTGCCAATTAGATTTGTAAAACAGTAATGTTCCCAGGAAGGTACACTGTTGGTTTATATACTATCTACAGTGAGCTCCAAAAGTATTGAGACATTTGTTTGCTGTTTTGCCTCTGTACTCCAGCACTTTGAATTTGAATTGACTATGAGGTTAAAAGTGCAGACTGTCAGCTTTAATTTGAGTGTATTTCCATCCATATCTGGTGAACCGTTTAGAAATTACAGCATTTTCTGTACATAGTTCCCCAATTTTAGGGGACCAAATGTATTGGGATTTAAATGTGTATTAAAGTAGTGAAAAGTTAAGTATTTGGTCCCATATTTAAAGCAAACAATGAAAACATCAAGATTGTGACTCTACAAACTTGTTGGATGCATTTGCTGTTTGATTTGGTTGTGTTTCAGATTAATTTCGTGCCTAATAGAAATGAATGGTAGATAATGTATTGTGCCATTTTAGAGTCACTTTTATTGTAAATAAGAATAGAATGTGTTTCTAAACACTTCTACATTAATGTGGATGCTACCATGATTCCAGATAGTTCTGAATGAATCGTGAATAAGGATGAGTGAAAAATATCATGCATACCGCCAAGACATGCTCTCTCTCTCTACCATTACAGTAACAGGGAACGTTAGCATTTTTGGAGGGGATATTTATGCGTCTCACTCATCATTATTACTCTCTCAGCTCTTTTCTCTTCTCTCTGTCTCTCTCTCTCTGTTTCTCTCTCTGTCAATTCAATTTACATTTAAGGGGCTTTATTGGCATGGGAAACACATGTTTGTTTACATTGCCAAAGCAAGTGAAATAGATAATAAACAAAGGTGACATAAACCAATAAAAAATGTACAGTAAACATTACACTCCCAAAAGTTCCAAAATAATAAAGACATTACAAATGTCCTATTATGTCTATATACAGTGTTGTAATGATGTGCAAATAGTTAAAGTACAAAAGGGAAAATAAATATAGGTTGTATCTACAATGGTGTTTGTTCTTCAATGGTTGCCCTTTTCTTGTGAGAACAGGTCACAAATCTTGCTGCTATGATTGCACACTGTGGTATTTCACCCAAAAGATATGGGGGTTTATCAAAATTGATTTGTTTTCGAATTCTTTGTGGGGAGGCAGGTAGCCCAGTGGTTAGAGCGTTGGACCAGTAACTGAAAGGTTGCTGGATTGAATCCCCGAGCTAACAAGTAATATGTCATTCTACCCCTGAGCAAGGCAGTTAACCCACTGTTCCCCAGGCGCCAAAGACGTAGATGTCGATTAAGGCAGCTCACTGCACACATTTCAGTTGAAGGCATTACGTTGTACAACTGACTAAGTATCCCTCTTTCTGTGTAGTCTGAGGGAAATATGTGTCTCTAATATGGTCATACATTTTGCAGGAGGTTAAGAATTGCAGCTCAGTTTCCACCTAGTTTTGTGGGCAGTGTGCACATAGCCTGTCTTCTCTTGAAAGCCAAGTCTGCTTATGGCAGCCTTTCTCAAAAGAAAGGCTATTCTGTACATAGTCAAAGAGTCTGTACATAGTCAAAGATTTCCTTAGTTTTGGGTCAGTCACGGTGGTCAGGAATTCTGTATTCTGTCACTGTGTTTAGGGCCAAATAGCATTCTAGTTTACTCTGTTTTTTTGTGAAATCTTTACAATGTGTCAAGTAATTAACTTTTTCTTTGCTCATGATTTGGTTGGGTCTAATTGTGCTGCTGTCCTGGGGCTCTGTGTCGGTCTGTTTGTGTTTGTGAACAGAGCCCCAGGACCAGCTTGCTTGGAGGGCTCTTCTCCAGGTTCATTTCTCTGTATGTGATGGTTTGGGAATCAGCCTAATTCTGCTCTGCATGCATTATTTGGCGTTTTACGTTGTACACAGAGGATATTTTTGCAGAATTCTGCATGCGGAGTCTCATTTTGGTGTTTGTCCAATTATGTGAATTATTGGTTGGTGAGCAGACCCCAGACCTCAACCATAAAGGGCAATGGGTTCTATAACTGATTCAAGTATTTTTAGCCCGATCCTAATTGGTATGTTGAATTTTATGTTCCTTTTGATGGCATAGAAGGCCCTTCTTGCCTTGTCTCTCAGGTTGTTCACAGCTTTGTGAAATTTACCTGTGGCGCTGATGTTTAGGCCGAGGTATGTATACTTTTTTTTGTGTGCTCTAGGTTAACGGTGTCTAGATGGAATTTGTATTCGTGGTCCTGGCAATTGGACCTTTTTTGGAACATCATCAATTGTGTCTTACTGAGATTTACTGTCAGGGCCCAGGTCTGACAGGAGTTCTAGGTGCTGCTCTAGGCCCTCCTTGGTTGGGGACAGAAGCACCAGATCATCAGCAAGCAGTAGACATTTGACTTCAGATTATAGTAGGGTGAGGCCGGGTGCTACAAACTGTTATAGTGCCCTCGCCAATTCGTTGATATATATGTTGAAGACGGTGGGGCTTAAGCTGCATCCCTGTCTCACCCCCCCAGCCCTGTGGAAAGAAATATGTGTTTTTTGCCAATTTTAACCGCACACTTGTTGTTTGCGTACATAATTTTTATGTTGTATGTTTTTCCCCCAACACCACTTTCCATTGTTTTGTATAGCAAGCCAAATTGAGTCGAAAGCTTTTTGGATATCAACAAAGCATGAGAAGACATTGCCTTTGTTTTGGTTTGTTTGTTTGTCAATTAGAGTGTGCAGGGTGAATACGTGGTCTGTCATACAGTAATTTGGTAAAAAGGCAATTTGACATTTGCTCAGTACATTGTTTTCACTGAAGAAATGCATGAGTCTGCTGTTAATGATCTCTCTCTCTCTCGCTCTCTGTTTCTCTCTCTCTCTGTGTTTCTCTCTCTCTCTCAGTATCTTTCTCTCTCTCAGTATCTCTCTCTCTCTCTCTCTCAGTATCTTTCTGTCTCTCTCTCAGTATCTCTCTCTTTCTCTTTCTTGCTCTCTTTCTCTCTCTGTTTCTCTCTCAGTATCTCTCTCTCTGTTTCTCCCTCTCACTCTCTCTCTCAGTATCTCTCTCAGTATCTCTCTCTCTTTCAATATCTCTCTCTCAGCATCTCTCTCTCAGTATCCCTCTCTCTCTCTCAGTATCTCTCTCTCTCAGTATCTTTCTGTCTCTCTCTCAGTATCTCTCTCTTTCTCTTTCTTGCTCTCTTTCTCTCTCTGTTTCTCTCTCAGTATCTCTCTCTCTGTTTCTCCCTCTCACTCTCTCTCAGTATCTTTCTCAGTATCTCTCTCTCTTTCAATATCTCTCTCTCAGCATCTCTCTCTCAGTATCCCTCTCTCTCTCTCTCTCTCTCTCTCTCTCTCAGTATCTCTCTCTCTCTCTGTGTTGTACTCTCTCTCTCTGTTTCTCTCTGTGTCTGTCTCTCAGTATCTCTCGCTCTCTCAGTATCTCTCTCTCTCAGTATCTCTCTCTCTGTTGTACTCTCTGTTTATCGCTGTGTCTGTCTGTCTGTCTCACTCTCTCACTCTCAGTATCTCTCTCTCTCAGTATCTTTCTCTGTGTGTCTCTCTCTCTGTCTGTCTTTCTCTCTGTTTCTCTCTCGCAATTGTACTCTCTCTCTGTTTCTCTCTGTCTGTCTGTTTCTCGCTCTCTCTCTCAATTCAATTCAATTAAATTCAAGGGGTTTTATTGGCATGGGAAACATGTGTTAACATTGCCAAAGCTCTCTCTCAGGATCTCTCTCTAATTAGTGTGTGTAAGGTGTATATATGGTCAGTAGTGTGATGGTTGGGGAGAAAGCCAATTTGACATTTACTTGTTAATTTTTTTTATTGGAGAAAAGGTTTGAATTCTTGTATTCAAAATGCTACAGAAAACCTTTCCCGAGTTGCTGTTTATGCAAATTCCCCTGTAATTATTGGGGTCTGATTTGTCTCCACTTTTGTGGATAGGGGAGATGAGCCCCTGGTTCAAGACATCAGGGAAGCAGTCAGAAGTTAAAACCATGTTGAACAATTTAAGCACAGCATTTTGCAACTCGGGTGTGCTGTTTTTCAGCATTTCATTTCTGATGTTATCTAGACCACAAGCCTTTGATTTGATAGATTTAAGCTTTTCATTTAGTTCTTGTTGGGTTATTGGGTAATCTAATGGATTTTGTTTGTTTTTAATGACTGATTCAAGGATGTTAAATTTTTCTTGAATTTTTAATTGGTTCTGCTGTAATTCTTTTTGTGGGATGTTAGATTATCAAAATACGTTTTCCAAATTACTTCATTTTGTATGGCTAATTCTTGTGGCTTTGTCATGCTTAAGTTGTTCCACATGTCCCAGAACTGATTTTGGTCAATTGTGTTTTCAATATCATCAAGTGTCTTGTTGGTATAATTCAATTTCTTGCATTTTTCAGTGTATGTTTATACTGTTTCAGAGTTTCAAAGAATTCGTAGCGTCACTCTGGGTTGTTTTGCTGTGTATGTTTATCATTTGACTTTTGTCTTAGGTGTTTTCGAATTGTTTTACATTGGTTATCAAACCATTTTTCAGAAACATTTTGTTTTTTGTTTCTGAAGTTGCATTTCTTTGGTTTTCTCAAATTTGCTTTCGATGCTGCTTTTTGGAATATGCAATTGATGTTTTGAGTAGCCGAATTGACACCTTCTTTATTGTTTTGGTATTGTGAGTTATTGAAGAACTGTATAGAGTTCATCATTTCATTTGAGTTCAATGTTTCAATGAATCTCTTTGCACTGTTTTGACCCCACCTGTACGGTTGGTTTATGTTGTAGAGTTTATTGGGCTGTTTTGACCCCACCTGTACGATTGGTTTATGTTGTAGAGTTTATTGGGCTGTTTTTTTTTAATGAATATTGCTGGTTAATTACTTCAGAAACACGTTGATCTGACTGTGATCTGACAATGGTGTCTGTGGTCTGACAGTGAATGCACTAATGGAGGAGGGGTCAATGTCAGTGATGGCATAATCGACTACACTTGTCCCAAGAGCTCAGCAGTATGTAAACTGACACAAAGAGTCCCCTCTGATTCTATCATTAAGAATGTACAGGCCTAAGGCTCAACAGAGATGCACTAACTCCTTCCCATTTTTGTTCAATATTTGGTCAGGACTGTTTCTATTATTTATAATAGGGCTACTATAGAAGGAGGGGTGTCCAAATATGTGGTGGTTACCACCCACATCAGTGTAGTCAGGCTCAGAACCTGTTCTTGCATTGAAATCTCCACAAAGAAGCACTTTACCCTATGCCTGAATTTGAATGATTTCTGTATGGAGATATCTCTATGCACATATGCATACATCATTGTCACAATAGATTGAACCTTTGTTAAGTTTTAGCCAAATGTGATTAGTACTTTTTTTTCATTTAATTCAGTGCTAAGTCCTGCTTATGCCAAATGATGATTCCTCCTGAGTCTCGGCCCCGTTTGGCATTTTTATGTTTGATTGATGGGAAGTTAACTTTCTCTATAGCCTGAGGGACACTGAGTATCTGTCTCCACGACACCATGTTTCCAGTAGGATTATTATGTCCTGCCCCTTGATGTTTTAATCAATTCTGGATTTGTTGTTATATAACCAAAATGTGAAGAGTATAGGCCCTGGATATTCCAAGAGCTAATAGTTAATGATCTCATTTATAATAAGTGATATTCACTGGTTTGAGTAAAGTACATTGAAAAAAAACGAATGAATAATATATATATATAATGAATGGGGCCATGTATTGGGCTATACATACAGTGGGACAAAAAAGTATTTAGTCAGCCACCAATTGTGCAAGTTCTCCCACTTAAAAAGATGAGAGAGGCCTGTAATTTTCATCATAGGTACACGTCAACTATGACAGACAAAATGAGAAAAAAAATCTAGAAAATCACATTGTAGGATTTTTTATGAATTTATTTGCAAATTATGGTGAAAAATAAGTATTTGGTCACCTACAAACAAGCAAGATTTCTGGCTCTCACAGACCTGTAACTTCTTCTTTAAGAGGTTCCTCTGTCATCCACTGGTTAGCTGTATTAATAGCACCTGTTTGAACTTGTTATCAGTATAAAAGACACCTGTCCACAACCTCAAACAGTCACACTCCAATCCACAGTTAAACTAGTCCTATATCGACATAACCTGAAAGGCCGCTCAGCAAGGAAGAAGCCACTGCTCCAAAACCGCCATAAAAAATCCAGACTATGGTTTGCAACTGCACATGGGGACAAAGATTGTACTTTTGGGAGAAATGTCCTCTGGTCTGATGAAACAAAAATAGAACAGTTTGGCCATAATGACCATCGTTGTGTTTGGAGGAAAAAGAGGGAGGCTTGCAAGCCGAAGAACACCATCCCAACCGTGAAGCACGGGGTGGCATTATCATGTTGTGGGGGTGCTTTGCTGCAGGAGGGACTGGTGCACTTCACAAAATAGATGGCATCATGAGGCAGGAAAATTATGTGGATATTTTGAAGGAACATCTCAAGACATCAGGCAGAAAGTTAAAGCTTGGTCGCAAATGGATCTTCCAGATGGACAATGACCCCAAGCATACTTTCAAAGTTGTGGCAAAATGGCATAAGGACAACAAAGTCAAGATATTGGAGTGGCCATCACAAAGCCCTGACCTCAACCCTATAGAAAGTATGTGGGCAATACTGAAAAAGTGTGTGTGAGGAAGGAGGACTACAAACCTGACTCAGTATCAACAGCTCTGTCAGGAGGAATGGGCCAAAATTCACCCAACTTATTGTGGGAAGCTTGTGGAAGGCTACCCGAAATGTCTGACCCAAGTTACACAATTTAAAGGCAATGCTACCAAATACTAATTGAGTGTATGTAAACTTCTGACCCACTGGGAATGTGATGAAAGAAAAAAAATTGGAAATAAATCATTCCCTCTACAATTATTCTGACATTTCACATTCTTAAAAAAAGGTGGTGATCCTAACTAACCTAAGACAGCGAATATTTACTAGGATTAAATGTCAAACTGAGTTGAAATGTATTTGGCTAAGGTGTATGTACACTTCCGACTTCAACTGTGTGTGTATATATATATATATATATACAGTCGTGGCCAAAAATCTTGAGAATGACACAAATATTAATTTCCACAAAGTTTGCTGCTTCAGTGTCTTTAGATATTTTTGTCAGATGTTATTATGGAATACTGAAGTATAATTACAAGCATTTCATAAGTGTCAAAGGCTTTTATTGACAATTACATGAAGTTGATGCAAAGAGTCAATATTTGCAGTGTTGACCCTTCTTTTCAAGACCTCTGCAATCCGCCCTGGCATGCTGTCAATTAACTTCTGGGCCACATCCTGACTGATGGCAGCCCATTCTTGCATAATCAATGCTTAGAGTTTGTCAGAATTTGTGGGTTTTTGTTTGTACACCCGCCTCTTGAGGATTGACCACAAGTTCTCAATGGGATTAAGGTCTGGGGAGTTTCCTGGCCATGGACCCAAAATATCGATGTTTTGTTCCCCGAGCCATTAGTTATCACTTTTGCCTCATGGCAAGGTGCTCCATCATGCTGGAAAGGCATTGTTCGTCACCAAACTGTTCCTGGATGGTTGGAAGAAGTTGCTCTCGGAGGATGTGTTGGTACCATTCTTTATTCATGGCTGTGTTCTTTGGCACAATTGTGAGTGAGCCCTCTCCCTTGGCCGAGAAGCAACCCCACACATGAATGATCTCAGGATGCTTTAGTGTTGGCATGATACAGGACTGATGGTAGCGCTCACCTTGTCTTCTCCGGACAAGCTTTTTTCCAGATACCCCAAACAATTGGAAAGGGGATTCATCGGAGAAAATGACTTTACCTCAGTCCTCAGCAGTCCAATCCCTATACCTTTTTCAGAATATCAGTCTGTCCCTGATGTTTTTCCTGGAGAGAAGTGGCTTCTTTGCTGCCCTTCTTGACACCAGGCCATCCTCCAAAAGTCTTTGCCTCACTGTGGGTGCAGATGGACTCACACCTGCCTGCTGCCATTACTGAGCAAGCTCTGTACTGGTGGTGCCCCGATCCTGCAGCTGAATAAACTTTAGGAGACGGTCCTGGCGCTTGCTGGACTTTCTTGGGCACCCTGAATCCTTCTTTACAACAATTGAACCGGTCTCCTTGAAGTTCTTGATGATCCGATAAATGGTTGATTTAGATGCAATCTTGCTGGCAGCAATATCCTTGCTTGTGAAGCCCTTTTTGTGCAAAGCAATGATGACGGCACGTGTTTCCTTGCACATAACCATGGATGACAGAGGAAGAACAATGATTCCATGCACCACCCTTCTTTTGAAGCTTCCAGTCTGTTATTCGAACCCAATCAGCATGACAGAGTGATCTCCAGCCTTGTCCTCGTCAACACTCACACCTGTCTTAATGAGAGAATCACTGACAGGATTTCAGCTGGTCCTTTTGTGGCAAGGCCGAAATGCAGTGGAAATGTTTTTTGGGGATTAAATTAATTTGCATGGCAAAGAGGGACTTTGCAATTCATTGCAATTCATCTGATCAATCTTCATAACATTCTGGAGTACATGCAAATTGCCATCATACAAACTGAGGCAGCAGACTTTGTGAAAATTAACAGTTGTGTCATTCTCTTCACTTTTGGCCACGACTGTATATCTATATACAGTATATATACACACCATTACATATAATTATTATTATAATACGTGCCAATAAAATACAGAAAATTTGTAAACAAGTTAATAAGAATGGAATAAGATTGCACAAAAAATGAGTGCAATGCAATCTGCAACCCTGTGTGTATGTGTGTGTGTGTGTGTGTGGAAATTAAAGGGAGTAGAGCTGTGTTGTGATGGGCTGGATCTAGTAGTGCTGTGTTGTGATGGGCTGGATCTAGTAGTTTTGTGATGTGCCGGGTCTAGTAGAGCTGTGTTGTGATTAGCCGGGTCTGGTCGTGCTGTCCTGAGGCGGGTCTGGTAAATTTGTGCTGTGTTGGGCCTGGTCTTGTAGAGCTGTGCTGTAATAAGCCGTGTCTGGCTCTTCTCTCCTGGGGATGGTGGGGGTACTGTTGTTTCAGAAAGTGGAGCGGGGGGCCTCTACTGCTGGGGTGATGGGTGTGTGGGTCCCTGCCAAGTGTTGCATCCTGATCAAGATGTACTTTATTGTATATATGTTCACATGTCAGAGTGGGGGTGGTGAGTCGTTCTGACGTTGAGCAGTGATGCACACTCCAAAGTGATCTGTTGATTTATTTTTTCGATCAACTTTCCTGGGAAGTCTTTTCTTGGTAGGAGGGTGGACACAACTATATTGGTTGTTGGGAACATAGCCTATGCACGTTCTGCCACTCTTCTCACTGCCACAGATACATTTTCACCTTTGGCATGAAGGTGGGTTGTGCCCGTGCGGATGATGATGTTGTCAGGGGTGTCAATCCTGGTCTGACTGAGTAGCTGCATTTCACTGTCAGTTCTAGGACACCAGAATTTACACACCTGGTGTCTAGGGAATAATCTTTCCTGGACTAAGAACTTCCCACTTGAATCAATAAGGATTGCAGTTGTGGGTGATTATCTGGGTGGAGCAGACTGGGAGGCTGGTAGTTTGACCTGGTCTGGAGCAGACTGGGAGGGTGGTTGGCTGACCTGGGCTGGAGCAGACTGGGAGGCTGGTTGGCTGACCGGGCTGGAGCAGACTGGGCGGCTGGTTGGTTGACCTGGTCTAGAGCAGACTGGGAGGCTGGTTGGCTGACCTGGGCTGGAGCAGACTGGTAGGCTGGTTGGCTGACCCTGGGCTGGAGCAGACTGGGCGGCTGGTTGGTTGACCTGGGCTGGAGCAGACTGGTAGGCTGGTTGGCTGACCCTGGGCTGGAGCAGACTGGGCGGCTGGTTGGTTGACCTGGGCTGGAGCAGACTGGGAGGCTGGTTGGCTGACCTGGGCTGGAGCAGACTGGGAGGCTGGTTGGTTGACCTGGGCTGGAGCAGACTGGTAGAGTGGTGCAGAGTCATCAGGCTGTGTAGTGGAGGCCATGCTGGTCTCAGGTTCTGCTTGTGTTGTACCAAGCTGGTGGACATGTTCTCTAGATGCAGAGCACATAATGACTAGCTGCTGGTTGAGGGTGTCAATGTACCTCTCTCTTTGTTCTAGCTCCTTTCTTGTTGTGCTCAGATGGTCTCTGAAGTCATCATTTGTCTGACTCAGCTTGTCCATTCTGCTTTCTAATTTAGCAATAGATGCTCTGCTCTCCTCCCTGAACTGTTTCATCTCTTATTTTAGTTTCTGGACAGTGTCCTCCTCTTGAAGCTTGTTCTCTCTGAGTTCTATGACCTCTGCTTTGACTAGAGAGAGGGTGTTGTGGAAACTTTGAATAGCAGGTGTTCTTGGTGTTGTAGGCATGTCCTTGGCTCTATCTGCTGCAGGTGAGTTAGGTAGAGGGACACTGAGGGCTTCCTGCTGGGTCACAGAGACCGTTGGGGCCTGCTTTTCTCCATCTCCCTCCTTTTCTTTTTCCCCAGTTTCTGAGATGAGTTCAGCTTCTGCTTTTAGAGTAGCGAACCTTTTCTCAAAAGCCTAGAGGCTTGAATCATTGGCTTGTATCAATGCAGTTCCATTATTATATAAGTTTACTGTTTGATACATGTTGCTCTGGTCAGCTTCTTCAAAAATGCTGATCTGACATCCTTGGCTGATGCCTCTCTTTTTTGAGAAAGGGAAATGGTTGCAAATAACCCTTTTCCACATGTGCCCTCGTTTGGTATTAAATATTACGTTTGCTATGGTTCTGCAACTGATAAGATCTGCAAATAGGCATTCATGGTTCTGTCCTATCAACAAACCTTTTAAACTTTTCTTAGCTTTCTCCGTTTGGATGTCTGGTAGGTAAGCAATTTCCATAGCAACGCTGGTGATGTTGGCTACAATGTTGCAATAGAAGCGTTGTTTCTTGTATTATTGTCTCTTGTGTCTTTAGGGGACTGTTTTACTTTGATGTCCTTTTATCTTCTGTCCTTATTTTGTCTTTCTTTTCATCTGTTAACTAGATATGATTTGTTAGCCAGCTAGCTTCTTTACAACAGAGTCCCTAGCAACTGCTTATGAACTGGTCAACAATTCAGCTAGTTAAGATAACAACAATTTTATGAAAAACAGTCACTTTTTCAAAAGCGTATCTTCTTTGTTTGTTGCTTGTTTTGTCTCCTATTCAGTCTTGCTGTTTTCTTCGATGTACTCTAAAAACCATGTAAATTTCAATATTTGTTGGAGCTCATTTTTTCAGCAGCTGCTGCTCAATTTGGAACTCCGGAACTCTCTCTCTCTTTCAGTATCTCTCTTTCTCCCTCAGTATCTCTCTCTCCCTCAGTATCTCTCTCTCTCTCCCTCAGTATCTCTCTCTCTCTCTCTCTTTCAGTATCTCTCTCTCTCTCTCAGTATCTCTCTCTCTCTCTCAGTATGTCTCACTCTCTCAGTATCTCTCTCTCTCAGTATCTCTCGCTCTCTCTCAGTATCTCTCGCTCTCTCTCAGTATCTCTCGCTCTCCCTCAGTATCTCTCTCTCTCTCTCTCTTTCAGTATCTCTCTCTCTCTCTCTTTCAGTATCTCTCTCTCTCTCTCAGTATCTCTCTCTCTCTCTCAGTATCTCTCACTCTCTCTCAGTATCTCTCTCTCAGTATCTCTCGCTCTCTCTCAGTATCTCTCGCTCTCTCTCAGTAGCTCTCGCTCTCTCTCAGTATCTCTCGCTGTTTCAGTATCCCTCGCTCTCTCTCAGTATCTCTCTGTCTCTCGCTCTCTCTCTCTCTCTCTCTCTCTCTCTCTCTCTCTCTCTCTCTCTCTCTCTCTCTCTCTCAGTATCTCTGCCTCTCTCTCAGTATCTCTGTCTCTCTCCCTCTCTGTGTTTCTCTCTTTTGTACTCTCTCTGTTCAAATTAAAATTCAAGCTGATTTATTATTATTATTATTATGAAAAACATTGTGTCAATATTGCCAAAGCAACAGTGTATACAATATACATTAATACAATTATAAACAACAACAAATAAAAATATAAAATGGTAGTAAATAATACAATGTTTCTCTCTGTTGTAGTCTCTCGCTATCTTTCTCTCTCTCTCTCTCTCTCTCTCAGTATCTCTCTCTCTTAGTATCTCTCTCGCTCGCTCGCTCTCTGTCTGTCTGTCTGTCTGTCTGTCTGTCTGTCTGTCTGTCTGTCTCTCTCTCTCTCTCTCGTACTCTCTCTCTGTTTCTCTCTCTCTGTGTCTGTTTTTCTCTCTGTTCCTCTCTCTCTCCGTATCTTTCTCTCTCTCTTAATATCTCTCTCTCTCTCTTAGTATCTCTCTCTCTCAGTATCTCTCCCTCTCTCTCTCTCTCACTATTGTCTCACAGAATCTCTCTCTCTCTGTTTCTTGAACAATAACAATAAGCATACAGTAGAGTACATGTGCAGGTTGATTGGTTTTTCAGACACTGTCCCTCATCTTATGGTAGGCAGCAATGCAGTGTGCTGCCATCCCACAGCTCTCTGCGTCCTCCCCAATCAGGACAGGTAGCTTACTCTCATCAGAGAGGTCTTTGAAACCTTGAATAAGGGTTTCAAATTTGGGGAAATGACACTCTCTAATTGTTCTATATATTTTTTACATTTAGTCAGGAAATGCATCTCTGTCTCAGGTGCTGCTGTTGTGCAGTGGTTGGATAGGCTTTCCTCTACAGGGAGACAGGTTTTCCTGTGTCTACCCTTCTCAATGGCAGGGCTGTGCTCACTGAGCCTGTACTTTGTCAAGGTTTTTCTAAGGTTTTTCTAAGGTTTTAACCATGGTCAAATAGTTAGCCACAGTGTACTGTCGATTTAGGGCCAGATAGCACTGCATTTTGCTTTTTGCTTGTGTTTCACAATAAGCAATGTAGTTTTGTTTTGACTGTGTTGTAATTTGGTTTATTCTGATTGATTGGATGTTCTGGTCCTGAGGCTTCAGTGTGTTAGTAGAACAGGTTGGTGAACTGGATGAGGGGACTCTTTTCTTTGCTCAGCTCTTGGCATTGCAGGGCTTGGTAATGATATGAAAGGGGGTCACTGTATTTTAGATGTTTCCAAAACTTAATTGCTCTTCTTTGAGTTTTTATTATTAGTGGATATTGGCCTAATTCTGTCCTGCATGCATTGTTTGTAGTTTTTCTCTGGACATGTAGGGGAATTTTATAGAACTCTGCATGCAGGGTTTCAATGGGGTGTTTGTCCCATTTGATGAAATCTTGTTCTGCAAGTGGACCCCACTCCTCGCTGCCATAAAGTGCAATTGGTTCAATGACACATTCAATTAGTTTTAGCCAAATTTGGATAGGTATTTCAATTTGAATCTGTTTTTTTAATGGTGTAGAATGCCCTGCGTGCTTTCTCTCTCAGTTCATTCACTGCCTCATTAAGGTGTCCAGTTGAGCATATTTTTAAACCTAAGTAATTGTAGTGTGTGCAGTACTCTATATATTTTGTACCAATTGAGAACTTTGGTCTAATTCCCTGAGATCTGGATCTTCTCTGGAAAATCATTATTTTAGTATTTTTGGGTTTACTTCCAGGGCCCAGGTCTGACAGTACTGCTCTAGCAGGTCCAGGCTCTGCAGTAGGCCATGTGCTGTGGGTGACAGCAGGCATAGGTCATCTGCGAAGAGTAGGCATTTAACCTCTGAATTGTGGAGACTAACACCAGGGGCTGAGGATTTTTTTAGAATAGTGGCCAATTCATTTATGTAAATATTGAGGAGTGCAGGGCTCAGATTGAAACCCTGGCAAAGGCCCTGCCCCTGGTTAAAGATTAAAGAATTGTGTTATTTTCTTGCCAATTTTAATGCTGCAAGTATTGCCAGTATACATTGATTTAATTATGTCATGTTTTACCCCCTACACCACTTTCAATAACTTTGCAGAACAGTCCTGTATGCCAAATCAAATGCTTTTTGGAAGTCGATAAAGCAAGCATATATTTTGGTATTATTTTGGTGGACATATTTATCTATCAGAGTGTGTAGAGTGTAAATATGATCAGTCGTGCGATGTTTTGGTATAAATCCAATTAGGCTTTTACTCACATTGTGCTTATTAAGGAAGTTTAGAACTCTTACATTTATAATAATACAGACAACCTTCCCCAGGTTACTGTTAACACAAATGCCTCTGTCATTGTTAGAGTCAAATTTGTCTCCGTTCTTAAAGTTTGGGGTTATGAGTCCTTGATTCCAGATGTCAGGGAAATAACCTACACTCAGAATCAAACTGAAACAGTTTTAATATAGCCAACTGAAATTTTGCACTAGTGAGTTTGAGCATCTCATTTAGGATGCCATCAGGTCCGCATGCTTACATTTGAGAGCCTGAAGTTTCTTATAGAGCTCCTGGTCAGTAATTGGGGAGTCCAGTTGATTTTGATTGTCCTTTATAGCTTTTTCTAACCCATTCAGCTTCTCATGAATTTGGCGTTGTTCTGCGTTTGTGTCAATTTGAACGGTGTTGTAGAGTGTTTTAAAATGGGTTGTCCATATGTCACCATTTTGTATCACTAATTCCTCTTGTTTCGATTTTTGTTTTCTTTCCAATTTTGCCAGAAGTTTTTTGTGCTTATGGACTCCTCAATTCGTGTCAGCTGCTTGCTGTTGTACTGTGCTTTTTTGGTTCTGAGTGTACGTTTATAGAGTTTTAAAGTCTCACAGTAATGAAGGCGTAATTCACCATTAATTGGGTCTCTCTGCTTTTGGTTGGATAGTGTTCCATCTTTTTTCCTTATAATTTTACAATTTGCATCAAACCAGTTGTAATCTGTGGTCTTTTTTGTTAGTTTTTTTAATACATTTCAATTGTGCTTCTTTTGCCTTTTGCTTGAATATATAGTTGATGTTTTGTACTGTTAGATTGATGCCTTCTTTACTGTGAGTGAATGTGGTATCCAGAAAGTTATCTAAGAGTGTCTGGATATTTTGGTTCCAGGTTGCTTTCTGGTATTCTTCTGTGTTGTTTTGGGCCAATCTGTATGACTTTCTGATGTTGTACAGCTTACTGGGCTGTGAATGTCTGGTTGTTTCCATGTCTGTTCTTTTGAGGAACAACTTAATTTGGCTGTGATCAGACAGAGGCTTGACAGTGAATGAGCTGAGAGAGAAAGGGTCAATGTCTGTAATCATATAGTCTACTGTACTGTGGCCAAGAGGTGAGCAATAGGTGAATCTCCCCAAAGAGTCCCCCCATTACCTACCATGACAAAGTACAGACCCAGGCTTCTACAGACCTGCAACAGCTCCCTTCCTTTTTTGTTGATGGTGCTGTCACTGTTGTTTCTATGGGGAGATTAAGGCAGTTAGAAACAGTATGGCCTGTAATAAAGCTGCCCCCTTGTGTGGTCGTTAGATCAGGTTGTGTTCCTGTGCGTGCATTTGTGTCCCCACAGATGAGCACATTTCCCTGGGCCTGGAAATGGCACGTCTCTTCCTCAAGGGTGGGGAAGATCTCCTCTGAGTAATATTGGGGATTCTGAGTGGGGGATAAATATTACGCAAAGGAACACATATTTTTCTGTCAGTACAAGTTATTTTTTCAGTTTTAACCTAATGTGATATATACCAATTTTGAGGGGATCAATGTGATTTTGGAGTTCGGGTTTGTACCAAATGATCAGTCCTCCAGAGTCTCTGCCTCTATTGACAGAGCTGTGTTTCTGTGATGGCACAATTACCTCTCTATAGTCTGTGGGACAGTGAGTGACAATGTCAGCCTTACACCTTGTCTCCTGCAGAATGATGACGTCAACATCTTTAAGATTTTTGTTGAATTCCAGTGCTAAACTCTTCAGTCCAAAGGTTGATGAGTTTAGGCCCTGAATGTTCCACATGATGACTGATTGGGATTTCATGTTGCAAAGAATAGCAGTCAGAAATACAGTAACTACTAACTACGTTGTTAAGAGTGGGATAAACACTCTTAACTTATTAGTTAGTAGTTACTGTATTTCTGACTGCTATTCTTTCTTTTCTTTCGCTATATATATGCTTTTTCCTTCAATTCTTTCGCTATATATACTGTATATGGGACGTGGGACTTCCTCTTTGGTCTGGTAGAGGTGGTCGTCTGGTGCAGGGTAGTAGGCTGGGCCCGGTTCAGTCTGGCTAAACCGATGGAAGTGGTGCTCTGGTTTAGAGGTCGACAGATTATGATTTTTCAACGCCGATACCAATTATTGGAGAACCCCAAAAAATAAGCAGATACCGATTAATCGGCCAATTTTTTAAATAATTTATTTGTAATAATGACAATTACAACAATACTGAATGAACACTTATTTTAACTTAATATAATACATCAATAAAAATCTATTTAGCCTCAAATAAATAATGAAACATGTTCAATTTGGTTTAAATAATGCAAAAACAAAGTGTTGGAGAAGTAAAAGTGCAATATGTGCCATGTAAAAAAGCTAACGTTTGAGTTCCTTTCTCAGAACATGAGAACATATGAAAGTTGGTGGTTCCTTTTAACATGACTTCAATATTCCAAGGTAAGAGGTTTTAGGTTGTAGTTAATATAGTATTTATAGGACTATTTCTCTCTATACCATTTGTATTTCATATACCTTTGACTATTGGATGTTCTTATAGGCACTTTAGTATTACCAGTGTAACAGTATAGCTTCCGTTCCTCTCCTCGCTCCTACCTGGGCTTGAGCCAGGAACACAACGACAAGAGCCACCCTCGAAGCAGCGTTACCCATGCAGAGCAAGGGGAATAACTACTCCAAATCTCAGAGCGAGTGACGTTTGAAACGCTATTAGCGCACATCCCGCTTACTAGCTAGCCATTTCACATCGGTTACACCAGCCATTAGGCTGATAGGCTTGAAGTCATAAACAACGCTGTGCTGCTGGCAAAATGCACAAAAGTGCTGTTTGAATGAATGCTTATGAGCCTGCTGCTGCCTACCATCGCTCAGTCAGACTGCTCTATCAAATCATAGACTTAATTATAACATAACACACAGAAATACGAGCATTTAATCATTAATATGGTCGAATCCAGAAACTATCATTTCGAAAACAAAACGTTTATTATTTCAGTGAAATACGGAACCGTTCTGTATTTTATCTAACGGGTGGCATCCCCAAGTCTAAATATTCTTGGTACATTGCACAACCTTCAATGTTATGTCATAATTACGTAAAATTCTGCCAAATTAGTTCGCAATGAGCCAGGCGGCCTAAACTGTTGCATATACCCTGACTCTGTGTGCAATGAAAGCAAGAGAAGTGACCATTTCACCTGGTTAATATTGCCTGCTAACCTGGATTTCTTTTAGCTAAATATGCAGGTTTAAAAATATATACTTCTGTGTATTGATTTTAAGAAAGGCATTGGTGTTTATGGTTAGGTACAGTCGTCCAACAATTGTGCTTTTTTCGCAAATGCTCCTTTGTTAAATCATCCCCCAGCGTTGCATCGATTATATGCAACGCAGGACACGCTAGATAAACTAGTAATATCATCAACCATGTGTAGTTAACTAGTGATTATGATTGATTGATTGTTTTTTATAAGATAAGTTTAATGCTAGCTAGCAACTTACCTTGGCTTCTACTGCATTCGCGTAACAGGCAGTCTCCTCATGGAGTGCAATGGTTAGAGCGTTGGACGAGTTAACTGTAAGGTTGCAAGATTGGATCCCCCGAGCTGACAAGGTGAAAACCTGTCGTTCTGCCCCTGAACAAGGCAGTTAACCCACCGTTCCTTGGCCGTCATTTTAAATAATAAGTTGTCCTTAACTGACTTGCCTAGTTAAATAAAGGTATAAAAAAAATATTTTAAAAATAATAAAATAGAATTGAAAAAATCTTCTTGTTGGTGCAGTGGTCTGGTAGGGGTCTCTGGGTGGTCCTCTGGCCAGTGCGGCATGGGGTGTTTGTCTTTAGAGACCTTTAGAGACAAACATCCCTACTGTCTGCTTCCTCAGGTGGGAGTGGTCGTGCAGGTGCTCTTGGGTGATTGTTGGGGGGTGAGCAACATGCACGTTCGGGAGTAGGCCAAACCCTCTGGTGATGTCAGCGTAGACTTTCTGAATGGTACGGGGATGAAAATCTTTGCGGGGCAGCAGAGTGGAGATGATGTGGGAGTTGGGAAACCACTAAGAGGCCTTCTTTGCTACTCTGTTGACCAGGCTGCCTACTCTCTCCTGCTCCTCTCGCAGATTGTTGGTGCCGGCTGTTAATAATAATGTGGCCTGGTGTGCCAAAATCAGGCTGGGACAGGATGTGGAGTGCATCCTGTGTTTTTGGGCACCATATTTTGGACACCTTGTGGTGGGGGAAGAGTTTATCTTCTTGGATGAATTTTCCATTTGTGTCTTGGCCACCTCAGTGGGTTTTACCAGATTAGTGCGTTTACGGTCTGTGGCTGGGGTACACAGGGCCTGTGTACATGGAGGGGTGTGTCAGGGGGGGGCAGAGAGCTTCTCTCTGTAGTAGGTGTCCCCATGTGAGTCTCCTTGTTGACTGGGGGTGTGGGTAAACGGATGTCAGTATAGGGGGGATTGTGGATAAAGGTGGGTCAGTGGGGATGTTAGGGGTGGTGAGGGGCTGCAGCTTCTATCTAGGAGTCTCTACAGTCTGCTCTATGTGCTGTAGCACCCTCTTGATGACAGACAACTCCTTTACCATCTCCTCCTTTACCTGCACCAGCTCTCTCCTCATGGTGGCCTTTACCTCCTCAAGCGCTGTGGTAAGGCTCTCTCCTCATGGTGGCCTTTACCTTCTCAAGCACTGTGGTAAGGCTCTCTCAGCTCCTGAACAGAGTTCTTCAGCTGGGTCCTGCACTGGTTGATCTGGTCTTGTAGAAGCTCTGTGTCGGGCTGGTGGTGGTGTAGCTGGGGGGCTGCTCCTTCAGCTCAGTAACCCATACCTCTGACAGAGCCAGCCTGTCTCTCAGCAGGCTGATGGTAGTGTATCTGTGGGGCTGCTCCTTCAGCTCAGTAACCCATACCTCTAACAGAGTCAGCCGGTCTCTCAGCAGGCTAATGGTAGTGTAGCTGTGGGGCTGCTCCTTCAGCTCAGTAACCCATACCTCTAACAGAGGCAGCCGGTCTCTCAACAGGCTAATGGTAGTGTGGTCTTGTGACTGGTGGTTGTAGGCAGGCAGGGGGAGGACAGTCCTGCTGTTGAGGTGCCTGAGGTGAGGGGAGAGGGGGGGGGGGGGGTTAGGGGAGAGGGGGGGGGGGTTGGGCAGGGGGATGGAGCATTGGAAGTTAAGACCAGGTTTAGCCTTTGTTCTCTCTCTTACGTCTGGGCTTCACAAGAGAAGGTCACGATTGGCTTGTGGGTTATCTTTCATTTATTTGGCGTGGGCTACGGCCAAACAGTAGCCTGTGTAAAGTTGGTTTAATAAACCCTAAATTCGTAAACTCAATCCTCTGTCTGGACAATTGTTCCTTTATGATCTAGTCAGGTCATTACAGTATAATTACAAGCATTTCATAAGTGTCAAAGGCTTTTATTGACAATTACATGAAGTTGATGCAAAGAGTCAATATTTGCAGTGTTGACCCTTCTTTTTCAAGACCTCTGCAATCCGCCCTGGCATGCTGTCAATTAACTTCTGGGCCACATCCTGACCTATGGCAGCCCATTCTTGCATAATCAATGCTTGGAGTTTTTCAGAAATTGTGGGTTTTTGTTTGTCCACCCGCCTCTTGAGGATTGACCACAAGTTCTCAATGGGATTAAGGTCTGGGGAGTTTCCTGGAGTTTCCTGGCCCAAAATATCTATGTTTTGTTCCCCGAGCCTCTTAGTTATCACTTTTGCCTCATGGCAAGGTGTTCCACCATGCTGGAAAAGGCATTGTTCGTCACCAAACTGTTCCTGGATGGTTGGGAAAAGTTGCTCTCGAAGGATGTGTTGGAACCATTCTTTATTCATGGCTGTGTTCTTAGGCAAAATTGTGAGTGAGCCCACTCCCTTGGCTGAGAAGCAACCCCACTCATGAATGGTCTCAGGATGCTTTACTGTTGACATGACATAGGACTGATGGTAGCGCTCACCTTGTCTTCTCCGGACAAGCTTTTTTCCGGATGCCCCAAACAATCGTAAAGGGGATTCATCAGAGAAAATGACTTTACCCCATTCCTCAACAGTCCAATCCCTGTACCTTTTACAGAATATCAGTCTGTCCCTGATGTTTTTCCTGGAGAGAAGTGGCTTCTTTGCTGCCCTTCTTGACACCAGGCCATCCTTCAAAAGTCTTCGCCTCACTGTGCGAGCAGATGCACTCACACCTGCCTGCTGCCATTCCTGAGCAAGCTCTGTACTGGTGGTGCCCCGATCCCGCAGCTGAATCAACTTTAGGAGACGGTCCTGGCGCTTGCTGGACTTTCTTGGGCACCCTGAAGCCTTCTTCACAACAATTTAACCGCTCTCCTTGAAGTTCTTGATGATCCGATAAATGGTTGATTTAGGTGCAATCTTACTGGAAGCAATATCCTTTCCTGTGAAGCCCTTTTTGTGCAAAGCAATGATGACGGCACTTGTTTCCTTGCACATAACCATGGTTGACAAAGGAAGAACAATGATTCCAAGCACCACCCTTCTTTTGAAGCTTCCAGTCTGTTATTCGAACTCAATCAGCATGACAGAGTGATCCCCAGCCTTGTCCTCGTCAACACTCACACCTGTGTTAACGAGAGAATCACTGACAGGATGTCAGCTGGTCTTTTTGTGGCGGGGCTGAAATGCAGTGGAAATGTTTTTTTGCGATTCAGTTCATTTGCATGGCAAAGAGGGACTTTGCAATTCATCTGATCACTCTTCATAACATTCTGGAGTATATGCAAATTGCCATCATGCAAACTGAGGCAGCAGACTTAATGAAAATTAATATTTGTGTCATTCTCAGAACTTTTGGCCACGACTTAACAATTTGATTACCTATACATTTTTTGCTAATTTAATCGTGTCAATCTCGCTCTTAACAACCAAAAAGTTATAACAAGTCAGGAGCTGTTCTTCTGCATGACTTTTCTCTCTTAATTTCTCTCTCAGTATTTCTCTCTCTCTCTCAGTATCTCTCTCGTTCTTTCTCTCTGTTTCTCTCTCTCTGTTTGTCTTTCTCTCTCTGTCTCTTTCTCTCTGTTTCTCGCTCGCTTTCTCTCTGTTTCTGTTTCTGTCTACCTCTCTCGATCTGTTGTACTCTCTCTCTCTGTCTTTCTCTCTCTCACTCACTCTCTCTCTCTCTCTCTCTCAGTATCTCTGTCTGTCTTTCTCTCGCTCTCTCTCTCTCTCTCTCTGTCTGTCTTTCTCTCGCTCTCTCTCTCTCTCTGTTGTACTTTCTCTCTCTGTAACTCTTTCTCTCTCAGTATCTCTCTCTCTCTCTCTCTCTCTCTCTGTTTCTGTTTCTGTCAATTCAATTCAATTGACTTTATTGACATGGCAAGTTCATTATTACTTACATTGTCAAAGTATGCATATCGAAAAATAAAAATAAAATAAAAATATTTATTTTTACAGAGGGAAGAACAAGTATTTGATACTGCCAATGTTGCAGGTTTTCCTACTTACAAAGCATGTAGAGGTCTGTAATTTTTATCATAGATACACTTCAACTGTGAGAGACGGAATCTAAAAAACAAAAGTTCAGAAAATCACATTGCATGATTTTTAAGTAATTCATTAGCATTTTATTGCATGACATAAGTATTTGATACATCAGCAAAAGCAGAACTTAATATTTGGTACAGAAACCTTGTTTCTGTTTGCAATTACAGAGATCATACGTTTCCTGTAGTTCTTGACCAGGTTTGCACACACTGCAGCAGGGATTTTGGCCCACTCCTCCATCCAGACCTTCTCCAGATCCTTCAGGTTTTGGGGCTGTCGCTGGGCAATACGGACTCAGCTCCCTCCAAAGATGTTCTATTGGGTTCAGGTCTGGAGACTGGCTAGGCCACTCCTATAACCTTGAGATGCTACTTACGGAGCCACTCCTTCGTTACCCTGGCTGTGTGTTTTGGGTTGTTGTCATGCTGGAAGACCCAGCCACGACCCATCTTCAATGCTGTTGCTGAGGGAAGGAAGTTGTTGGCCAAGATCTCGCGATACATGGCCCCATCCATCTTCCCCTCAATACGGTGCAGTCGTCCTGTCCCCTTTGCAGAAAAGAATCCCCAAAGAATGGTGTTTCCACCTCCATGCTTCACGGTTGGGATGGTGTTCATGGGGTTGTACTCATCCTTCTTCTTCCTCCAAACACGGCGAGTGGAGTTTAGACCAAAAAGCTCTATTTTTGTCTCATCAGACCACATGACCTTCTCACATTCCTCCTATGGATCATCCAGATTGTCATTGGCAAACTTCAAACGGGCCTGGACATGCGCTGGCTTGAGCAGGGGGACCTTGCATGCGCTGCAGGATTTTAATCCATGACGGCGTAGTGTGTTACTAATGGTTTTCTTTGAGACTGTAGTCCCAGCTCTCTTCAGGTCATTGACCAGGTTCCTGCCGTGTAGTTCTGGGCTGATCCCTCATCTTCCTCATGATCATTGATGCCTCACAAGGTGAGATCTTGCATGGAGCCCCAGACCAAGGGTGATTGACTGTCATCTTGAACTTCTTGCATTTTCTAATAATTGCACCAACAGTTGTTGCCAACTCACCAAGCTGCTTGCCTATTGTCCTGTAGCCCATCCCAGCCTTGTGCAGGTCTACAATTTTATCCATGATGTCCTTACACAGCTCTCTGGTCTTGGCCATTGTGGAGAGGTTGGAGTCTGTTTGATTGAGTGTGTGGACAGGTGTCTTTTATACAGGTAACGTTCAAACAGGTGCAGTTAATACAGGTAATGAGTGGAGAACAGGCGGGCTTCTTAAAGAAAATCTAACAGGTCTGTGAGAGCCGGACTTCTTACTGGTTGGTAGGTGATCAAATACTTATGTCATGCAATAAAATGCAAATTAATTATTTAAAAATCATACAATGTTATTTTCTGGATTTTTGTTAAGATTCCGTCTCTCAAAGTTGAAGTGTACCTATGATAAGAATTACAGACCTCTACATGCTTTGTAAGTAGGAAAACCTGCAGTGTATCAAATACTTGTTCTCCCCGTGTGTATAATATATATATTTATATATAAATAAATGGTGGGACCAACAGCAATAATAATAGTTGTAGTGGACATGGAATTACCATTAACAACAACTACAACAACAATATCAATGAGAACAAAAATACACTAAAACAATGGTAGTGGACCAGTGTCAACATGACTGAGAAGACGCATGTCATGGTATGAAATACAAAACAAAACAAGATGGGAAATATTATTGACATTACTTTGCACATTTCACTGGCTGTCCCTCAGGTTGTGGCAGGAGGACACATATTTAGCTGCCAAAACTGCACATTTTGGCTTTTCACCCAATAAATATTAGATTTTTTATAGTTTCAAATTCTTTGTATTGAATTATAATTTTGGGAAATAAATATTCTTTAGGTCTGAGTATTTGTCACAGTGTAATAGGAAATGCAGCTCTGTCTCTACCTCTCCCATGGAGCAGAGTGAGCACAGCCTGGTTTGTCTGTGACGATCGGTCTCTATTGCCAGACTGTGCTCACTGAGTCTGTACCTAGTCAATGTTTTCCTCAGTTTTCTATCAGTCACAGTGGTCAGATAGTCTGCCACCATGTACTGTCTGTTTAGAGCCAAATAGCATTGAAGTTTACTTTGATTTTTTTGTGGTGTCTTTCCAATAGGTGATATATTTGTATTTTTGTTTTGTGATGATTTGGTTGAGTGCTGTCCTGAGGCTCTATGGGGTTGGTTTGGGTTGGTGAACTGAGCCTCAGAACCAGCTGGCTGAGGGGACTCTTCTCTATTTTAATCTCTTGACATTGTAGAGCTGTGTGATGGAATGTTTTGGGGTCACTTGTTTTTAGATGGTTGTAAAATTTGATGGCTCTTTTTTCTATTGGAATGAGGAGGGGATATTGGCCCAATTCTGCTCTACATGCGTTATTTGGACTTTTTCTTTGCACTTGCAATACAGTCTTGCAAAACTCTGCATCCAGTATTTTGATTGGATGTTTGTCCCATTTGGTAAATTCATTATTAGAGATTGGACCCCATACTTCACTGCCATATAGAGCAATTGGTTCTATAACTGATTGAAAAAATTTGAGCCAGATTCTAATTGGAATTTCGATTTTGATGTTCCTTTTAATGGCATAGAATGCTCTTCTTGCTTTGTCTCTCAGCTCATTCACAGCCATGTGAAAGCTACCTGTGTTGCTGATATTTAGTCCTAGATATATGTCGTTTTTGGTGTGTTCTAATAGAACTGTGTCCAAATAGAATTTATATTTGTCATCCTTATTTCCGGACCTTTTTTGGAATATCATTATATTTGGGTTTTTTAGGTTAACGGTCAAAGCCCAGGTCTGACAGAACCTGTGAAGATGATCTAGGTGCTGCTGTAACCCCTCTTTAGTGGGAGACTGCAGCACCAGGTCATCTGGGTACAGCAGACACTTCAGTGTTGTGTAGGGTGATACCAGGTGCTGCCGATTCTTCTAATGTTTTTGCCAATTCATTAATGTAGATGTTAAATAGTGTTGGACTTATTGGGCAGCCCTGTTTCACTCCCTGTCCCTGAGAGAAGATGTTTGCTTGTTGCCAATTTTAACCACACATTTGTTTTTAGTGTAATAAAATCATATGTTTTCCCTCCAATACCACTTTCTATTAGTTTTCATAAAAAAGACCTGCCAAATTGAATCAAATGCTTTCTTGAAATCTACAAAAAAGCCTTTGTTTTGGTTTACTTGTTTATCAGTTAGAGTGTGGAGGGTGTAAATGTGGTCTGTTGTACGATCATTTTTTAGAAATCCAATCTGGCTTCTGCTCAGGACGTTGTGTTCGTCAAGGAAATGATGTAGTCTGCTATTTATAATACTGCAGAGAATTTTTCCCCAAGTTGCTGTTAACGCAAATTCCTCTGTAATTATTTGAGTCAAATTTGTCTCCATTTTTATAGATTGGTGTGATCAATCCCTGGTTCCAAATATCGGGGAAAATACCTGCAGTGAGGATAATGATGAAGAGTTTGAGTATAGCCAATTTGAATTTGTGATCTGTATATTTGATCATTTCATTTAAAATTCCATCAGCACCACAGGACTTTTTGGGTTGGAGAATGCATAGTTTTTCCAATAATTCTTCTTCTGTAATTGGGGTATCCATAGGATTCTGATAGTCTTTGATTGCTGATTCAAGGATTTGTAATTTTTCTTGTGTATCTTTTTGTTCTGGGCTCTTTGTTTCTGTTTCTGTCTCTCTCTCTGTTTCTCTCTCTCTCTCTGTTGTACTCTCTTTTTCTCTCTGTTTCTCTCTCTCTCCGTTTCTGTCTGTCTTTCTCTCACTCTCTCTCTCTCTCTGTTGTACTCTCTTTTTCTCTCTGTTTCTCTCTCTCTGTTGTACTCTCTCTCTCTGTTTCTCTCTGTCTGTCTTTCTCTCTCTCTCTCTCTCTGTTGTACTCTTTCTCTCTCACTCTCTTTCGCTCTCTCTCTCTCTGTGTTGTACTCTCTCCCTCTGTTTCTCTCACTCTCTTTCGCTCTCTCTCAGTATCTCTCTCTGTTTTTGTCTCTCTGTTTCTGTCTTTCTCTCTCTCACTCTTTCTCTCTGTTGTACACTCTCCCTCTCTTTCTCTCTCACTATCTCTTTCGCTCTCTCTCTGTTTCTCTCTCTGTTTCTCTCTCTGATGCATATAATATGATGGGTGAAATGTTTACATATAATTCCAAATGTTCCCAAGGAAGATCAAGCGTATGAGGGAGAGATGATAGATGCTGCATGCAAACACAATCCTTCAATTTGCACTCTCCCACACTCAGACACACGCACACACACACACACAGACACACACAGACACACACACACACACACACACACACACACACACACACACAGGCGACTTCTCATCATATATTAACACCATGTAATTACCAATACTTTCAGTGTGTGAGAGAAGAGGGAACATATGAATAGAGGGGGAGTCGTGTTAGAGCTAGTGTTGAAAGCTTTATTAGAAGACGTCTGCTTGACTTACATTTTATTGTGTTTTTTTTAATTGCACTCTAACCGCAGAATGTGGCTGCTGTTAAACACTCACACTGTCACGGTTTACACGCACCACTAAAACAAACAAACTACTGTAGAGGCATGGTTAAATATCTTATAAAAACAGGACTCATTTTGTGCTGTTGTTAGGATATGAACAACAGTGGATAAATGGAGTTTGAGCCATCCTGGGAGCACAGTCTACTGTTGGACAGTCTGATGCAGGAATCAAATGTGGCGTTGTCGTCAGACTGGTTTTCAAAGAGAGTCCCATTAACCAGAGAGAGAGAGAGTGACAGAGTGACGAGCTCTCCTGCTATGATGAGAAGGAAAATAGAAATCACACAAACTCCGTTGTTCCCTACTGTAGGCTCTGACTTCTCAGACTTCCCATGATCCTGCCTCCCGGTGGCATTTCCAGACAGAAAACCCTTCTAGTGTATAGCAGTAGAGCTCAGAGAACATGAGGAACAACCGTTTGATTGTGTTTACTGGTAGAGTTGTGGTTCCCAGAGCCTCACATTGATGATAGCAGGGCTTTATCACCAGTCCTTAGGCCTCCCTCCCCCTGTTCCGCCCTCCATCCCTCCACCTGTCCTGGGGCTAGTATTCCCAGCACTTCCTCCTTGGCCACACAGGCCCTACTGGGCCTGCTATCATGTGAGCACGCTCTGTGTGGACCTCAGAGGGCCCAGACGACAGTGGTTTGTGAGAGCAGAGGAGAGGATAAAGTGGAGCATGGCAAAAGACACTGACAAACTGGAGGGGGTACAATATCTTTCCCACACTCAGCTTGAAGTCAGTCAGACAATATACCATACACATAATAATAAAATAATAATAAAAATATATGTATTTTATAGAGAATCTCAAAGTTGCTTTAAAAACACAAACAAAATAACTATTTAACAAAACATATGTGGCAGTTTTTGATACTCTTCCACCACTTCAACTTACAGGAAGTTCGGGAGTATAGTAGTATATTGAGTATGTATGTATATATATATATACAGTGGGGCAAAAAAGTATTTAGTCAGCCACCAATTGTGCAAGTTTTCCCACTTAAAAAGATGAGAGGCCTGTAATTTTCATCATAGGTACACTTTAACTATGACAGACAAAATGAGAGAAAAAAATCCAGAAAATGACATTGTATGAAGTTACAGACCTGTAACTTCTTCTTTAAGAGGCTCTTCTGTCCTCCACTCGTTACCTGTATTAATGGCACCTGTTTGAACTTGTTATCAGTATAAAAGACACCTGTCCACAACCTCAAACAGTCACACTCCAAACTCCACTATGGCCAAGACCAAAGAGCTGTCAAAGGACACAGAAACAAAATTGTAGAAATGCACCATACTGGGAAGACTGAATCTGCAATAGGTAAGCAGCTTGGTTTGAAGAAATCAACTGTGGGAGCAATTATTAGGAAATTGAAGACATACAGGACCACTAATAATCTCCCTCGATCTGGGGCTCCACGCAAGATCTCACCCTGTGGGGTCAAAATGATCACAAGAACGGTGAGCAAAAATCCCAGAACCACACAGGGGGACCTAGTGAGTGACCTGCAGAGAGCTGGGACCAAAGTAACAAAGCCTACCATCAGTAACACACTACGCCGCGAGGGACTCAAATCCCGCAGTGCCAGATGTGTCCCCCTGCTTAAGCCAATACATGTCCAAGCCCATCTGAAGTTTGCTAGAGAGCATTTGGATGATCCAGAAGAAGATTGGGAGAATGTCATATGGTCAGATGAAACCAAAAGATAACTTTTTGGTAAAAACTCAACTCGTCGTGTTTGGAGGACAAAGAATGCATCCAAAGAACACCATACCTACTGTGAAGCATGGGGGTGGAAACATCATGCTTTGGGGCTGTTTTTCTGCAAAGGGACCAGGACGACTGATCCGTGTAAAGGAAAGAATGAATGGGGCCATGTATCGTGAGATTTTGAGTGAAAACCTCCTTCCATCAGCAAGGGCATTGAAGATGAAACGTGGCTGGGTCTTTCAGCATGACAATGATCCCAAACACACCGCCCGGGCAACGAAGGAGTGGCTTCGTAAGAAGCATTTCAAGGTCCTGGAGTGGCCTAGCCAGTCTCCAGATCTCAACCCCATAGAAAATCTTTGGAGGGAGTTGAAAGTCTGTGTTGCCTTGCAACAGCCCCAAAACATCACTGCTCTAGAGGAGATCTGCATGGAGGAAGGGGCCAAAATACCAGCAACAGTGTGTGAAAACCTTGTGAAGACTTACAGAAAATGTTTGACCTCTGTCATTGCCAACAAAGGGTATATAACAAAGTATTGAGATAAACTTTGATTATTGACCAAATACTTATTTTCCACCATAATTTGCAAATAATTTCATAAAAAATCCTACAATGTGATTTTCTGGATTTCTTTTCTCATTTTGTCTGTCATAGTTGAAGTGTACCTATGATGAAAATTACAGGCCTCTCTCATCTTTTTAAGTGGGAGAACTTGCACAATTGGTGGCTGACTAAATACTTTTTTTGCCCCACTGTACACCTTAGCCAAATACATTTAATCTCAGTTTTTCACAATTCCTGACATTTAATCCAAGTAAAAATGCCCTGTTTTAGGTCAGTTAGGATCTCCACTTTATTTTAAGAATGTGAAATGTCAGAATAATAGTAGAGGGAATTATTTATTTCAAATTTTTTTTCTTTCATCACATTCCCAGTGGGTCAGAAGTTTACACACACTCAATTAATATTTGGTAGCATTGCCTTTAAATTGTTTAACTTGGGTCAAACATTTTGAGTAGCCTTCCACACGCTTCCCACAGTAAGTTGGGTGAATTTAGGACCATTCCTCCTGACAGAGCTGGTGTAACTGAGTCAGGTTTGTAGGCCTCCTTGCTCGCACACGCTTTTTCAGTTCTGCCCACAAATTTTCTAAAGGATTGAGGTCAGGGCTTTGTGATGGCCACTCCAATACCTTGACGTTGTTGTCCTTAAGCCAATTTGCCACAGCTTTGGAAGTATGCTTGGGGTCCTTTTCCATTCCGAAGACCCATTTGAGACCAAGCTCTAACTTCCTGACTGATGTCTTGAGATGTTGCTTCAATATATTCACATAATTTTCCTGCTTCATGATGCCATCTATTTTGTGAAGTGCACCAGTTCCTCCTGCAGCAAAGCACCCCCACATCATGATGCTTCTTCACGGTTGGGATGGTTTTCTTCAGCTTGCAAGCCTCCCCTTTTCCTCCAAACATAACGATGGTCATTATGGCCAAACTGTTCTGTTTTTGTTTCATCAGACCAGAGGACATTTCTCCAAAAAGTACAATATTTGTCCCCATGTGCAGTTGCATACCATAATCTGGCTTTTTTTTATGCCGGTTTTGGAGCAGTGACTTCTTCCTTGCTGAGCGGCCTTTCAGGTTATGTCGATATTGGACTCGTTTTACTGTGGATATAGATACCTTTGTACCTATTTCCTCCAGCATCTTCACAAGGTCCTTTGCTGTTGTTCTGGGATTGATTTGCTCTTTTCGAACCAAAGTACGTTCATCTCTAGGAGACAGACGCGTCTCCTTACTGAGCGGTATGACGGCTGCGTGGTCCCATGGTGTTTATACTTGCGTACTATTGTTTGTACAGATGAACGTGGTACCTTCAGGCATTTGGAAATTGCTCCCAAGGAGGAAGCAGACTTGTGGAGGTCTACAATTTTCTTCTGAGGTCTTGGCTGATTTCTTTTGATTTTCCCATGATATCAAGCATAGGTGCACTGAGTTTGAAGGTAGGCCTTAAAATACATCCACAGGTACACCTCCAATTGACTCAAATTATGTCAATTAGCTTTTCAGAAGCTTCTAAAGCCATGACATAATTTTCTAGAATTTTCCAAGCTGTTTAATGGCACAGTCAACTTAGTGTATGTAAACTTCTGACCCACTGGAATTGTGATACAGTGAATTATTAGTGAAATAATCTGTCTGTAAACAATTGTTGGAACAATTACTTATGTCATGCACAAAGTATATATCCTAACCGACTTGCCAAAACTATAGTTTGTTAACAAGAAATTTTGAGTTTTTGAAAAACAAGTTTTAATGACTCCAACCTAAGTGTATGTAATCTTCTGACTTCTGACTTCTGACTCAACTGTACATGCATACATACATACATACATACATATACACATACACTACTGTTCAAAAGTTTGGGGTCACCTAAAAATGTCCTTGTTTTTGAAAGAAAAACATGTTTTTTGTCCATTCAAATAACATAAAATGTATCAGAAATACAGTGTAGACATTGTTAATGTTGTAAATGACTATTGTAGCAGGATCTTTTATCTTTTTCTCAGGATCTTTTGATCTTTTATGTAATATCTACATGCGTCTGTCATACACATCTACACAGAGGCCCATTATCAGCAACCATCACTCCTGTGTTCCAATGGCACGTTGTGTTAGCTAATAATTAGTTTATAATTTTAAAAGGCTAATTGATCATTAGAAAACCCTTTTGCAATTCTGTTACGTTAGCACAACTGAATTGCATTCAACTGAAATGTGTCTTCCGCATTTAACCTAACCCTTCTGAATCAGAGAGGTGCGGGGGGCTGCCATAATTGACATCCACGTCTTCGGCGCCCGAGGAACGAAGGTCAGTCAATTCGGAACATTTCAAGAACTGTGAAAGTTTCTTCAACTGCAGTCGCAAAAACCATCAAGCTACCACGACTCCAGATATGACCCGGATACAGACACAGGAGGCGGATAGTTTGATTCTCCGAATATTTAATATAACAGCGGAATTGCTGCAGCAATGCAGTAAAAGTGTGATCCTGGCGTTCCGCCAAGGTCTGGAGTCCTTTCATAAGGTTTTGAAGTAGCTAGGCTGTCTCCTTGGCAGAGGGTAACTTGGAATACCTGTCCACCACTGCAGCTGCACTCATATATAACATTTTATTTTATTTGACAGAGGGAGACCAGTGACGAAGTTCAGGGACATATGAGACCAGGGGCTGTGAAGAGCAGGGAGTGGTTGAAGGAGTACAGCCGGAGCTTGTCGTGGAGTCGTATTCTGTGCACGCACAGTGCAGGCGACAGCGAATGCGGCGACGTCAGGAACCATGGTGGGCCACCAAAATTGTTGTCGGATGAAAGCCAGGGTTCGACGGGAGCCAGGATGGCGGGTCAATATAGAGGGACAAACATCTGGTTCTATCCCCCCTCCTCCCCGAGTCCAGCTGGGAATGCTGTGCCTTACAGACCAGGCTCTCTATACCCCAGATGACTGCAGCCGGTATGGAGGATGTTCTCGGGTTAGAGGGTGTAGCAACGGGGCTATACAGGCGTGAGGACACGTCAGGCTTCACAATATTGGACTCGGGGAGGTAGGAGATAGTGAGTCCTTTCATAAGGTTTTGAAGAAGCTCCTCGTGTCTTCCAATGGTGGATCCTTGGGAGGAGACAGCGTTGCAAAGCTGGTCTGAGTCTGCTGGAACAGTCATGGCCAGTTCGTGCTATCACAATTCTCAGAATATTTCATATAACAAAGGGGCAGGAAAAAGGCTGGTCGAGGGCAGGCAGAGGTTCGTAAACTAGGTCAGAGTCAGGCAGGTACAGGACGGCAGGCAGGCTCAGGGTCAGGACAGGCAGAAAGGTCAGAACCGGGAAGACTAGAAAATAAAAACTTGAACAGGAAACATGCTGGTAAGACCTGACAAAACAAGACGAACTGGCAACAGACAAACAGAAAACGCAGGTATAAATACACAAGGGATAATGGGGAAAATGAGAGACACCTGGTGGAATGTGGAGACAAGCACAAGACATGTGAAGCAGATCAGGGTGTGAGGACCACCACTCATGAGGACCTCCACAGGAAGGAAGACCCAGAGTTACCACTGCTGCAGAGGATATGTTCATTAGAGTTAACTGCACCTCAGATTGCAGCCCAAATAAATGCTTCACAGAGTTTAAGTAACAGACACATTTCAACTGTTCAGAGGAGACTGTGTGAATCAAGCCTTCATGGTTGAATTGCTGCAAAGAAATCACTACTAAAGGACACCAATAATAAGAAGAGACTTGCTTGGGCCAAGAAACACAAACAATGGACTTAGACCGGTGGAAAAACTGTCCTTTGGTCTGATGAGTCCAAATTTGAGATTTTTGGTTCCAACCGCCGTGTCTTTGAGATGCAGAGTAGGTGAACGGATGATCTCCGCATGTGTGGTTTCCACTATGAAGCATGGAGTAGGAGTTGTGATGGTGTGGGGGTGATTTGATGGCGACACTGTCTGTGATTTATTTTTCAACAGGACAATGACCCAACACACCTCTAGGTTATGGTAGGGCTATTTGACCAAGAAGGAGAGTGATGGAGTGCCTCATCAGATAAACTGGCCTCCACAATCACCCGATTGTCGTGTTGGATGAGTTGGACCGCAGAGTGAAGGAAAAGTAGCCAACAAGTCCTCAGCATATGTGGGAACTCTTTCAAGACTGAAAGCATTCTAGGTGAAGCTGGTCGAGAGAATGCCAAGTGTGTGCAAAGCTGTCATCAAGTCAAAGGGTGGCTACTTTGAAGAATTTAAAATATAAAATAAATTTTGATTTGTTAAACACTTTTTTGCTTCCTACATGATTCCATATATGTTATTTCATAGTTTTGATGTCTTCTCTATTATTCTACAATGTAGAAAATAGTCAAAATAAAGAAAATACCCTGGAATGAGTGTGTCCAAACTTTTGACTGGTACTGTATATTTATTTATATCATTATTATTTATATATATATATATATACTCTGTCTGTTTGTATACCCATTCCCCTTGACCCATTCCATATCTTGTTGGGTTACAGTCTGCATTCTGTCACGTGTGCTCCCTCTCCGGCCTCTAGTGCACCTGGCTGCTCGTTATGGGGCACACCTGTCACCATCATTACTCGCACCTGCGTGTCATCACACTTGGACTCCATCGCGACATCACACCTGGACTCCATCACTTCCCTGATTACCTTTCCAAAATATGTCAATCTCCTTTGGTTCCTTCCTCGGGTGTTATTGTTTCTGTTTCATGTCTGAGTGTTGTTCGTGTTTCTTGTTTTGTATCATGTTGCGTTTATTTACAAAAACACTTACTCCCTGAACTTGCTTCCCGACTCTCAGTGCACATTATTACAGAATAAAGTCTCACCTATGGGAAGCATCAGTGCTTAAAAAATAATAATAATTCTGTCAGGTGGAATGTCGTCGGGTCCGGGAGCGGCTGCAGGCTTTCTTGTCTCAGCCGGATCGCCAGGCTCCCCTGCCTCTGCCGGCTCGTCGGGCTTGCATGCCTTCGTCAGATCGCCCGGCTCCCCTGCCTCAGCCAGTCTGTCAAGTTCCTGCGTCCCAGCCAGCGACAGGTTCCTGCGCATCAGCAGGGATGACCTGTCCGCTCCTGATCCCTGTGATCGTCCCTTGGGTTGGTGTCCTGCGGCTGGAGCCGAACAACGCCGTGGTGGGGGTACCGTCAGTTATGTTTTCTCTCCGGCGCTCTAGGTTACCATGCTCCTGCGTCTCAGCCATATTGACGGGTTTCCTTCACCTCTGCAGAGGTGTCCGGTCCGCTCCTGTTTCCCGGGATTGTCATTTTGGTCGCCTTCCTGCAGCTGGAGCCGCGTTTCAGGTAGGGGGTACTGTCACGTGTGCTCCGGCCTCTAGGTCACCAGGCTGCTCGTTATGGCGCACACCTTTCACCATCGTCACGCGCACATGCGCATCATCAGACTCACCTGGACTCCATCACTTCCCTGATTACCTTCCCTATATATGTCACTTCCTTTGGTTCCTTCCCCAGGCGTCATTGTTTCAGTTTCATGTCTGTGCGTTTTTTGTGGTTCTTGTTTTGTATTATGTTGTGTTTATTTATTAAAACACTCACTCCCTGAACTTGCTTCCCGACTCTCAGCGTACATCATTACACATTCAAAATGGATTAAATATATTTGTTTCTCACCCATCAACACACAATACCCCATAATAACAGTGAAAACAGTTTTCAACTCTCTCGGAAAGTTTCTAAGAGCTTTGCACAACTGGATTGTATAATTATTCTTTTCAAAATTCTTTACATTGTTTTGCAGATTCTCTGTAATGAGTGCATACATTTTAATACTTTTTTCGTACTGGTCCCCCGTTGGAATCGAACCCACAACCCTGGCGCCATGCTCTACCTACTGAGCTACACAGGACAAATTGGTTATTGATCATTGCAAGACAACCATTTAAGTCTTGCCATAGATGTAATTTTTAAAAGTTATTATTTGTTTTTTTTTACCCCTTTTTCGTGATATCCAATTGGTAGTTACAGTCTTGTTCCATCGCTGCAACTCTCGTATGGACTCGGGAGAGGCGAAGGTCAAGAGCTGTGCATCCTCCAGAACACAACCACAATACTTCTTGACACACTGCCCGCTTAACCCGGAAGCCAGCTGCACCAATGTGTCGGAGAAAACACTGGTGACCGTGTCAGCTTGCATTGCACCCGGCCAGGCGCTTGCATTGCCTGGCCAAACCCTCCCCTAACCCGGCAGACACCGGGCCAATTGTGTGCTGCACCATGGGTCTCCCAGTTGCAGTCGGCTGCGACAGCAGATGAACTCAAACCAGGATCTCTAGTGGTACAGCTAGGACTTTGATGCATTGCCTTAGACCACTCCACCACTTGGGAGGACCTGCCTTAGATTTTCAAGCAGATTTAAGTCAAAACTGTAACTTGGCAACTCAGGAACATTCACTGTCTTCTTGGTAAGCAACTCCAGTGTAGATTTGGCCTTGTGTTTTAGGTTATTGTCCTGAAAAACTCCCCAGTCCTTAACGATTACAAGCATACCCATAACATGATGCAGCCACCACTATGCTTGAAAATATGGAGAGTGGTACTCAGTAATGTGTTGTATTGGATTTGCCCAAAGCATAACACTCAGGACAAAAAGTTTGTTGCTTTGTCACATTTCTTGCAGTATTACTTTGGTGCTTTGTTGCAAACGTTGTTGCAAATGTTTTGGAATATTTGTATTCTGTACAGGCTTCCTTCTTTTCACTCTGTCAATTAGGTTATTATTGTGGAGTAACTACAAATGTTGTTGATCCATTCTTAGTTTTCTCCTATCATAGCCATTAAACTCTGTACCTGTTTTACACTCGCCGTTGGTCTCATGGTGAATTCTCTGAGCAGTTTCCTTCCTCTCTGGCAACTGAGTTAGGAAGGATGCCTGTATCTTTGTGGTGACTGGGTGTATTGATACACCATCCAAAGTGTAATTAATAACTTTACCCTGCTCAAAGGGATATTCAATGTCTGCTTTTTATTTTACTCATCTACCAATAGATTCCATTCTTTGTGAGGCATTGGAAAACCTCCCTGGTCTTTGTGGTTGAATCTGTGTTTGAAATGCGCTGCTCGACTGAGGGACCTTACAATTAACTGTATGTGTGGGGTACAGAGATGAGGGAGTCATTCAAAAATCATGTTAAACACTATTATTGCACACAGAGTGAGTCCTTGAAACGTATGACTTGTTCAGCAAATTTTTACTCCTGAACTTATTTAGGTTTGCCATAACAAAGTGGTTGAATAGTTATTGACTCAAGACATTTCAGCTTTTAATTTTTTATGAATTTGTAAAAATGTCTAAAAACATAATTCAACTTTGATATTATGTGATATTGTGTGTTGGCCAGTGACAAAATATCTACATTTTATCCATTTAAAATTCAGGCTGTACAGTCAAGGGGTGTGAATACTTTTTGAAGGCACTGTACGTACTCAAATGGACAGCTTTCTCAAGTACTGCATTTTCTGTGTGTGTCTAGCTTGTCTAACTAGCTAACTGTGTATTACCCCCGGTGAATTCACATTACTAGGAGGGTAAAGAAGTTTTTTCGATGCTGAAAATAATAGATTTACAATAGAACAAAACATTGTGGGAGAAAGAGCTTCATATTGATTCCCAGTATAACAGAGTAAGAGCTTTAATGTACAGCACAGCAATAGGTTGGTTGGTGCAGTAGTGCTGTTGAGAGATATTGGTAAAGCTGTGTTCCCGGTGAGCTGTGTGAAACCATCCATTATTGATGTTGTGTCTGTGGTCTTACTGCAGAACAGATACCCTTTGGGGACACCACTGTTTCACAGTAGAATAATAGAGAGCTTGCATTGTGTTTGGAAAAGGCAATATCAAAAGGTAATATGTCTACAGTGTTGTACAATTTGTCTGAGGGCCTCTTTATTGTCTTTTCAAAAAATGGATCTGTGTCGTAGTTCTATTTAATGTGAATGTTTTTTTTTTTACCAATAGTAGGTCAGTTTGGTTCACTCAAGTAAACTAAAACCCTTACATAAATGGGGCACTTAGTGTGTAATAAATTCAAGGTCATTTAAACAATAGAGCAGTTTTCCCCAAATGCTATCGATTTTTGGGGGGTTGGACATAAATGTCTGTAAAAAATACAAAAGCAAATCAGTGATTTTAATTTTGGAAATCTGTTCCAAAGTATTTCCATCCATAATAGCGAGATATATGTGATCGTATACAAATGTAAGCAAGGTTTGAAAAAATTATGTTTTAGTCAAGTATTATACACTATATACTGTACACAAGAGTATGTGGACACCCCTTCAAATCAGTGGATTTGGCTATGTCACCCACACCCGTTGCTGACAGGTTTATAAAATCGAACACACAGCCATGCAATCAACAGACACAAATTGGCAGTAGAATGACCTTACTGAAAAGCTCAGGGATTTTTGTTGGGAGAAACCCAAGAAATGGGTTTCCATGGCCAAGCAGCCGCACACAAGCCTAAGATCACCATGCGCAATGCCAAGCATGTAAAGCTCGCTTCCATTAGACTCTGGAGCATTGGAACTGCTTTCTTTGGAATGATGAATGAAGCTTCACCATCTGGCAGTCCGATGGACGAATCTGGGTTTGGAGGATGACAGGAGAATGCTACCTTCCCGATTGCATTGTGCCAACTGTACAGTTTGGTGGAGGAGGAATAATGGTCTGTCTTTTTTTCATGGTTCTACTAGGCCCCATAGTTCCAGTGAAGGGAATCTTAATGCTACAGCATACAATGGCATTCTAGACGATTCTGTGCCAACTTTGTGCCAAAGGTTTGGGGAAGGCGCTTTCTTGTTTCAACGTACAAATGCCCTCTCGCACAAAGCGAGGTCCATACAGAAATGGTTTGACGAGATCGGTGTGGAAGAACTTGACTGGCATGCACAGAGCTTGGACCACAACCCCATAGATCACCTGCGGGATGAATTGGCACGCCGACAGCGAGCCAGGCCTAATTGCCCAACATCAGTGCCCGACCTCACTAGTGCTCTTGTGGCTGAATGGAAGCAAATCCCCGCGGCAATGTTCCAACATCTAGTGGAAAGCCTTCCCAGAAGAGTGGAGGCTATTATAGCAGCAAAGGGGGAACCAACTCCATATTAATGCCCATGATTTTGGAATGAGATGTCTGACGAGTAGGTGTCCACATACTTTTGAGCTTTGGTCACTTTGCAGTCTACAAATTGTTTGTAATTATTTTCGCCCCCCTGACCATCTGCTCAAAAAAAATCACTCCGCAGCTGAATCTAGTTGATGAACCATTCAATAGAGCAACACATTTTACTTGAGGTGGCCTGAAGCTAAATGATGAAACAATCACATGTTCAAAAGACTAACATTTAAAGTATGATAACAATGTTATGTCATTCTCCATAATCTCATGGTTGACTGCCGCCACAACCATTGAAGTCAGGTGTTATGTAATTCTCATTGTACAGTAATATACATGCTCTCAGTTAGGCCTCCTCAGGTCAAGTGATAGCAGTACTTAACAGAGACCAGATAGACTCGCGCTAACCATACCCACTCAGTACAAACCATTTCCATTGATTACATCACATCATTAATCACTGTTATTGATCTTTTAACAGGGAAAAGCTTGGACCAGAGTGTGCTGCACAGTGCTGTCCCTAAGCCCCAACGCTATGACACCACGGTACCTCTCCTGCTGGAAGGGCGGCAGCGCAAACCACTCAGCCAGCTCAAGTCCAGGGTAAATATTCATAAAGCGGCCACTTAGTGGCCTTGGCTAATGCTAATAAGCTGCTCCTACTATAGCTCAGCCAAGCGCAGATGCTAGCCTGCCTGCTCACTTGCATCAGGTCTCCTGTGTTGTTCCAGTCGTGAGCTCCTAATAATTCCCCATTTCTGTTTATCCTCGGCTGATTCCCCTTTGTGCTTTCTCCTCAAAGCTTGCTCCCTGCGGCGTTGAATGGCCCCTCTGTTGTTTGTTTAGTATGAGCTAGGCCCTGAGGCTCCACACACTGTGAAATTATTCCCCCAACTCGCCAGGCTCCTATACTCTACAAATCAGCAGTGCATGAAAAGCAACATTTTGAAATGGTTTACCACTGGCAGAAGACTGCCTTTTCCCCCCTAAACTGTCTGGTTTTGTAACAAAGTCAGGTAGCAACCGGATTTGAAACCATCTAACAATTGTGCTAAAATGCATTGGAAGGGTGAGCGTAGTTGCGGATGGCTAGCAAATGCACCCTAACACTTGTTATCCTTGACATACCAGAACTGTAAGCAAAGATATACAAGACCTATTAGACTTTCTTTCTATGAACCATGTGTAATGCCTGAAATCCATTGTGTTATTAAAACCAGGTAAATCAGCACATTTAATCTCTGCTATTACATGGGGTCTCTAACCAATTAAGCATGTTCTGCATGCTGGTTTTAGGGTATATTAGGGTAGCTTCAGACGGGGAAACCCGATGCGTTCAGCCCACTAGGACTTGGGCAGAGAAATACATTTTTGAAATCCGGGATCCCCCACCTTCACCATAGGGAAACCATTCCCGACAAGGGAAACGCGTGGGTGTTGAGTAGTACTCCCAGAATATTTAAAACAGCCATGGCTTTCCAAGATTTATCCCTCAGATTATACATGAGTGGATAGATTTTTCCTAGCTGGAGGAAATACCACACCCTCTGAGGGGGTGTTTTTTTTCTATGTTAGTGTCTCAATTACACACTCTCCCTGAATGCTGAGCTTGTGCTTTACTTGGCTGACATGGGGAGGGTATTAGCAAATCAACAAAATCTCTGAAATGAGATGGAGTCATGAGAGCTGCCAGTGATGCACCAGTAATTCATCAGAATGTGTTATATTATAGCTTTGTCTGGAACAATGAAGAGATTCTAGTTATTTAGTTAGGACAGAATTTTGGTGAAAGTTAATTAAATTTTATTAGAGAGGTATTCCATTGTCATGACACTACATAATCAATTGAGTTTGACAACAATGTGTATTTGTATAGCTCACGAGCCAGCTGTTATAGCCATGTTGACCATTCCAACATATTATTGAGTTTAACAATGATTGAGTTGGTTATTTTATCAGAGATGATACCAAACTCATTTTTCCTTCCACCCCTTTAGTTTTTCTTGAACTGTTCTCGGTGCCACAAGAAGTAGCAAGCCAATATCTTGGTGGTGGTGAGTCAGGACAATTGGGTAATGACCTGCCATGAACCGCCCTGCCTTCTAAACCACAAATGGACCCACAAACTATACAACTCTATGCACAAGGACTACTTTTAACAATTTCTACTGAACATTTTACAAAAACACGTTCACTTGAAGACCAGTGCAGATACAACATTTGTAACAGAACGACGGCACCAACAGCACAAACCGTCATTTGATTACCAAACTTTACATCTGCACAGTTCAAGTAAATATGTTTTTCTAAACTTTTCTGTGGACATTGTTAAATAGTGTTGTATGGTTTGTTTAGCTTTGCAGTCTTTGGTTTTTGTTTGGCATACATTTTAAAGTGAAAAATATGAGTCTCAGTATCACTCTGTTACGATGGATTTGCCCTTATCTGACTGGGACAAAATACTGGTTGTTCTGTCTCTGCCTGTCTATCTTTATCTCTGCCTGTCTATCTTTATCTCTGCCTGTCTGTCTATCTTCATCTCTCAAGGTGCCGCCAAAATGCCTGGCTGCTTGTCTGTGTACCTGCTTCTACGTGGGTAGTAAAATAGTTCAAATGACAACATGACCTTTTCCTAGCAGGAGGCTCTCCATCCCCGTGTGTGTGTGTGTGTGTGTGTGTGTGTGTGTGTGTGATACAGTATCTGATCGCCTCTCATAAACTGTGCGACAGACAGAGATCCCCAGCTGCTGTCAAGCCCCCCTTTTCCCATGGGCCAGTTCGGTCATAGCTCATGAGTGTTAAAAAGGCAGGAGGTCTGGGGAAATTAGTGTCAGGGTCAGAACTCATGAGTGTTAAAAAGGCAGGAGGTCTGGGGAAATTAGTGTCAGGGTCATAACTCATGAGTGTTAAAAAGGCAGGAGGTCTGGGGAAATTAGTGTCAGGGTCATAACTCATGAGTGTTAAAAAGGCAGGAGGTCTGGGGAAATTAGTGTCAGTCAGCACTGAAATATGCAGACAATCATCAAAATGTTGTTCTTGCACTCAAGGAACAACACTGCTTGCTCTGCAAAAACAGAAATGTTTTTGCTGTTGATTTTTGACCAACATCAACCTGACATGGTAGATTATTGCTGTAGACCTAAAGTGGATTTTTTAAATTTCATGTTCAACATTAGATCATTTTTTACATTACTGTTGATCTTTTATAAACGTCTCTAATTTTCTGAATGAACAGAGTCCAGTTTTTAACCTAACTATGGGAAATCATGAAAGGTACTAACGGAGGTGTCTATGACCTGGTCATCCTCGGATGGAGAATTAGTAACGGAGAGGCACCATACATACACTAAATCAGATCAAATGTTATTAGTCACATGCTCCGAATACAACAGGCGTAGGTAGACCTTACAGTGAAATGCTTACTTAACTAACAGTGCAGTTTCAAAAAATATGGAGAAGAATAAGAGATAAATGTAACAAGTAATCAAAGGGGGGGGTGCCGGTACAGAGGGGGGGGGGGGTGCCGGTACAGAGTCTATGTGCAGGGGGGTACAGGGGGGTGCCGGTACAGGGGGGTGCCGGTACAGAGTCTATGTGCGGGGGCACCGGTTAGTTGAGGTAGTGTCTACAGTTGAAGTCGGAAGTTTACATTTGTTGTCCTTAAGCCATTTTGCCACAACTTTGGAAGTATGCTTGGGGTCATTGTCCATTTGGAAGACCCATTTGCGACCAAGCTCTAACTTCAAGACTAATGTCTTGAGATGTTGCTTCAATATATCCACATCATTTTCCTGCGTCATGATGCCATCTATTTTGTGAAGTGCACCAGTCCCTCCTGCAACAAAGCACCTCCACAACATGATGCTGCCACCCCCGTGCTTCACGGTTGGGATGGTGTTCTTCGGCTTGCAAGCCTCGCCCTTTTTCCTCCAAACATATGGCCAAACAGTTCTATTTTTGTTTCACCAGACCAGAGGACATTTCTCCAAAAAGTACCATCTTTGTCCCCATGTGCAGTTGCAAACCGTAGTCAATTTTTGCAAAATGTCCTTGTTTTTGAAAGAAAATCATTTTTTTGTTTGACTATTGTCGCTGGAAACGGCTGATTTTTTTATGGAATATCTGCATAGGTGTACAGAGGCCCATCATCAGCAACCATCACTCAGCTAATCCAAGTTTACAATTTTAAAAGGTTAATTGATCATTAGAAAACCCTTTTGCAATTATGTTAGCACAGCTGAAAACTGTTCCTCTGAGAGTTCCTCTGTCCAGTGTCCATCTTCTTTTGCCCATCTTAATCTTTTCTTTTTATTGGCAGTCTGAGATATGGCCTCTTCACTGTTGACATTAAGACTGGTGTTTTGTGGGTACTGTTTAATGAAGCTGCCAGTTGAGGACTTGTTTATTTATTTCACTTTAATTTAACCAGGTAGGCAAGTTGAGAACAAGTTCTCATTTACAATTGCGACCTGGCCAAGATAAAGCAAAGCAGTTCGACACATATAACAACACAGGAGTAAAACAAACATACAGTCGATAATACAGTAGAAACAAGTCTATATACGAGTGAGGCTGTTTCTCAAACTAGACACTCTAATGTACTTGTCCTTTTGCTCAGTTGTGCACCGGGGCCTCCCACTCCTCTTTCTATTCTGGTTAAAGCCAGTGTATGCTGTTCTGTGAAGGGAGTAGTACACAGAGTTGTAAAAGATCTTCAGTTTCTTGGCAATTTCTCGCATGGAATAGCCTTCATTTCTCAGAACAAGAATAGACTAACGAGTTTCAGAAGAAGTTCTTTGTTTCTGGCCTTTTTGAGCCTGTAATCAAACCTGCAAATGCTGATGCTCCAGATACTCAACTAGCCTAAAGAAGGCCAGTTTTATTGCTTCTTTAATCAGTACAACAGTTTTCAGCTGTGCTAACATAATTACAAAATATTGTTCTAGTGATAAATTAGCCTTTTAAAATGATAAACTTGGATGAGCTAACACAACATGCCATTGGAACACAGGAGTGATGGTTGCTGATAATGGGCCTCTGTACGCCTACCTAGATATTCCATTTAGAAAATCTGCCGTTTCCAGCTACAATAGTCATTTACAACATTAACTACGTCTACACTGTATTTCTGATCAATTTGATGTTATTTGAATGGGCCAAAAATGAGTCTTTCTTTCAAAAACAAGGACATTTATAAGTGACCCCAAACTTTTGAATGGTAGTGTATGTGCTCATCAAAAAGTCAGCTGTCATGGCTAGAGTCCAGAGCTTTCCCTGTTCAGGTTACGTAGTCAGGAAAACAGGGCCCTAGTCATGACAACCACCAAAGCAATGGATCTGGGAACTGGAATCCCTCTTCCTGGCCCTTTCCCAGCATGCCCACATACTTCCTGTCCAGTATATGTCAGCCGTGCTGGGTGTGCCCCGTCCCCTCACCTCTGGTGTCCTGTGTTTGTGTTCTAGAGTCATCCTGCATCACTGAAGCTGGTGGTGGAGGCGGAAGGTGAACAACTGGTCCTGGCACTAGAAAAAAACCAGTAAGTCATCATTCTATATTCCACTGCACATCCTAAAGTCCTACATCAGACCTTCATCACTACAGGCATCTCGGCTTCCAAAGGAATATGGATGTTTTGGGGACTAGTGAAATGGTTTGTTTTGAATTTGGGAAGATACAAGTACATTAACATATGGAGTAAACAATGATCAGATGTGTTGCTTTTCAGCTAGCATATGCTGTGCCCGTGGCTGTAGTAAGAGCTATGGGAAACGATTCTACAGTATGAGGGCAGATACAGTTTCATGGAGGGGAAGAAATATTTCACTTAACAAATGTCGAGGCACTTTTATGGTTTAGTCTCTCTGAAGAGTTGAGTGATGATAGTTGATAAAGAATGAGGGTGAAGTGGACTCGAGAGGTTGTTTTTTTCTCTCAACACCTTTTTCTCTTCCAGACTGTGGAATATAACACCAGGCATGAGAACTGGGAATCCTGTGGAGTATTTGTGAAATCAACTGCATATATACACACTGTTCATATATATACAGTACAAGCTAAGCATTTCCAGAAGCAAGGAGACTTGGGCCAGGTATTAGGTCTGAAGCAGCCATAGGCCTTCACGTATTTTATACTTGGCTTAATCATTGCGTTTGCATGTGTAACTTACAGTCCTTGGCTTGGACACTGTGCAGGAGACATGATCTCCCTCCAGTTAGTTTAGTCTGCCAGGTTTGATGGACCACCATAGATGCATAGACTACACCAGTAGGGATAAGACCCCTGAGATCTATCAGATTTCACTGCAACGCTACTGAGATAGTACATACACTTTGACATTAGGATATTCTCATGGATTTTGTGAACTGCACTTACTCCCATCACTCCTTTGAAACACACCCACTATTAACATCAAAACTCTGATTTTCCTCATCACCTCACTTCTACTGTCCAACTTAATATGTGTCCCTGACAGAATTCCCACCACCCTATTCCTAAAAATAAAAAATCCCACCCAACTACCCTACCCGCATCGCCAACCTTGGTGACCCGTGTGTCAGCTTTGAGAGATAAGCCAGCCCAGGAATTCCCTTCCGTCTGTCCTCCTCCCTGCCTCCCTCCAGATGTGTCCGCTGATGTCTGTCTCACGTCTGTACCCAGACACAGGTGGTGTGTGACCTCTGCATGCTCTCTGTGTGTGCACTGTGCGGGGTTGTACCCTCCCTGCCTTCTCTGTAGGATCAGGAGGTAGGAAGAACCTCTGAGCCAGCACAGAGTAGTAGTTTGCTCTCTCACTTTGTGGTGTATAACACCACAATATGCTGCTAATGTCCACTTAATAGCTTTCAGTGTTAAGTATGAAGGTTCTATTATCCTAAGAAATTAGTTTAACCAATAAATTAGCTGCACTGTAGACAGACAGATCTAAGCGACAGGTAGAGCAGGAAGTACCCTGAAATGTATAGAAATTCTGGTATGCATTCTATAAGAGTTTGTGTTTTTTTGGTTTTCAGTAAGAGTGAGTTGGTCAACTGAATTAAAGGACCTGTTTAGTAAGTGGATGTGTTCTGGGCTGAGTTATGCAAGGTTTACTTTAAGTGGTGGGTTTTTTACAGAGTTCTGCTGAGTCCATAAGGTTTCCTAATTTGGTTTTCCTCAAGTGCACACCTGGTCCAGGGCCAATCTGAAAAGATCTAGCTCTACCAAAAGTAAACAGAATAGCAAATCTAATTAATAAACCAAAATGTTAGCTAACAGCCCTCTGACACAACAGTCTGGCCTAGAGCAAGTATAGAGCTGTTCAGGCTGTGTGTTTGTTCATTGATTATCATCAATAGATTGATTCCTCTATCCTCTCAGCTAGAAGCACTCACAACCTGTGTAGCATTAACAGTATTGTAAGACCAACTCAGTGACCTTGTGGTTAGTGTCTGTCCAGAGATTGGAAGGTTGGGAGTCCCTGGCCGAGTCATACCAAAGACTATAAAAATGGGACCTGATGCATCTCGGCTTGGCCCTAAGGAGATAGATTGGGGGAAGGCCCTGTGATAGACTAGCGTCTTGTCCATGGGGTGTACTTGTACATCAAGCTGCCTCATGCTACAGAAACAGGAGATACTAATTTGAGCTGTTCTGGCTTGCACAAGCAAAGGCTACTTCCAGTTATTGAGTCTCTCTAAAGTAACAGCCCAAACCTACTTCAACTTTTTCCTTTGGTTTCTCCTGGAAATATTTGACCCAAAAAAGCGGTCAATTTGGAGTTGGACCTGCATGTTCTGTCTGAGCTTGATGTTGGCTCTCTGTCAGCTCTGTACCTGAGCAACAGACTGAGAAATTAGGCTGATGCATCTGGCCTCATTGGATCCTGGCTCTCATTTATTCCCATTTCTCTGTTTAGCTTTTGGAGGGTGTGTGTATGTGTGTGTGTGTCTGCCAGCAGAGCTGTTTTTATTTATTCAGTCTGAGTGGAGTGCCTCCCAGCTCCTGAAGCAGCACCCACCGGATCATTGTTTCAATGTATTCAAGGCTTCAGATATTGATTTTTTTTAATGAAATTTTCTGTCATTAGTCAGGAACAGAGTGAAAAATACAAGAAACTCACAACGGCCCACACTTCATGCAGACACCAAGCTGTGTAAAAACAAAATGGATCCGATTATGCAAATCATGAAGGACAGAGTAGTGAGAGGATGAAGAAAGATTGACTGAAGGAGGAAGGTTATAAGTCTTACACTTGGCTTTGGTTATGTCGATACTTTTTGATGAGGTCTAGACCTTAACATGCCAGTTTTAGTCGCTCTTGATGGCAGGGGCCTGAACAATTGCAGTTTTCAGGCAATACATGACTACTACAAGCAGTACTGAGACTATAGAGAAATAGTGTTCTGAATCCATAGGGGGACTCAAAGGTCAAAGGTGATAATAGCCGTGATCTAGAGCATGTTAGACAGCCTCTCATGATGTCAGTCCTATGAGACATTACACTGATTAAAGACTGCAACTGTAGGAAGAAAGAATGTGTGTGCGTGTGTGCATGTGTGCGTGCGTGCGCTACCTGGTCTCATAGACTAGGCGTAACATAGTAAATGTAAATCCGAGGACACTCAAATTAGTATGATATGTGACGTTTGGTATGGTTACATAAGACAGAAGGTTACTTAAGGCAAGAAACAAAAGGAGGGTGGTTGGTCGGGGTGGATGGATGGATAGGACCCAAAGGTTGCGTGTTCGAATGTCATCATGGACAATTTAGCATTTTAGCTAATTAGCAACTTTTCAACTACTTTTTAGATTCTTTGCAACTATTTGGCATGTTAGCTAACCCCTCCCCTAAACCTAATCTTAACCATTTAACCTAACTCCTAACCTTAACCCTAACCCCTACCTCTAACCCCTAGCCTAGCTAACGTTAGCTAGCTAGCTAGCTTATGTTAACCCTTTAACCTAACTCCTAACCTTAATCCTAACCCCTACCTCTAACCCCTAGCCTAGCTAATGTTAGCCAGCTAGCTAATGTTAGCCAGCTAGCTAATGTTATCATTAGCCACCTAGCTAACATTAACCACAACCAATTGGAAATTCATAACATATCATTCATTTTTGCAATTTCGTAACATATTGTACATTTTTGAAATTCTTAACACATTATACATTTACATATTTGTTCATATCATATGAATTGTAATTCGTAACATATCATACGTAATTGATTATGGACATCCACAAATTAATACATACTATACTAAACGGAACATATCATACGAAATGGAGTGTCTTGAATTTACGTACAGAATAATATGAAATGCTCTGAGACCAGGTTGATGTGTGCCGGCTGGGTTGAGTGGATTTTGAGAAATTGTCTTGTCAGGAAGAGTTCCGTTTCATACTGTTCAATTTTCCAATTTTCCTAGTACATTCATTTGATTCAGGTCATGCTGTACTTTTTGGTGTTGCAAAGCTTTTAGTATGTAACTGCACATAATTTCAGCATTAGGCATCTACAGTAATGATACAGGAAATTCTCAGACAACAGAATAACTTTTTAATGTCTTCATTCATTTCTCTTATCTGGGCCAGCTCCTGAAATATTTGTCTTGAATTCATTCGACAGCTCAGTTGTTGACAGAATACTTTCCCATGAAGACATTTCCTCAAATACTTTTCTGCCAGGAAGGAATAGGAGATTGGGGATCCTTCACAAACACAGGTCACTGTTAAACAACATCATTATGGCTGCCACAAACATCCCCATAGCAACATCCTCCTCAAGACTGTCATGATTAGCAGGAGATGAGTTCAGATGAGGCCCCGTATGTGCTGTACCAAACAGAGAAGAGGACTGACAATGTCATGATCCCAAACAACCACCAGTACTAGACTTGGAGTACATCATTAGTGGAGAAGCTCATTGACAAGAGGAAGACCCTGGACAAAGAGAGCGCTGGTGTCCTTAGCTGGGTAATTGGATCTGTCAAATCAGAGATATGTCTTCGTCGTGTGTCAGAGTTATTTCAGTAGCACGGGTCCAGTTGATAAGGAATTAGTGGTTAGCTCGTTCGCCTGTCAACTCTGCAGCATAATGGGGTGGTTTTAAGCGCTCCCTTACAGCTCAGTGTAAACACTGTAATGATTGCTTTCCAGGCAGACTAAACAAACACTACAGCGACCTAGTGACCTGGCAGGTCACGAGACAAGACAACTACCATGACTATGTCTCTAAGAGCAGCACAGGACATTAGCAGCATTGCGTCTCTTCGCCAAGGATTTAATCCCTGTCTGTCAAATGTTCACTATTTTTTGCTTTCACGCTCTTTCATTCTCTCCCTCTCTTTCTCTATGTCTTTCTCACTCTATCCAATCCATCCCATCCTTGGTATGGACCTCCAGTGGCAGATGAATATGGTAGGAAGAGTGGTGGGTGTGTGTGTGTGTGTGTGAGGGAGTATGTGAGCAGCCCGTCTCTCTAAAGACCAGCTCTTCCCAGAACCTTTCCCCTCTCCACAGGCGACTTGCGACCTGATTCGAGCCACCAGTGGGGGATTTGGACCAGGCTGCTGTGTCGGGTGCCAACACAGTGTGCCCTCAGCAGTACTCTCTGTCCCCGTTGCCAAACCCCCGTTGCACTATACCAGTCACAATCCATTTGCGTAGCGTTGCTGGGTTAAATTGTACAAAACGCTCTTAGCCTTTGGTATGAAGTACATTTTCGTCCATGCGTGCATTTTAGCCTTAGTAAATACACTGAAGTATATTAGAGAGGATTTGTTGATACAAAGTAATGTAATGCATCCATACCAATAAAGGCTCCGTGACTTTTAGATTGAATTCTTTCCGTTAGACTTACTCTACTCTGCATTGATTAGGTACTATTTCTGGCAATGTCTTGGGTTGTGAAATGGAACACTTGGCAGTGGGTGGCTACCCCATGAGTGTTTGCAGTTGTGCAAGCGTCAATGACAATTCCCCCACTGCTAAAATAAATAACATTTCCAATACAGAATTAAACTGAGTGGATTTGTCTCTTTTCAAATTACATGTGCAGAAGCTTCAGTTATCCCTAAGCTTAGAACATTAATTATTGATAGTCTTATTGCTTCTTGTGGTCTTTTTTAATTAGTAGATCAGAAAGAATGAGAGAAAGTTCAGGGGGCAATACAGAGTGCCCTTGGGAAGAGTTGCCTGCTACTTAAAGGACAAAATAACTAGGGCTGGGAAATGCCAGGGACCTCATGATACGATAATATCATGATACTTAGGTGCCGATACGATATGTATGGCAATTCTCACGCTACCCATGATTCTATATGTATTGCGATTTGATGTTCCAAACATATTTCTCACTATAATGTCTGCTGCAGAGAGATGAGAGAGCATGAGAAAATTCGTTTTGATCAGTCATGGAAATAAAAGTGCTGAAAACACGTTGGCTCGCTATTTAAAAAGAAGATGGAGAACAAGCTATAAGATGAAAAATACTGCCGTTTTGGCGCAAGTATAACCGACTAGCGCTGGCTAATGCTACCTAGCAAAGCATAAATATATATAATCATTTTTACTAATCGATACTTGGAGTCAAAGTATTGATAAAATATCGTCCCCATATCACTAAAAAGAACAGAAGGAGGAATCCCTTGGTGTTCAGGGATAAGAGAAGAATATTCCATTTGTGTATTTGCATGAGGTAGACCTTAAGCCAAGCTCAGACTGGCCCTTGTTCTCTATTCATCTCTCTGTGGGAGTGTTTTTCCAGATGGATTGTGGGATATATGCCCTATGTTTCGTGGAGGAGCCATGGCTTTGGAGCCATGGCTTTGGAGCCATGGCTTTGCAGCCAGCTTTTCTACTGGACATCTGGACAATGGGGATGGAAGAGCTGGACAACCTGTTTACAGCACTATGGGCTATGGCCACTCACAACAACAGCTGATTCGAGCCTCTGGTTATCCATCTTTTTGGTTGTCTGATAGAGTTCCCTACCGAGGTTACAAACTTTCCTGAAATAACAGATTTTCAGGACTACACAGGGACATGGTTTGTCCTGTCTCTGCAGTGTTGTCAACCATACATTAAACAGAACAACACTTTCTCTCAGGTTCTAAGACAGTTGACTGTTAGCTGAGTAGTTTAAGGCAAGCCTCTAACATTCTAGATGTTCCAAATTTATTTCAGGCTTACATCCTCTCCTTGAGATTGCTAAAACATATGACATCACCTCTTGCTGCTCCCGTCTGGCTATTTTTAGGAAACAGTCATCGTAGCAAGGATGTTGTCAAGCCACTTAGCAAAATAGTTTGTGTGTGTGCTTTCTTGTGTCTGCATTTCTCATCTACCTGAGAGAACATTTGGTGGGACGTCACCCAATTTTCATGCTTTTAACCTTCCATATATGGGTTCCTTGTCAGGGTTGTTAGCTTGCAGAACGGTTGAAGTCCTGCGAGCATCAGCAGTTTGTGGTTCGCGCTTGAGAACATTACAGACAGTAAGTGCCTTCAAATGAGACTTGGGATGTGATGCATTCTCTGCCGTGCCCAACGGCCTCACAGAGCAAACCCCTGCTTTTAAAAATCACACTGATAGATATGGTGTCAGTGAAATTAACTACAGGTGTAGAATCTTAATTTGACCTCTCTTTTGTTGCTGAGAATTTTCCTGCATCGCAGGAAATGCAGATGAGCTTCGTGATTTACATAAATTCACTGAAAACCAGCACTAAAAAACAGTTCTATTAACAGTATTGCACTTTTCATATAGCTTACTTTAGGCAGCTAATAGCCTAACTGCCGATCAAGTAACATTATGGACTAAACGTTCAAATCATGTTTCTGCAGGATTATTTTGCTGTGACAACATTGGTCAAATTGAGATCCTACATCTGTATTGCTGTGTAGGCAAGTGCAAAACATATGGTAAGTTATGTAGGGCTTTTTCCTTCTCTTGCTTTGGGACTGGGGCGCTAGATGTTAATGGTGAATAATGTTCCTATTTATCTGGATCAGCGGGAAAGGAAGACATCCTGGAGAGTGAGGGAATGCATTATTTTTGTCTGCTACTATAGAGATCTCTAGAGATGGTATGATTTGCATGTACATTATATATTGCATTCACGTGCATTTGTCTCTGACACAATGCGAACATTACAATGTGTCATTATGTTAAATTTCCTGGCCTAGTATATCCGGTTGCACAGCCCAAATCTATCCTGGGTCGACTGTATCATAATCACGTTTCATATGAAGATGCAAGCCTCTTGGCCCCCTTTGCCGTCCATACCAAAGTTATAATGAGAGAACACGGTCTTAGAAATTTACAAAAACCTTTAGGGAACTACCCAACGATATACAGTACCAGTCATAAGTTTGGACACACCTACTCATTCCAGGGAATTTTCTTTATTTTTTACTATTTTCTACATAGAATAATAGAGAAGACATCAAAAGTATGAAATAACACATATGGAATCATGTAGTAACCAAAAAAGTGTTAAACAAATCAAAATATATTTTAGACTTTAGATTATTCAAAGTAGCCACCTTTTGCCTTGACAACAGCTTTGCACACTCTTGGCATTTTCTCAACCAGCTTCACCTGGAATGTTTTTCCAACAGTCTTGAAGGAGTTCCCACATATGCTGAGCACTTGTTGGCTGTTTTTCTTTCCCTCTGCGGTCCAACTCATCCCAATCCATCTCAGTTGGGTTGAGGTCGGGTGATTGTGGAGGGCAGGTCATCTGATGGAGCACTCTATCACTCTCCTTCTTGGTCAAATAGCCCATACACAGCCTGGAGGCGTGTTGGGTCATTGTGTTGTTGAAAAACAAAAGATAGTCCCACTAAGCGCAAACCATATTGGATGATGTATCGCTGCAGAATATTATGGTTGCCATGCTGGTTAAGTGTGCCTTGAATTCTAAATAAATCACCAACAGTGTCACCAGCAAAGCACCATCACACCTCCTCCTCCATACTTCACGGTTGGAACTAAACATGCGGCGATCATCCGTTCACCGACTCTGCGTCTCACTAAGACATGGCGGTTGGAACACAAAATCTCAAATTTGGGCTCAACAGACCAAAGGACAGGTTTCCACTGGTCTAATTGCTCGTGTTTCTTGGTCCAAGCAAGTCTCTTCTTATTATTAGTGTTCTTTAGTAGTGGTTTCTTTAAAGCAATTCGACCATGAAGGCCTGATTCACGCAATGTATCTGTTACTTGAACTCTGTGAAGCATTTATTTGGGCTGCAATTTCTGAGGCTGGTAACCCTAATGAACTTATCCTTTGCAGCAGAGGTAACTAGGTCTTCCTTTCCTGTGGCGGTCCTTATGAGAGCCAGTTTCATCATAGAGCTTGATGGTTTTTGCGACTGCACTTGAAGAAAATGTAAAATTTCTTGACATTTTGGAGATTTACTGACCTTCATGTCATAAAGTAATGATGGACTGTTGTTTCTCTTTGCTTATTTGAGCTGTTCTTGCCATAATATGGACTTGGTATTTCACCAAATAGGGCTATCTTCTGTATACCACCCCTACCTTGTCACAACACAACTGATTGGTTCAAACGCATTAAGAAGTAAATAAATTCCACAAATTAACTTTAAACAAGGCACACCTGTTGAAATTGAAATGCATTCCAGGTGACTACCTCATGAAGCTGGTTGAGAGAATGCCAAGAGTGTGTAAAGCTGTCATTAAGGCAAAGGGTACCTACTTTGAGGAATCTCAAATATAAAATATTTTTTGATTTGTTTAACACTTTTTTGGTTACTACATGATTTCATGTGTTTTTTCATAGTTTTGATGTTGTCACTATTATTCTACAATGTAGAAAATAGTCAAAATAAAGGGAACCTGAGTAGGTGTGTCCAAACTTTTGACTGGTACTGTTTATCCTCTAATGAACATTTATTGTGCAGAGAAGAAGTCGTAACTAAGAGACCCATGAGAGAAAGAGGTTATTGGGCTAGATCGTGCCTCTGCTGAGGTTATGTGTATCAGATTAGAGCAGCTTTATAGTCTCACAGATCTTTATCTAACATGGATATGTCAGTCAAATCACTGTCTTATCTGTCAGGCGATTCAGGTGATGTAAAGATTATGGGGACTACATGGTTCTGGCTTTGAGCTGAAACCTGTGAGCAAGAAGTGCATATGCACACAACACACACACACAGGATGGGAAGTGTGGCTCCGTCATCTACCAGATGTGCTTAGGAAAACAAGGAAGTAAGGAAATGCATCACATCACGGATAGAGGGGATTTTACCCATCTGGTGTGTAAGGCCTTGCTGAACCTGCATGGGAGCAGCAAATCAAGTGGACAAACAGAGAGAGAACAGGAACATGAAGGATGTTTTATTCAGGAAATAGATAAGCTAACTGGGGATTTGTTTTAGACTTATAATAAAATGGATATGGTCCTAAATAAGAAATGGATGTTCTATTTAAAACAGACAAGAGATTATGAAGGTTCCTGTCCAGGAGATTAATTATGGATGACTTTCAAATATTTTGGACAGTGGACTTCTAGGTTAAAGGTCAGTCAACCCTGAGAATCCTATAATCTCCCCAGTATTGGACTGTGAGAGTCAGATGTTCAGAGTCAGGGTAAATATATTTTTTAAAGCATTTATTATTCTCAGGTACTGGAGACAGAAGACAAGGTAGTGAAGCAGGGTCAGGGGTGCCAGAGCTGTTGTCAGAACAATTTACACCTTGCATATTGGGAAGACAATGACCTTTAACCTGAGCCCCTTAGTTACCACAATCCTACTTCCTGTCCAGGGTCAGTGTAGCTCCAGTATTCCTGCGCGTTTCTTATAGCAATGAAGGCAGGCTCTGATTGTGCTGCAATTCTAACACGTTCAGAGAGCAGTTAGAATAATTAGGAATGAGGAAGAACTGAGGAATGTATTAATTTCAAAGTAGCTCCTGTATGTGACTTTACATTTCACCCTTAGTGAGTCCATAGTTGACATGTGCCTCTCTGGCCACCACAGCAATGACTCAAAATGCATACTCTGACAGTCCGATCACCCTGATCCTCTGTTTAAGTGGTACTGTGTAGTGGAAGACAACCTCCACCATGTTTCCAGGGTAATGAGGTGTGGGATGACAAATTGGACGATATTATCTTATTCTAGAATCAAAGCTGCATCTGTAAAAACAGAAAAGAAGTGTAATTAATAATGCCAGACATTTAAAGAGCAGAGAGTGTACTTTGGGTGGAAAGGGATTAAGGGGAAGTAATATTGTGTTTTTTTGTTGTTGTTGTTGTATTACAAGTGCTGTCTCGAACTTAAAGGGTTCTTTGGCTGTCCCCATAGGCTGTCCCCATAGGAGAACCCTTTGAATAACCCTTTTTTGTTTCAGGGTGTTCGACATGGAACCCAAAAGGGTTCTACCTGGAATCCAAAAGCTTTCTACCTGGAACCAAAACGGGTTCCCCTATCGGGATAGCCGGAGAACTCTTTTGGAGTGTATGTGTGTCATTGCTTTCCGTCATTGGTCCCATCCACCTCCAGTGGTCTGTGTACCTCAGATGTCAATCACTCTTTCTTTATGCAGTGTCTCCATGCCTATTCGACCACATGCAAATAATGAATTGTGAAGAGGTGTCAATCTTCACAAAGACAAGAAGAAAAAAGGAATTTAAAAAACAAAGAAGTAAAGTAAGTAGAGGGAGCTCAAGGCAGAGAATCTGGATACCACTTCTATTTTCTATTCAGCCCTTTGTCTGTTTTCCCTGAAGAAAAAAATATGTTTGGCAGAACAATGAGACCACTTTGGGGAGCAACCTTAGATTAATTGGAGAGATAGTAACCCACTGACAGTAATATTTGTGTATTTGTTTACTTTGTTCAATGAATAATAATGGGGGCTCCTTCCTTTAAGATCCCCAGTCACTCATTAGTTCCGGTGTAAAACTTGTTATGAATGTGAATATGGAAGTAGCTAAAGCAGTGGTTTTGCATCTGAGCAGTGGGCAGTTACTAAACAACGCCTGGGGGTTGTTGTGGATGTGGCTGACTGGAATAAATACTTTGCCAACAAGCTTTTTCCTGCAGAGTTTGTAACAGCCTACAAACACAGGAAGTTAGTTGTCACGTTTAGGTCCTTATGCGTCTGAAAGGTTGACTTAATACAGTGGTTGTTACGTGACTTATGTCACTCTCATCAGCCATTACGGTACATATGCATGCCATACCATGAGGTAGCTTACAGTGTTTCTAAAATGTCATGTTTAAGCTTTTTAAGCGTAAAATGTCATGTTTAAGGCCTGAGCGGGCGTGGTATATTGTCAATATACCACGGCTAAGGGCTGTTGGTGCTGACATCAGTCCTGTGTCTTAAAAAAAAAGATTTAAGATTTAAGATTGATTTAAGATGACCATTACAGATATGCACATTGGCCCCCACTACAAAAGGGAAAGTTGGAAGAGCTGCAAAATACATTAACATGCAGCTGCATAAATGAAGAATGTGGATCTTAATAAACGTGTAAGTATTTGCACTTGTGTATTGGCTCAGGAACCATAGTAGTCTATGTAGAAAGTTGTGTCTGATGCGAATAAAAACATTCAAAAGCTTCTCCGTGTAGTAGTATAGTAATGAAAAGTTTACAAAGAAAATGAATTTAACACGCTCAAAAACTGTATTGCTCCATAGATTTATTATTGCCTTCTGATCTAAGCAGTGACGTCACGGATATGACATCATATGGATTAAACTAAATGAAGCATCTAGCTTATGCAAAGGGGGATTCCTATACAAATATCCATAATGGAATGTTCCAAATAGATAGAAAATATTCTCAATATTAACAAATATACAAATATTCACATAAGTAATAATACTGTAATAACTTAACATAGCAAAATACTATTTTCTGCATTATGGCTCTTACAATCTGTGAACCAAGAAGATTGATTTAGTAGATTATCTGTAATTATCTAAAGAGTAATGTTTCTAACAACCTTTGATAAAACAGTTCCGTGGTTCACTGCTTGTTAGTTATGATACTGCCTTGGGCTTCTCAGGTTCGCTTGTAACGTCATCAGCAGAACCAGAAACACATACAGTCGCTTTTTCAGAAATTAACTCTTCATGCACCCTTTTTGTGTCAAATCGCTGTAAAACTAACTAATGCTAGTTTTACATCAGTTCAAACCCACAGTACAGTTCAGGCCTAAGGGAGATTGGCATGTACTGTATGTATGTGAAGGGATCACTGTTAGATTAAGAATTTTCCTCTCTGACAATTGGCCAACTGTTACCTTTAAAGAGTCTCAGGGAGTATGACATCATGCTCTTTGTACAGTAACAAGGAAAATATGTTCAGTCTGGGAATGGTTTTATGGTGTTACATATTCCGGACATGTAGGCCAACAGGCAATGAAATGGTTCGTTCTTAAAAGTGCATCATACCTCAGGGCTGTTATCTTCAATTGTCATGTGGTCTCTGAAGCTCTTGTGTATAACTAGTTTGCTAATGTCAGATAGCTGGTCTGATCTGATGATTTTGTAGGTGATTCACATAACAGTTATTTAACACCCTACATTTGTATAATTCTGTGTAAATAAGTGACCGTGGGATTTGCAGTAGTGTTAATAATAGGATGCATAGATCAAAAGGAAAAGTAAGACCTTGTGCACCACAAAGAGATTGAAACAAGAGACCTTGAGAGGGAAGAAATGTCTTTAACAGTGCTCAAGTGATCGTGGGCTGCTGAGTTACTGTCGGGCTCAAGAACCTATACAAGACATAATGAGATGTCTCATGGACCAAAATACTTAGTCATTCCACCTCAAAAAAAACACAAGGAAGAGGATTTCGTCACCCACCATATCAGATTGTTCTGAAATCGTTTCTGTAGGTTGAAACATAAGATTAGCATTCCTGAAACATTATTTTGTTGAAATATAATTTGGTCTCTGAGAAATTAAGCAAATTGATTGCACCCAAATTGGCTAATTTAATTGAAATGATTCAAATATAGTACCTAACATCCGATTTGGACCATAATTTTTCGTACAAAGCATAATCCAATAAAATTATCAATTGCCATCCACAGACACCCCACACCAATTCCACCCCAACAACCAGTATACAGTATCAGTTCTCTATGTCTGACAAGTAGTATGGAGCTGCTGCTTGGAGTATTGTTTCTTCAACCTTTAATGTATTCCCTGTGAATCTGGTGATGTTTTTTTTCCCCTGTTCAGAGAAATTAGCTATTGAAGTCACTTGCATTTATATCATAAATGAGTGTGAAAGTACCACGTTTTGCCCACTAGATGCCGCTGTTCCTGCTACTGCCGCCACACCTCTTTATCTATTTTGCTGGTCTCTTGTTTATTGGATCACAGCATTTTCTTTGCAACTTTGGATAGCTTATGCTCATGATTATATAAATCCTTTAAATTAAAACTGCAAATGTGGGTGCAACAATTAGCTTAGTTTCTCAGAGATCAATGTTTCAGGAATGGTAATCTTATTTGTTTCTAAGTACAGAAACGATTTCAGAACAATCTGAGATTGTTGGTGACAATCTTATTTCTTGTGCTTTTTGAGATGGAATGACAAAGTATTATGTTTCATGAGGCATCTCATTATGTCCTGTATAGGTTCCTGAGCCTGACAGTAACTCGGCAGCCCACAATTATTTTGAGCACTGTTAAAGACATTTCTTCCCTCTTAGGGTCTCGTCTTTCATTATCTTTCTAGTGTACAAGGTCTTTATTTCCCAATGCTCATTGTAGGGTTCAGAGAGCTTCAGCACTTCAGTGTGTACGAGTGTTACATGTTTTCCCCATGAAGGAGACATTTCATTTGCAAGTGACAATGCATCTTGTTAAAGTGTTCTCTCTTTTTGTACACTAGAAAGAAGATTAAACAAGATAACTTGTAGAGAGAGAGGGAAGACATTTATTTAACAGGGCTCAACAAATGAGTGCGGGCTGCTTAGTTACTGCCAGGCTCAAGAAAATATACAGGTTGAGATGCCTCACCAGCCAAAACACTTAAAAGTGGAGGCCAACAACACCAACGAATGAGGTGTCACGTCATATTTACATTCAATATTTCTCAATTGTAATAGAACATGTTCCAGCAGTTAGAGTCTTTGGTAATGACCATGAATACGTTTTCAGTGTGCCTTTTTAGCATCAGATCCATGTGAGCTTGGACCATCACCGAAATCAGGCTTAGCTCAGAAACATTGGTCTCTGTTTTGCTAATTGACTGGGATCTCAAGATTTGCAGCATGTTCAATGGAAATGCATGTTTAAAAAGTTCCTTAGTCTATGCTTTTCATCTAGTGATCAGTTTTCGTTCATGAGTGATCAATAAGTCCCTAGTTACCAGTGCTTGACTTGGGCAGGAGCTCACTGGAGCTGAATACCGGCACCTCAAATGTTGTACTGCTTGAGCTCCTGTTCCTCTTACAAAATATTAACTTAAAGCTATTGTGGAGCTCCTGCACCTAAATATAAACAGTACTGGCACCCAAAATGAGTACCGGCACCTATTTCCGTCCAAGTCAAGCACTGCTAGTTACAGTTACTGACCACGACTGGTGCTGGAATGCTAATGTAGTGCGGATGTTGTAGTGTTCAGCGATGGCATGGGGACACACACGATAGAATAGACAGAATCTGGAAGAGGCTTACTAACACATCTACAGTGGGATAAGAAAACACATATCTTCCCTTCAGTAGCTCGATAAGGCACATACCTTCAGTAGCTAGATAACAACAGTATCTGGAGGTCTTATATACAGTATGTGCCTTAACAAGAAAGGCACTCTGTGCAGCTAACTAGGCTTTGACCAAGCATGATAAGTGGGGGAGTATTTCTTCAGCTGAATGGGTTAGATTTTTTTTTCTTCCTCCACTTATTTTCCTTCTTTTCTTTGGCTCTGTGCACTCCATCGCTCCAACGAGAGCTCGGCCCTAAGCCGGGGGATACGGGGCTGTATGTAAATCAATTTAGGACGCAGACGCGTGTGGAAATAGAATCAGGGCTGTCAACCAGCGCTGTTTCATAATTTTCTCTTTCTTTCTCTTTTTCTCACTTGCTTTCTCGTACCGCTCTCCTCCACTTTGGCTAGCAGTATCTGAAGTAATAGCAGTGTTTTGCGACATGCTGGGAGAAGGTTTTTCTTTGCTTTGGGAGTTCAAGGCAGGGGGGTTGTGAGAATGAGAGACTAAATGAAAATCGCCCAGATTACTGCTTTAAAAGAGCATGAAAGCTGTAAAGAGCAGAGCTGGATTTCAGTCAAATGGTTCAGTGCTCAGGGGGGTTCCTGTAATGGTGAATTATTACATGAGTCGTGGAGTTGCGTGTATTGAAATGGATTTGAACAGCCATGAATTTACATAGAACATTAAATGATTTATACTGCCAGAGTACAGGTGCAGGGTTTAAATGTCCAATGTTGTTACATCAAACACAATGCCAATCATTGGTTGTACTTTGATGAAAAATATAACTGTTGTCTGGAATTCAGAAAAACTTGAATCTCTTTGTTGAAAAAATAACATGTTCTGTCAATTAAGTCATTATATACCGTCTGTAAAGGTTGTTTGGCTTTTACATGAATCTTCTATTTGAAATTATAAACTGTGTGGTTGAGCCCTGAATGCTGATTGGCTGACAGCTGTGGTATATCAGACCATATACCACCGGTATGAAAAAACCTTTATTGTTACTGCTCTAATTATGTTGGTAACCAGTTTATAATAGCAATAAGGCACCTCAGGGGTTTGTGATATATGGCCAATACACCACGGCTAAGGGCCGTGTCTTAAGAACAGCCCTTAGCCGTGGTATATTGGCAATATACCACACCCGCTCGGTCCTTATTGCTTAAACATAACACTTTAGAAACACTGTAAACTACCTCATGTTATGGCATGCATATGTCCGGTGTCCAGGCACTCCGCACTGCGTTGTAGCCCTTAGCCGTGGTATATTGGCCATGTACCGCACCTCCTCGGGCATTATTGCTTAAATAGCATTCTAAGGAAATTGTTTATCCAAAGTATTTGTTTACTTCAAATTATAATGTCTTTAACACCAAATTGTGTTTATGATTATCCTCAGACAAAGGAAATGGTCTTAGTTCTTGTTATCTCTACTGGGCTCAGCAGTCTTGGGTAAAAAGCAGAGATTTGAATGTCAGAAGGAAAAAGCCTAGCAATCAATTATAGAAAAGTGGAGGCAACAAACAGATGCTTCACTAAAAGAGAAGGCTAAAAGTGGTGAGAGAGAGAGGGGACATAGAGGTAGAGCGTATAAGCAAGGAGAGAGGATAGAGAGAAACTAGGAGGAGGTTTAGTCTGGCTGCAGTGCTTTCCTACACTACCTCAGGCAACCTGAACCACACCTAAAGTTTCCTCCTTCTGTTCATCTGCACTTCAAGTGCAGACAATCTTCCCAAGGGCACTCTCTGTTAGGCTACCCCCTAACTCTCACACCATCCTTTCTCATCCACTAGTTAAGAGACTCCACACCACATACCTCCCCTAATGCAAAAGCCCAAGAGGAGCGGAGGCTGAAGAAATGTTCAAACAAGGCTGTCCATGGAACATGCTGCAAAATCCCCCTTTTTTTGCAGGAGCAAAACTTCCTCTCATTTTGTTTTTCTAATTTTCTAGGTTTGTACAACAAAATGTGTCGAGTGGTCATGTCCTCAACAAACACTTCTGTTGAAGATGATGTACAGTAACCACAGAGGAGGTTTAAAGTTTGAAACAGCAAAATAAGATGGATGACGGTGGTTTCACCCTCCCTAAGGTTCCATTTAAAGGGTCTCGTTTATCACAATTAACCTGTGTAACACCTATTAAGAAATCGCTAATTAGATGTTAGTCTGAGTTTAATGAAACGCAACAGGCTCTGAGAACTCGGAAATCAATGGTTATTGATTGGAGCATTATGATGACTTGTGTAACAGACCTGTGTGTCTGTCTATAAGGCAGGAGAAGTGGAAATGATGACAAAAGTTTCTGACACCACAAAAGACGCTGGGAAAGTGGGAAAGCAAGAAGTCGATGAAAATTGCTAGTCTGCTTACCTTAAAGTCGAAACTCTTTCTGCCTGACCAACGAGAATCTGCATTTTCTTTTCGGATAGCAGACAAACACTTTACTCTGACTGAAGTGTACTGCACAGTAGTTTACTCTAGGACATGTGGATAGTTGCTTGTTGTCAACTGGCAGATTTGCTCATAGTTGTGATTGTGACCATGTTGTTTTTAAAACCCATGTTCCTGCCCTACCACAGACTGTCATTTATCAAAGTAGACACATCCATTTATCAAACAAGACACATGTGTCAATCTTAAAATAACCCATGCATTCCACTGTAAATAAACCAAAAACAATTCATCACTGTACGACCCCCCCCCCCATTTTTATTTGTGACACCAAAGCCATTTCACTGCCTGTCAACACAATTCCATTACTCCCCAATCAGTATGGAAAGACCATCCACAACACTGTTGGCTTGCTGTAGTGTTGATATAAAAAATGCTAGCTGTACATTCTGAATTCATGCTGGGTTTGTGCTGAGGATTCTGGTGACTGTCACGCCGATTGCCACAAGACGAGATCAAAGGCTCTGCCAGATACTTTGAAGTCATCCGCCATCTAAATATAATTTGATTGGCTTCCTGTCCCTCAACAAAAAAGGGCCCCTTGTGGGCAGTCATTAATAAAGGGGGGTGTAATCAAATTGAGCTGTTTCAATGTCCAGGGGGAAAATATATTTCTTGCTATCTTTTCCTTTCTCAAGAGTGTGCTGCCTGGTGAGGAAACTGTATGTCCGAGCTCCAACAAGCGTATGAAGTATCTATTCTTGATGAAAATACATGACATACCATGGTGATTTATTAGATTTTTTTAAAAGAATATAGAAGGATATTGTACATACCAAGAATATCTTTCAAATCCCATACTGTAATTGCCTTGACATTGTTGGCCTTGTGAAATTCTACCACACAAAGCTCTACCTCACTAAAAAAAACAACCAGCCATAGAGAACTGGTAGTGTATCGCAAAGAGGTGAAGTAGGCTGAACATGCAGACACCCATGAACTAATACACACCATCTGCCCCGTGCCAAGGAGATGATTACAACAGGATTTCATCATGTCAAACCAGTGGCTGCTGCAGTAATGTATGTCATGGCACCCTACACAAGGACAACTCTGCCAAAGCCCAACTTCCAAACCTGCCCCAAAACCTCCTCTTTAGCATTTGCACGGAATTAGCATTAGCTTGACACAAATCCCTGTCTGGACTCCGAACATATCCTCTTATCCTGGACATGCCAGTGCCTGTCTATCAAACCTCCTCTCTTCTCTGATATAGGTCCCCAGTATAGCTTAATACATTTTCTATTAGACCGTGCCACTGTGGGTTTACTCGCTTCTGGCTTATTGATATTAATGTGATGTGTTGCTAATGGTAAGATAAGGATTGTGATTGATGAAGAAACAACCACCTTGTCATAAGTGAGACATAGAGCCACAAACAGGAGCACTAAGCTTCAATCCGGGCACTCATTTCTGGTATACCTCCTGAAGAGTTTTTCAATGTCTGACATGATTGACTAATCCCTCCTCATCTAATCCTAAACATTGGTCGGCAGGAAACAGCGTAGGATGGCTAGGGAGCTTCATGGGAGCTTCCTGCTGGGACTTGGACTCACATTATGTCCCATTCAAAAAAAAAACATATCCCACTGACTGATTTCTCAAATCCACCATCCACCCCAGCAGATTTGTTATCGTGATTATGTTAGGGACATTTTTTTTTTAAAGAGTTTTGCTCAAATATGGGTCAACATAGTGGGGGGTGATATTTTCTCTGATATTTCCCACTCAACTCATTGGTCCGATGAAGCGGATGCTAAGATAAGACTGTTTCGCTAGCAAAGACTGGAATATTTTCCGGGATTCAACATTGAGGAGTTTACCAAATCAGTCACCGGCTTCAATAATAAGTGCATTGATGACGTTGTCCCCACAGTAACCGTACGAACATACTCCAACCAGAAGCCAAGGATTACAGGCAACATCCGCACTGAGCTACAGGTTAGAGCTGCCGCTTTCAAGGAGTGGAACACTAATCCGGACACTTATAAGAAATCCCATTACAACCTCCGATGAGCCATCAAACAGACAAAGAGTCAATACAGTACTAAGATTAAATCCTACTACCACAGCTCTGATGCTCAACGGATGTGGCAGGGCTTTGAAACTATCACAAATTAGAAAGGGAAGTCAAGCCATGAGCTGCCCAGCAACACGGGCCTGCTAGATGCCTTTAATGCTTGCTTCGAGTCAAGCAACACTAAACCATGCATGATCTCGCTCCATAGCCGATGTGAGTAAGACCTTTAAACAGGTCAACATTCGCAAGGCCGCGGGGCCAGACCGAATACCAGGACACGTACTCAGAGCATGCGTCCGAATAGATGTTATTATTTGAATATGAGTATGAGTATTCTTTTTTTGAGGACCAAATCATTATAGGCTTATTGAAAATTATTTTCTAAATGTAATTAAAATATCCATGTGATATTGTTACGTACAAGGATACACCATGACATTTCAAATTATTAGTTTAGTAAAACAACAAACTTTTCAATGTATTTTTATGACGTGAGCACCATAAAAAAGACTGGTAGCTGGACGGTAGCCTTCACGTGTGTAGCATGTTGTATATGTTGGCCAATCAAACCGCCAAATATGCTCAATGTGTAGCAAGTGGAGCGAGAGTTCAGCAATGTAATGCAAGAAGGAATAAAATTACAGAATTAAAAGTTAGAAAAATTAGAAGGAGTAAGATACAACGAGTAACCAACAGGTAGGCTGTTGTTACAGTGGGGAGAACAAGTATTTGATACACTGCCGATTTTGCAGGTTTTCCTACTTACAAAGCATGTAGAGGTCTGTAATTTTTTTCATAGGTACACTTCAACTGTGAGAGACGGAATCTAAAACGAAAATCACATTGTATGATTTTTAAGTAATTCATTTGCATTTTATTGCATGACATAAGTATTTGATCACCTACCAACCAGTAAGAAGTCCGGCTCTCACAGACCTGTTAGTTTTTCTTTAAGAAGCCCTCCTGTTCTCCACTCATTACCTGTATTAACTGCACCTGTTTGAACTCGTTACCTGTATAAAAGTCACCTGTCCACACACTCAATCAAACAGACTCCAACCTCTCCACAATGGCCAAGACCAGAGAGCTGTGTAAGGACATCAGGGATAAAATTGTAGACCTGCACAAGGCTGGGATGGGCTACAGGACAATAGGCAAGCAGCTTGGTGAGAAGGCAACAACTGTTGGCACAATTATTAGAAAATGGAAGAAGTTCAAGATGACGGTCAATCACCCTCGGTCTGGGGCTCCATGCAAGATCTCACCTCGTGGGGCATCAATGATCATGAGGAAGGTGAGGGATCAGCCCAGAACTACACGGCAGGACCTGGTCAATGACCTGAAGAGAGCTGGGACTACAGTCTCAAAGAAAACCATTAGTAACACACTACGCCGTCATGGATTAAAATCCTGCAGGGCACGCAAGGTCCCCCTGCTCAAACCAGCGCATGTCCAGGCCCGTCTGAAGTTTGCCAATGACCATCTGGATGATCCAGAGGAGGAATGGGAGAAGGTCATGTGGTCTGATGAGACAAAAATAGAGCTTTTTGGTCTAAACTCCACTCGCCGTGTTTGGAGGAAGGAGAAGGATGAGTACAACCCCAATAACACCATCCCAACCGTGAAGCTTGGAGGTGGAAACATCATTCTTTGGGGATGCTTTTCTGCAAAGGAGACAGGACGACTGCACTGTATTGAGAGGAGGATTGATGGGGCCATGTATCATGAGATCTTGGCCAACAACCTCCTTCCCTCAGTAAGAGCATTGAAGATGGGTCGTGGCTGGGTCTTCCAGCATGACAACGACCCGAAACACACAGCCAGGGCAACTAAGGAGTGGCTCCGTAAGAAGCATCTCAAGGTCCTGGAGTGGCCTAGCCAGTCTCCAGACCTGAACACAATAGAAAATCTTTGGAGGGAGCTGAAAGTCCGTATTGCCCAGCGACAGCCCCGAAACCTGAAGGATCTGGAGAAGGTCTGTATGGAGGAGTGGGCCAAAATCCCTGCTGCAGTGTGTGCAAACCTGGTCAAGAACTACAGGAAACGTATGATCTCTGTAATTGCAAACAAAGGTTTCTGTACCAAGTATGAAGTTCTCCTTTTCTGATGTATCAAATACTTATGTCATGCAATAAAATGCAAATTAATTACTTAATCATACAATGTGATTTTTGTTTTAGATTCCGTCTCTCACAGTTGAAGTGTACCTATGATAAAAATTACATGCTTTGTAAGTAGGAGAACCTGCAAAATAGACAGTGTATCAAATACTTGTTCTTCCCTCTGTAAAAATAAATATTTTTATTTTATTTTTATTTTTCGATATGCATACTTTGACAATGTAAGTAATAATGAACTTGCCATGTCAATAAAGTCAATTGAATTGAATTGACAGAAACAGAAACAGAGAGAGAGAGAGAGAGAGAAAGAGAGAGATACTGAGATACTTCTCCCCACTGTATATCTGAATGGGGTTTGGGAGAAAGTGCAGCATGATGTGGCCACAATTAGCTTAGCTAGCTAGCTTTTCTGGACTACTCCAGTCAAGACAGACACTGTTACAATGCATTCAGAAAGCATTCAGACCCCTTGCTATGAGACTTAAATTTGAGCTCAGGTGCATCCTGTTTCCATTGATCATACTTGAGATGTTTCTAACAATTGATTGGACATGATTTGGAAAGGCGCACACCTGTTTATATAAGGTCCCACAGTTGAAAGTGCATGTCAGAGCAAAAACCAAGCCATGAGGTCAAAGGAATTGTCCGTAGAGCTCCGAGACAAGATTGTGTCGAGGCACAGATCTCGGGAAGGGTACCAAAAAATGTTTGCAGCATTGAAGGTCCCCAATAACACAGTGGCCTCCCATCATTCTTAAATGGAAGTTTGGAACCACCAAGACTCTTCCTATAGCTGACCACCCGGCAAAACTGAGCAATCGGGGGAGAAAGGCCTTGGTCAGGGAGGTGACCAAGAACTCGATGGTCACTCTGACAGAGCTCCTCTGTGGAGATGGGAGAACCTTCCAGAAGGACAACCTTCTTTGCAGCACTCCACCAATCAGGCCTTTATGGTAGAGTGGCCAGACGGAAGCCACTCCTCAGTAAAATACACATGACAGCCCACTTGGAGTTTGCTAAAAGGCACCTAAAGACTCAGACCATGAGAAACAATATTGTCTGGTCTGATGAAACAAAGATTGAACTCTTTAGCCTGAATTCGAAGCGTCACGTCTGGAGGAATCCTGGCACCATCCCTACGGTGAAGCATGGTGGTGGCAGCATCATGTTGTGGGGATGTTTTTCAGGGGCAGGGACTGGGAAACTAGTCAGGATTGAAGGAAAGATGAACGGAGCAAAGTACAGAGAGATCCTGCTCCATAGTGCTCAGGATCTAAGGCTGGGGCAAAGGTTCACCTTCCAACAGCACAACGACTCTAAGCACACAGCCAAGACAACACAGGATTGGCTTTGGGACAAGTCTCCAAATGTCCTTGAGTGTCCCAGCCAGAGCCCGAACTTGAACCCGATCGAACATCTCTGGAGAGACCTGAAAATAGCTGTGCAGCAACACTCCCTATCCAACCTGACAGAGCTTGAGAGGATCTGTAGAGAAGAATGCGAGAAACTCCCCAAATACAGGTGTGCCAAGCTTGTAGCGTCATACCCAAAAAGAAGCAAGGCTGCAATCGCTGCCAAAGGTGCTTCAACAAATGTGATATTTCAGTTTTTTAAATCTAGAAAATAAAAAATATACAGTTTATCCTTTGTCATTAAGGGGAATCCCTTGTAGATTAATAAAGTGTGTGTGTATATATATATATATAAGACACCCCCAATAAAGGAGTGGTTCTGCAGGTTGGGACCACAGACCACTTCTCAGTTCCTATGCTTCCTGGCTGATGTTTTGGTCACTTTTGAATGCTGGCGGTGCTTTCACTCTAGTGGTAGCATGAGACGGAGTCTACAACCCACACAAGTGGCTCAGGTAGTGCAGCTCATCCAGGAAGGGACATCAATGCGAGCTGTGGCAAGAAGGTTTGCTGTGTCTGTCAGCATAGTGTCCAGAGCATGGAGGCGCTACCAGGAGACAGGCCAGTACATCAGGAGATGTGGAGGAGGCCGTAGGAGGGCAACAACCCAGCAGCAGGACCGCTACCTCCGCCTTTGTGCAAGGAGGAGCAGGAGGAGCACTGCCATAGCCCTGCAAAATGACCTCCAGCAGGCCCCAAATGTGCATGTGTCTGCTCAAACGGTCAGAAACAGACTCCATGAGGGTGGTATGAGGGCCCGACGTCCACAGGTGGGGGTTGTGCTTACAGCCCAACACCGTGCAGGACGTTTTTAATTTGCCAGAGAACACCAAGATTGGCAAATTCGCCACTGGCGCCCTGTGCTCTTCACAGATGAAAGCAGGTTCACACTGAGCACGTGACAGACGTGACAGTCTGGAGACGCCGTGGAGAACGTTCTGCTGCCTGCAACATCCTCCAGCATGACTGGTTTGGCGGTGGGTCAGTCATGGTGTGGGGTGGCATTTCTTTGGGGGGCCGCACAGCCCTCCATGTGCTCGCCAGAGGTAGCCTGACTGCCATTAGGTACCGAGATGAGATCCTCAGATCCCTTGTGAGACCATATGCTGGTGCGGTTGGCCCTGGGTTCCTCCTAATGAAAGACAATGCTAGACCTCATGTGGCTGGAGTGTGTCAGCAGTTCCTGCAAGAGGAAGGCATTGATGCTATGGACTGGCCCGCCCGTTCCCCAGACCTGATTCCAATTGAGCACATCTGGGACATCATGTCTCGCTCCATTGCACCACAGACTGTCCAGGAATTGGCGGATGCTTTAGTCCAGGTCTGGGAGGAGATCCCTCAGGAGACCATCCGCCACCTCATCAGGAGCATGCCCAGGCGTTGTAGGGAGGTTATACAGGCACGTGGAGGCCACACACACTACTGAGCCTCATTTTGACTTGTTTTAAGGACATTACATCAAAGTTGGATCAGCCTGTAGTGTGGTATTCCACTTTAATTTTGAGTGTGACTCCAAATCCAGACCTCCATGGGTTGATAAATTTGATTTCCATTGATAATTTTTGTGTGATTTTGTTGTCAGCACATTCAACTATGTAAAGAAAAAAGTATTTAATAAGAATATTTCATTCATTCAGATCTAGGATTTGTTATTTTAGTGTTCCCTTTATTGTTTTGAGCAGTATATATATATATATTATTACTTTTATTTTTTTCTTCTTCCATCTAATTAATACATTTTAGAATAATGCTGTAACATAACAAAACGTGGAAAAAGTTAAGGGGTCTGAATACTTTCCCGAATGCATGGTATATGGGATGATAGTGAAATTATAGTGTTTCACAGTATTACTTACCTGCCAGTGTTGTGATTATCTATGATATTCGATTGATTTCTGGGAAATGGGAAGGCGGGAAAGCGGTTCTGACTTTGTGACTGTGTTACCTAGTTAAAATCTCTCTCTAATTTCCTGGTTGATAAAATACGACACTGTTCGCTCACATTTAGTTTATGCAAAACAAAAATGCCTGAATAGTGTAGGGTATCATTGTACAATCTAAATCGGTGTCAACTAGTAGATACAATTTTCATGTCTCTCTGTCTAGTATTAAGGAAGTTAGAGGTCATTTCGCAAGCCAATGCTAACTAGCATTAGCGCAATGTCTGGAAGTCTATGGGTATCTGGTAGACATAAAAACGGTATCCACAAGTTCATCTGACTCTGGTGAAGTAGATAAAGGGCCTCATTGCCAAAATCCCGAAGTATCCCTTTAAATACCCATGCATTTGACCAATGAGAAACAGCCCTATCACATCAGGTTCAATTAACATTCAAAAGCATGAATTTCAATATCCACATCCTGATTATAAATGTAAATGAATAACCTTAAGCACACATCAATAAAGGTGCTAACATGCCTTACCATAAATACACTTAGGGATGTGAAAATATACATCCCTCAGGGATAAGCTACTGCCGCATTACCCAACAATGAAAACCATGCGCAGGAACGCACCCCTTTTGCCTCTCAAATCTTGGACCAAATCAAATGTTATTTGTCACATACACATGGTTAGCAGATGTTAATGCGAGGGTAGTGAAATGCTTGTGCTTCTAGTTCCGACCATGCAGTAATATGTAACAAGTAATCTAACAATTTCACAACAACTACCTTATACACACAAGTGTAAAGGAATGAATAAGAATATGTGCGTAAAAATATATGGATGAGCGATGGCCGAAAGGCATAGGCAAGATGCAGTAGATGGTATAGAGTACAGTATATACATTTGAGATGAGTAATGTAGGGTATGTAAACATTATATAAAGCGGCATTGTTTAAAGTGGCTAGTGATACATTTATTACATCCAATTTTTATTATTGAAGTGGCTAGAGATGAGTCAGTATGTTGACAGCAGCCACTCAATGTTAGTGATGGCTGTTTAACAGTCTGATGTCCTTGAGATAGAAGCTGTTTTTCAGTCTCTCGGTCCACGATTTGATGCACCTTTACTGACCTCGCCTTCTGGATGATAGCGGGGTGAACAGGCAGTGGCTCGGGTGGTTGTTGTCCTTGATGATCTTTTTGGCCATCCTGTGACTTCGGGTGGTGTAGGTGTCCTGGAGGGCAGGGAGATTGCCTCCGGTGATGCATTGTGCAGACCTCACTACCCTCTGGAGAGCCTTACGGTTGTGGGCGGAGCAGTTACCATACCAGGCGGTGATACAGCCTGATAGGATGCTCTCGATTGTGCATCTGTAAAAGTTTGTGAGTGTTTTTGGTGACAAGCCACATTTCTTCAGCCTCCTAAGGTTAAAGAGGCACTGCTGCGCCTTCTTCACCACGTCGTCTGTGTGGGTGGACCATTTCAGCTTGTCCGTGATGTGTACGCCGAGGAACTTAAAACTTTCCACCTTCTCCACTACTGTCCCATTGATGTGGATAGGGGGCTGCTCCCTCTGCTGTTTCCTGAAATCCACGATCATCTACTTTGTTTTGTTGACATTGTGTGAGGTTATTTTCCTGACATCACACTCCGTGGGCCCTCACATCCTCCCTGTAGGCCGTCTCGTCGTTGTTGGTAATCAAGCCTACCACTGTAGTGTCGTCTGCAAACTTGATGATTGAGTTGGAGGCGTGCATGGCCATGCAGTCATGGGTGAACAGGGAGTACAGAAGAGGGCTGAGAACACACCCTTGTGGAGCCCCAGTGTTGAGGATCAGTGGGGTGGAGATGTTGTTTCCTACACTCACCACCTGGGGGAGGCCCGTCAGGACGTCCAGGACCCAGTTGCACAGGGCGGGATCGAGACCCAGGGTCTCGAGCTTAATGACGAGTTTGGAGAGTACTATGGTGTTAAATGCTGAGCTGTAATCGATGAACATAATTTTTACATAGGTATTCCTCTTGTCCAGATTGGTTAGGGCAGTGTGCAGTGTGATTGCGATGGTGTCGTCTGTGGACTATTGGGGCGGTAAGCTAATTGGAGTGGGTCTAGGGTGTCAGGTAGGGTGGAGGTGATGTGGTCCTTGATTAGTCTCTCAAAGCACTTCATGATGAAGGAAGTGAGTGCTACGGGGCGATAGTCATTTAGCTCAGTTACCTTAGCTTTCTTGGGAACAGGAACAATGGTTGCCGTCTTGAAGCATGTGGGAACAGCAGACTGGGATAAGGATTGATTGAATATGTCCGTAAACACATCAGCCAGCTGTTCTGCGCATGCTCTGAGGACGCGGCTAGGGATGCCGTCTGGGCCGGCAGCCTTGCGAGGGTTAACCCGTTTAAATGTTTTACTCACGTTGGCTGCAGTGAGGGAGAGCCCACAGGTTTTGGTAGTGGGCCGTGTCGGTGGCACTGTATTGTCCTCAAAGCGAGCAAAGAAGTTGTTTAGTTTGTCTGGGAGCAAGATATCGTGACGGGGCTGGTTTTCGTTTTGTAGTCCTGCCACATAGCTCTCGTGTCTGAGCCGTTGAATTGCGACTCTACTTTGTCTCTATACTGATGCTTAGCTTGTTTGATTGCCTTGCGGAGGGAATAGCTGCACTGTTTGTATTCGGTCACGTTTCCGGTCGCCTTGCCCTGATTAAAAGCAGTGGTTTGCGCTTTCAGTTTTGCGCGATTGCTACCATCAATCCACAGTTTCTGGTTGGGGAAGGTTTTAATAGTCGCTGTGGGTACAACATCACCGATGCACTTGCTAATAAACTTGCTCACCGAATCAGCATATTCATCAATGTTATTGTCCGACGCTATGTGGAACATATCCCAGTCCACGTGATCGAAGCAATCTTGAAGCGTGGAATCCGATTGGTCGGACCAGCGTTGAACAGACCTAAGCACGGGCGTTTCCTGTTTTAGTTTCTGTCTAAAAGCTGGGAGCAACAAAATGGAGTCGTGGTCAGATTTTCTGAAAGGAGGGCGGGGGGAGCGCTTTGTATGCATCGCTGAAGTTAGAACAACAATGTTCCAGGGTTTTTCCAGCCCGGGTCGCGCATTCGATATGCTGATAAAATTTAGGGAGCCTTGTTTTCAGATTATCCTTGTTAAAATCCCCAGCTACAATAAATGCAGCCTCGGGATATGGATAGAACCGTTTTCAATCACAGAGGAAAACAAGGTCATAATTTACATTTCTGAAGATTTACCTTAACTTTTGAATTGCTAAACATGATGACATTATAAAGGTAACTTCTGATCGTTACATACATAAGAAAGAGTAGTATTTGACCGGGAGACGCACAACAATAGGTTTTGGCGCCAAACCAACACTCCATACTCAAGCTCCTTATATATGTTTCTCTTCTTTTACAGGTGACCAGCAACATCCAAGTGGACATCTCAAACCACATTAGTATCAATAAATAAATATGCTTCTCATCAACTGTAAATCATCATCAGTGTCTGGTTATTCGTATAGGCATGTCTTTAGATTATGTTACGGAAGACATACAGGACAATCGTCACATCCACACACTCCTGCCACCCAATCCACCCAAGACTGTTCTTTCTGCTACTGCATGGCAAGCGGTGCCAGTGCACCAAGTCTGGAATCAACAGGACCCTGAACAGCTTCTACCCCAAACATACGACTGCTAAATAGTTAATCATATGGCTACCCGGACTACCTGCATTTGCACTAATTCTCTTGCACAGACTCTACCCACACACTATCACACCACTCACACTGACACACACATACACTACATATGCCCACACACATAATCTGCACACTCATGCATACTGACGCAACACACACTCACTCACACTTTCACACATACGCTGCTGCTACTGTCTTATCTCTCCTGTTGCCTAGTCACTTTGCCCATACCTACACTACCATTCAAAGGTTTGGGGTCACTTAGAAATGTCCTTGTTTTTGAAAGAAAATCATATTTTGTTGTCCATTAAAATAACATCAAACTGATCAGAATATATAGTGTAGACATTGTTAATGTTGCAAATGACTATTGTAGCAGGAAACGGCTGATTTTTTAATGGAATATTTTCATAGGTGTACAGAGGCCCATTATCAGCAACCATCACTCCTGTGTTCCAATGGCATGTTGTGTTAGCTAATCCAAGTTTATAATTTTAAAAGGCTAATTGAGCATTAGAAAACCCTTTTGCAATTATGTTAGCACAGCTGAAAACTGTTGTACTGATTAAAGAAGCAATAAAACTGTCCTTCTTTAGACTGGTTGAGTATCTGGAGCATCAGCATTTGTGGGTTTGATTACAGGCTCAAAATGGCCAGGAACAAATAACTTTCTCCTGAAACTCATCAGTCTATTCTTGTTCTGAGAAATGAAGGCTATTCCATGCGAGAAATTGCCAAGAAACTGAAGATCTCGTACAACTCTGTGCACTACTCCCTTCACAGAACAGTGCAAACTGGCCCTAACCAGAATAAAAAGAGGAGTGGGAGGCTCCGGTGCACAACTGAGCAAAAGGACAAGTACATTAGAGTGTCTAGTCTGACAAAAAGATGCCTCACAAGTCCTCACCTGGCAGCTTCATTAAGTAGTACCCGCCAAACACCAGTCTCAACGTCAACAGTGAAGAGGCGACTCTGGGATGCTGGCCTTCTACCTCAATTACCTTGTACCCCTGCACGTCACATCAACTCAGTACTGGTACTGCCTGCATATAGCCATGTTATTTTTACTCATTATTGTTATTTACAATGTATTTATTCCTCATGTCAATATTTATTTATTTTTCAATGTTCTATCTTTAACTCTACATTGTTGGAAAAGGATCCGCAAGTCAGTTGAAAACAAATTCGTATTTACAATGACGGCCTATCCCGGCCAAACCCAGACGATGCTGGGCCAATTGTGTGCCGCCCTATGGGACTTCCAATCACAGCCAGATGTGATGCAGCCTAGATTCAAACCAGGGACTGCAGTGATGTCTCCTGCACTGGGATGCAGTGCCTTAGACCGCTGCGCCACTCAGGAGCCCAATGAAGTTTATGAAGCATGTGACAAATACATTTATTTGATTTGATCTTGTCAGTGTCTGTGATATGTACACTCAGCTCACACCTCTTTTCCTTACTGTAGTTTCTATATTCCAGTACATCTTGTTCCTCTGAATATCCCTGAACTCAGACTCTGTTTCCTTCATCTCACATACTAGCAAGGAAACACGTAAAATATGCAAACACTCAATGAAGCACCTAGGGGCTCTCGCTCATTAACATCCTTGGTTCCTGAGCCGAATGGACAGATGTTCCTGATCTGCTTGCCAAGCCACAAATCCTTTCTAACAGACTTAAGTATAGCACCACAAAACATACTTCTTAGAAATAAATACTCTGTATAGTATTTGAGGCACCGTTTTGGAGGACAGCACTCAGCTACCTACAGACCCAACTACACCTACTGCACTCATAGATTAACTCTTGCTCTCTCTTTCTTTCTCTACACACAGACACCCACACACCCACCTACACACTCCCAAACATGTTCCAGTGACCATCCGCTCTGATGTCACTTTGATTATGCAGCTGTAGAGATGGGTGTTCCTGCAGCTCCTCAGCCAACGCTTGGGGTGGGACTCACCATGTCCATCTGCTCATCGCCTGCAGTGTGAAACATACACACACACACACACACACACACACACTAAAATAATAGAATTAACTCATCAGCGATTCTTCAGCGTATGAGTGTACAGTATGTAATTCAAGGTCACACCCGAACCCTGCCCCCGCTCCTCTAGCTTCCCAATGCTGTATATTTTACCTACACCTAATCCCTAACAGCTCACACCTCACTCAGAATACTGTATAAGGCCATTAACCAGAGTGTGTCCTACTTCTCTCTAGTCCTCTGAAAGGGATTGTGTTTTTTATGTGGAGCTGAAAATATACCTGCTTGTGATGTCTCTATTTCCTTTTCTGTTCCTTCCTCTTTTAGGGGCCTGTTTGCGAGCCATTACACTGAGACACATTATCTGGACGATGGCAGTGCAGTCACTGGTGCTCACAACTTTACGGTAGGCTGGAGGTCGAGTGTTTCTGACATTCATGTTTGACTGAACATTGTGTGCTGCTGACTTTACAGGATGGACCTTTAAAGATGTAATGTAAACGGATGATTCAAATGGCCCTCCGGTAATGTTGAGGACACATATCTGAATTATAGACATGTCGTTGGCATCCAAAAGATCAAATGTTATCATCCAGTAAATGGAGAATGACTAACTTAGTTTTCAGTGGGGAATATCTGTACAGTTATTGACATACAGCCATATTTACATGTAGACCTAACAATTGGTGAATTGATACATGGTTAGGTACCTTAAGAGGTATAATATATGTACATTATTGCACAAAGCATCGTGCTTTTAAGTCCTCCAGGACCAGAACATGCTACATTTCAATGGCTGTCAAGGTCATTTGGCTTCGTTCGCTTACAGTTTGATTTACAGTAGTTAGCCACTGTAAGTATGCAGATGCTATTGCCAGGTCTCACATCTTAGTCAACTGAACTTTTGCTACTCTTCCTTAAAGTAATTAGCTCAACTGTTGACAGTTTGACACAAGGTCAGCACAGCAGCTTTTCTAGGCCAGCCTTCAGGTAGAACGTGTTGAAGCGTTCTGGGATAACCAAGCCAACCAAGCCTCATTAGTGATTTTCAAAAGCCTTTGCTTAGTTAGCAGGCTTGTTCCCGCTTCACAGTTGGAGTGAGATTGAAAATATGACTTAATTGAGCAGAGGTGAGGACAGCTTGACAGGTGCTTGGCAGTTGGAAAGGGAAATGCTTTGTGATTTGGCACTGATTGACAATATAATTTCCTCAAAGCTAAACTGTACGAATGCCCATTGTTGCATTCTAAATAGTAGGTTGAATGGGTATGCAAAAATGTAAAGTTTTATATTATGTGACATTTCTCAAATTGACTATGCTTTAAATGCCATGACATCGCACCCTTTTTAGACTTTTCAGATGTTTGACCTATGAAAAACCAACTGTCAAAAAACACTTATTTTGAAAGTAGATTACCTTGTATTTGCCTGCTATTTTCGTTTTAAAAGGTCACTATCCAAAACACAACTGAAAGTATTTATGGACATTATAAAACCATAAATTGGTACGCACTCAAAAAATGAATCACAGTGTCCTAAAGAAAGATGAAGAAGCTAAGGTAAATGCTAAACCTAGCGTTTCCCAATATATGTCTATGGCACCGTTCATGTTTAATGTAATGGAAGTGAAGTGAAGGCCATTAAGCCTAGCTGGTGACTCAGCAATGTATATTATATATTCATAGTAATGCTTTTTCAAATAGTTTCACATAAAGAGTCTCATTCCTTTCCTTTCAGAGGAGTAAGGGAGTTTCTTTTGGAGTCAAGTCAGCACAGCTGAAGTGATTGTGTAAAAGTATGAACTGTGGCTATGGAAAATGCCAGCCTCAAGTATTTCCTCACAGTTCAGTATTGACATTCTGTATTTTTCAAACAGACTTTTGGCTAACAAATCAGTTGGTCTTGGAGGGATTAGTGTAGACTTGAAAGAAGCCTGTCAGCCATAATACAGAGGTTTTGTTTTCACTCCAAACCAGACAGTTCCTCCTCATCATACTGTCTCAGACAGACAGTAGCTACATTATGTCTCTGTACACTTAGATGGCTTCCTTTCCACTTCTCCTTTCCATGGTTGACCATGGGTGAAACAAAAGATAAGTATACGCTAAATCCATTTGAAATCGATCACTTTTTGACAGCATCCATTTTGATTAAAACATTCCATACATGTTTGCCCATGGAAGAAGTGGTCAGAAAGTGACATTTTGCACCTAAATGACAAAACATTCATGAGATAAAGGTGCTCAAAGTTGACCCATTTTGCATACCCTACCATTCCATGAGACATCCATGTCTTCTTCACTGGAAAAGATAAACGGTTGAGTTTAATATAATTTAAAAGCTTCCAAACAGGTTAGTCAAACTATTTGATCATTTCAACAACAATTCTTTGGGGGGGGGGGGGGGGGGGGGGGAATTTTGTCATTTTCTTACCTTTAACCTTAAAAAAAACTCTAAAACGTGTAAACTCAGATTTAGCTTTCACCCTATTTTACATCATCTGAGGTTTTTGTGTTGTGCCTGCCATCGGTTGAGACAACATGCTCTTGAATACAGGGTGGGTGTCATTTCAATCATATAAATATAATTCATAGAATGGACCTATCCCTTCAGGCCACTGCAATTTAGCTGGTACACCATTGACATTTAAATTTAATTGACATTTGAACTTTTAATTATTACCACAAAGATGGCTGCCGGTTCACACACCGGTGAATGTTAACTTCAGTGGTCATGTCTATTCTATAAAAAAAAAATATATATATATATATATATATATATATATATATATATATATATATATATGCCATTTTTTATGATTCTACAGATAACAGACAGAATACTTAGAGGTCAGCTACACACACAGATCCCCTCCAAATCAAACCCACCCAAACCCCCCCATGCTCTAACAGAGTCCCACCCCAAAACCAGATTTAAAGCAGCCATGATATACAATGAGTAATATAATCACATAGTAAAAGAAATACAAAGATATTATAAAACAAAAAGTTTAAAAATATTAAAAATAATGATACCATTTCTAATTTCGGTTGGTTTATGGAGATGTCAAATTAGCTATTAGCTATTAGAGTCCATGTCTTCTACAAAGTACAGGAAAGGTTGCCAGATATTATATAATGTAATTGAAGATCCCCTAATGGAGTAGCGTGTTTTCTCTATCTTGAGATGTTGCTTAACTTCCTTTATCCAGTGGTTAAAATTAGGAGGAAACCGATCCTTCCACTTAAATAGTAGAAGACGTCTAGCTAGAAGAGTGGTAAATATCAGCATGTTGCCCATAGAACTGTTTAGAGGGGCCTCCTGTGGTGCCACTCTATAGAACTGTTTAAAGGGGCCTCCTGTGGTGCCACTCTATAGAACTGTTTAAAGGGGCCTCCTGTGGTGCCACTCTATAGAACTGTTTAAAGGGACCTCCCATTGTGCCACTCTATAGAACTGTTTAAAGGGACCTCCCATTGTGCCACTCTATAGAACTGTTTAAAGGGACCTCCCATTGTGCCACTCCAAATAATGCAATAAAAGCAGAAGGTTCTATATGCCTTTCCAGTATGTTAGAAAACATCTCAAATGTCGGGCATGTCCAAAACATGTTTATTAAAGTACTGTAGCAGGAGCCTGCTTACATCAGTCACAAGTGGGATCTATTGACCAATCAAATCAAATCAAATGTATTTATATAGCCCTTCTTACATCAGCTGATATCTCAAAGTGCTGTACAGAAACCCAGCCTAAAACCCCAAACAGCAAGCAATGCAGGTGTAGAAGCACGGTGGCTAGGAAAAACTCCCTAGAAAGGCCAAAACCTAGGAAGAAACCTAGAGAGGAACCAGGCTATGAGGGGTGGCCAGTCCTCTTCTGGCTGTGCCGGGTGGAGATTATAACAGAACATGGCCAAGATGTTCAAATGTTTATAAATGACCAGCATGGTCAAATAATAATGATGACAGAAGTTGTTGAGGGTGCAACAAGTCAGCACCTCAGGAGTAAATGTCAGTTGGCTTTTTATAGCCGATCATTAAGAGTATCTACCGCTCCTGCTGTCTCTAGAGAGTTGAAAACTGCAGGTCTGGGACAGGTAGCACATCCGGTGAACAGGTCAGGGTTCCATAGCCGCAGGCAGGACAGTTAAAACTGGAGTAGCAGCACGGCCAGGTGGACTGGGGACAGCAAGGAGACTTCATACCAGGTTGTCCTGAGGCATGGTTCTAGGGCTCAGGTCCTCCGAGAGAGAGAAAGAAAGAAAGAAAGAGAGAAAGAAAGAAAGAGACAATTAGAGAGAGCATACTTAAATTCACACAGGACACCGGATAAGACAGGAGAAGTACTCCAGACTGACCCTAGCCCCCCGACACATAAACGACTGCAGCATAAATACTGGAGGCTGAGACAGGAGGGGTCAGGAGACACTGTGGCCCCATCCGACAGGGCCAAACAGGCAGGATATAACCCCACCCACTTTGCCAAAGCACAGCCCCCACACTACTAGAGGGATATCTTCAACCACCAACTTACCATCCTGAGATAAGGCCGAGTATAGCCCACAAAGATCTCCGCCACGGCACAACCCAACCCAGACAGGAAGATCACGTCAGTGACTCAACCCACTCAAGTGACGCACCCCTCCTAGGGACAGCATGGAAGAGCACCAGTAAGCCAGTGACTCAGCCCCTGTAATAGGGTTAGAGGCAAAGAATCCCAGTGGAGAAAGGGGAACCGGCCAGGCAGAGACAGCAAGGGTGGTTCGTTGCTCCAGAGACTTTCCGTTCACTTTCACACTCCTTGGCCAGACTACACTCAATCATCTGACCCACTGAAGAGATGAGTCTTCAGTAAAGACTTAAAAGTTGAGACCGAGTCTGCATCTCTCACATGGATAGGCAGACCATTCCATAAAAATGGAGCTCTATAGGAGAAAGCCCTGCCTCCAGCTGTTTGCTTAGAAATTCTAGGGACAATTAGGAGGCCTGCGTCTTGTGACCGTAGCGTACGTGTAGGTATGTACGGCAGTACCAAATCGGAAAGATAGGTAGGAGCAAGCCCATGTAATGCTTTGTAGGTTAGCAGTAAAACCTTGAAATCAGACCTTGCCTTAACAGGAAGCCAGTGTGGGGAGGCTAGCACTGGAGTAATATGATCACATTTTTTGGCTTCTAGTCAGGATTCTAGCAGCCTTATTTAGCACTAACTGAAGTTCATTTAGTGCTTTATCCGGGTAGCCGGAAAGTAGAGCATTGCAGTAATCTAACCTAGAAGTAACAAAAGCATGGATTCATTTTTCTGCATCCTTTTTGGACAGAAAGTTTCTGATTTTTGCAATGTTACATAGATGGAAAAAAGCTGTCCTTGAAACAGTCTTGATATGTTCGTCAAAAGAGAGATCAGGGTCCAGAGTAACGCCGAGGTCCTTCACAGTTTTATTTGAGACGACTGTACAACCATCAAGATTAATTGTCAGATTCAACAGAAGATCTCTTTGTTTCTTGGGACCTAGAACAAGCATCTCTGTTTTGTATGAGTTTAGAAGTAGAAAGTTTGCAGTCATCCACTTCCTTATGTCTGAAACACAGGCTTCTAGCGAGGGCAATTTTGGGGCTTCACCATGTTTCATTGAAATGTACAGCTGTGTGTCATCCGCATAGCAGTGAAAGTTAACATTATGTTTTCGAATGACATCCCCAAGAGGTAAAATATAGAGTGAAAACAATAGTGGTCCTAAAACGGAGCATTGAGGAACACTGAAATTTACAGTTGATTTGTCAGAGGACAAACCATTCACAGAGACAAACTGATATCTTTCCGACAGATCGAAACAAGGCCAGAACTTGTCTATGTAGACCAATTTGGGTTTCCAATCTCTCCAAAGGAATGTGGTGATCGATGGTATCAAAAGCAGCACTAAGGTCTAGGAGCACGAGGACAGATGCAGAGCCTCAGTCTGACGCCATTAAAAGGTAATTTATGACCTTCAAAAGTGCAGTCTCAGTGCTATGATGGGGTCTAAAACCAGACTGAAGCATTTCGTATACATTGTTTGTCTTCAGGAAGGCAGTGAGTTGCTGCGCAACAGCTTTTTCAAAACTTTAGAGAGGAATGGAAGATTCCGATAGGCCGATAGTTGTTTATATTTTCTGGGTCATGGTTTGGCTTTTTCAAGAGAGGCTTTATTACTGCCACTTTTAGTGAGTTTGGTACACATCTGGTGGATAGGGAGGTGTTTATTATGTTCAACATAGGTGGGCCAAGCACAGGAAGCAGCTCTTTCAGTAGTTTAGTTTGGAATAGGGTCCAGTATGCAGCTTGAAGGTTTAGAGGTCATGATTATTTTCATCATTGTGTCAAGAGATATAGTACTAAAACACTTGAGTGTCTCCCTTGATCCTAGGTCCTGGCAGAGTTGTGCAGACTCAGGACAACTGAGCTATGGAGGAATACGCAGATTTAAAGAGGATTCCGTTTTGCTTTCTAATGATCATGATATTTTCCTCAAAGAAGTTCATGAATTTAGGGCCTCCCAGGTGACCAAGGTCGCCAGGTGCACAGTGTTTCCTCTGACACATTGTTGCGGCTGGCTTCCGGGTTGATTGCGCGCTGTGTTAAGAAGCAGTGCGGCTTGGTTGGGTTGTGTTTCGGAGGACGCATGACTTTCGACCTTTGTCTCTCCCGAGCCCGTACGGAGTTGTAGCAATGAGACAAGATAGTAGCAACTAATAATTGGATACCATGAAATTGTGGAAAAAAAGGGGGTAAAAAAAATATTTTAAATTAAAAAGAAGTTCATGAATTTATTACTGCTGAAGTGAAAGGCATCCTCTCTTTGGCAATGCTGCTTTTTAGATAGCTTTGCGACAGTATCAAAAATAAATGTTGGATTGTTCTTATTTTCCTCAATTAAATTGGAAAAATAGGATGATCGTGCAGCAGTGAGGACTCTTCGATACTGCACGAGAGTATTGTCTTTCCAAGCTAGTCGGAAGACTTCCAGTTTGGTGTGGCGCCATTTCCGTTACAATTTTCTGGAAACTTGCTTCAGAGCTCGGGTATTTTCTGAAAACCAGGGAGCTAGTTTCTTATGACAAATGTTTTTAGTTTTTCGGCGTGCAACTGCATCTAGGGTATTGCGCAAGGTTAAAACGAGATCCTCAGTTAGGTGGTTAACTGATTTTTGTCCTCTGTCGTCCTTGGGTAGGCAGAGGGAGTCTGGAAGGGCATCAAGGAATTTTTGGATTTCTGAGAATTTATACCACGGCTTTTGATTCTCCTTAGTTGGGGTCTGAGCAGATTATTTGTTGCGATTGCAAATGTAATACAATGGTGGTCCGATAGTCCAGGATTATGAGGAAAAACATGAAGATCCACAACATTTAATCCATGGGACAAGACTAGGTCCGGAATATAACTGTGACAGTGAGTAGGTCCAGAGACATGTTGGACAAAACCCACTGAGTTGATGATGGCTCCGAAAGCCCTTTGGAGTGGGTCTGTGGACTTTTTCATGTAAATATTAAAATCTGCAAAAATTAGAATATTATCTGCTATGACTACAAGGTCCGATAGGAATTCAGGGAACTCAGTGAGGAATGCTGTATACAGCCCAGGAGGCCTGTAAACAGTAGCTATAAAAAGTGATTGAGTAGGCTACATAGATTTCATTACTAGAAGCTCAAAAGACGAAAACGTCCAGGTTTTTTTGTAAATTGAAATTTGCTATCGTAAATGTTAGCAACACCTCCACCTTTGCGGGATGCACGGGGGATATGGTCACTAGTTTAACCAGGAGGTGAGGCCTCATTTAACACAGTAAATTCATCAGGCTTAAGCCATGTTTCAGTCAGGCCAATCACATCAAGATTATGATCAGTGATTAGTTCATTGACTATAACTGCCTTTGAAGTGAGGGATGTAACATTAAGAGCCCTATTTTGAGATGTGAGGTATCACGATCTCTTTCAACAATGCAGGAATGGAGGAGGTCTTTATTCTAGTGAGATTGCTAAGGCGAACACTGCCATGTTTAGTTTTGCCCAACCTAGGTCGAGGCACAGACACAGTCGCAATGGGGATAGCTGAGCTGACTACTCTGACTGTGCTAGTGGCAGACTCCACTAAGCTGGCAGGCTGGCTATCAGCCTGCTGCCTGGCCTGCACCCTATTTCATTGTGGAGCTAGGAGAGTTAGAGCCCTGTCTATGTTCGTAGATAAGATGAGAGCACCCCTCCAGCTCGGGTGGAGTCCGTCACTCCTCAACAGGCCAGGCTTGGTCCTGTTTGTGGGTGAGTCCCAGAAAGAGGGCCAATTATCTACAAATCTTTTGGGAAGGGCAGAAAACAGTTTTCAACCAGCGATTGAGTTGTGAGACTCTGCTGTAGAGCTCATCACTCCCCCTAACGGGGAGGGGGCCAGAGACAATTACTCGATGCAGACACATCTTTCTAGCTGATTTACATGCTGAAGCTATGTTGCGCTAAGTGACCTCTGACTGTTTCATGCTAACATTGTTGGTGCCTACATGGATAACACTTGCCAGTTTTATCTTTAGCCAGCACCATCTTCAGATTAGCCTTAACGTCGGTATCCCTGCCCCCTGGTAAACAGTGTATGATCGCTGGATGATTCGTTTTAAGTCTAATACTGCGGGTAATGGAGATGCCAATGACTAGGGTTTTTAATTTGTCAGAGATAATGGTGGGAAGCTTTGGCGTCTCCGTAACAGGAGGAGTAGAGACCAGAGAAGGCTCTGCCTCAGACTCGCTGCTTAATGGAGAAAACCGGTTGAAAGTTTCTGTCAGCTGAAAGAGCGACACCGGTTGAGCATTCCTACAGCATTTCCCTCCAGAAGCCATGAGAAAGTTGTCCGGCTGCGGGGACTGTGCGAGGGGATTTGTACTAACGTTACTATCTGTACTTACTGGTGGCACAGACGCTGTTTCATCCTTTCCTACACTGAAATTACCCTTGCCTAACGATTGCGTCTGAAGCTGGGCTTGCAGCTCAGCTATCCTCGCCGTAAGGCGATCGTTCCCCAGTATATTATGAGTACAGCGACTGCAATTAGGAGGCATCATGTTAATGTTACTACTTAGCTTCGGCTGGTGGAGGTCCTGTAGAACCATGTCCAGATAAAGCGTCCGGAGTGAAAAAGTTGAATGAAAAAAAGTTGAGTGAGGGAAAAACTAAAAATATAAACGGCAATTAAAAAGTAAAAACCGTAAAGTTGTCAAGTAGCAAAGTAAGGTTGGCAACAAAACGCACAGCAACACGTAAACAAGTCTACAAGTTCGGTTCCATTTCAATGCAGCCGATGACCTAATTTAAATTGAATTACATCATGTCTTAGACATATAGATGAAGAATGTATTCTCTTAAGGATACTCTGCCAAGTTTCGTCTGAAAGTTGTCCCCTAAATCCTCTTTCCATTGGTTCTTAAGAGAGTTCAGGGAATCCAGATTGTGCGAGTTTATACAAGGGTTCACTTTAAAACTATAATCTAGAATGGAGGTAGGTGGGCATTATGCTCTCAATCTCACACAAATTATCAAGGAACCTACCAGGTAGAACCCCAAATCTGTAAACATGGGCGCCCTCATAGACATCATCCTGACCAACTTGCCCTCTAAGTACACCTCTGCTGTTTTCAACAAGGATCTCAGCCATCACTGCCTCATTGTCTGAGTCCACTGTCAAACGCTCCCTAAAACACTTCTGCGAGCAGGCCTTTCTAATCGACCTGGCCTGGGTATCCTGGAAGGATATTGACCTCCTCCCGTCAGGCATCCTCCCTGGTTGTTCTTCAGAAGTGCCTTCCTCACCATCTTAAATAAGCATGCCCCTTTCAAAAACAATTGAACTATGAACAGATATAGCCCTTGGTTCACTCCAGACTTGACTGCCCTTGACCAGCACAAAACCATGCGCACTGCACTAGCTTTGAATAGTCCCTGCGACATGCAACTTTTCAGGGAAGTCAGGAACCAAAATACACAGTCAGTTTGGAAAGCTTTTTCAAACAGCTTTTTCAAACAGAAATTTGCATCCTGCAGCACTAACTCCAAAAAGTTTTGGAACACTATAGAGCACCTCCTCCTAGCTGCCCACTGCACTCTTGCTTGGAACCACTGTCACCACCGATAAATCCACGATAATCGAGAATTTCTATAACCAGTTCTCTACAGCTGGCCACGCTTTCCACCTGGCTACCCCAACCCCAGCAAACAGCTCTGCACCCCCCGCAGCTACTGGCCCAAGCACCCCCCCCCCCCCCCTGCTTTTCCTTCACCCAAATCCAGACAGCTGATATCCTGAAAGAGCTGCCATTGTCGCAGCCCCAATTACTAGTCTGTTCAACCTCTCTTTCGTATCGTCTGAGATTCCTAAAGATTGGAAAGCTGCCGCGATCATCCCCCTCTTCAAAGGGGGAGACACTCTAGGCCCAAACTGTTACAGACCTATATCCATTCTGCCCTGCCTTTCTAAAGTCTTCGAAAGCCAAGTGAACAAACAGATCATCGACCATCTCGAATCCCACCGTACCATCTCTGCTATGCAATCCGGTTTCCGAGCTGGTCACAAGTGCACCTCAGCCATGCTCGACCTGGCCAAGACTTTTGACTCTGTCAATCACCGTATTCTTATCAGCAGACTCAACAACCTTGGTTTCTGTAATGACTGCCTCGCCTGGTTCACTAACTACTTCTCAGATAGAGTTCAGTGTGTCAAATCGGAGGGCCTGTTTTCTGGACCTCTGGCAGTCTCTATGAGGGTGCCACAGGGTTCAATTCTCGGGACGACTCTTTTCTCTATATATATCAATGATGTTGCTCTTGCAGCAGGTGATTCTTTGATCCACCTCTACACATACGACACCATTCTGTATACATCTGGCCCTTCTTTGGATACTGTGTTGATAAACCTCCAAACGAGCTTCCATGCCATACAACACTCCTTCCGTGGCCTCCAACTGCTCTTAAACGCTAGTAAAACTAAATGCATGCTCTTCAACTGATCGCTGCCCACACCTGCCTGCCCGCCTAGCATCACTACTCTGGACGGTTCTGACTTAGAATATGTGGACAACTATAAATACCTAGGTGTCTGGCTAGACTGTAAACTCTCCTTTCAGACTCACATTAAGCATCTCAAATCCAAAGTTAAATCTAGAATCAAATTCCTATTTCGCAACAAAGCCTCCTTCACTCATGCTGCCAAACATACCCTCGTAGTACACTCCAAGCTCGTCATCAAGCTCGAGACCCTGGGTCTCGACCCCGCCCTGTGCAACTGGGTACTGGACTTCCTGACGGGCCGCCCCCAGGTGGTGAGGGTAGGCAACAACATCTCCTCCCCGCTGATCCTCAACACTGGGGCCCCACAAGGGTGCGTTCTGAGCCCTCTCCTGTACTCCCTGTTCACCCACGACTGCGTGGCCACGCACGCCTCCAACTCAATCATCAAGTTTGCGGACGACACAACAGTGGTAGGCTTGATTACCAACAACGACGAGACGGCCTACAGGGAGGAGGTGAGGGCCCTTGGAGTGTGGTGTCAGGAAAATAACCTCACACTCAACGTCAACAAAACTAAGGAGATGATTGTGGACTTCAGGAAACAGCAGAGGGAACACCCCCCTATCCACATCGATGGAACAGTAGTGGAGAGGGTAGCAAGTTTTAAGTTCCTCGGCATACACATCACAGACAAACTGAATTGGTCCACTCACACAGACAGCATTGTGAAGAAGGCGCAGCAGCGCCTCTTCAACCTCAGGAGGCTGAAGAAATTTGGCTTGTCACCAAAAGCACTCACAAACTTCTACAGATGCACAATCGAGAGCATCCTGGCGGGCTGTATCACCGCCTGGTACGGCAACTGCTCCGCCCTCAACCGTAAGGCTCTCCAGAGGGTGGTGAGGTCTGCACAACGCATCACCGGGGGCAAACTACCTGCCCTCCAGGACACCTACACCACCCGATGTCACAGGAAGGCCATAAAGATCATCAAGGACATCAACCACCCGAGCCACTGCCTGTTCACCCCGCTATCATCCAGAAGGCGAGGTCAGTACAGGTGCATCAAAGCTGGGACCGAGAGACTGAAAAACAGCTTCTATCTCAAGGCCATCAGACTGTTAAACAGCCACCACTAACATTGAGTGGCTGCTGCCAACACACTGACACTGACTCAACTCCAGCCACTTTAATAATGGGAATTGATGGGAAATGATGTAAATATATCACTAGCCACTTTAAACAATGCTACCTTATATAATGTTACTTACCCTACATTATTCATCTCATATGCATACGTATATACTGTACTCTATATCATCGACTGTGTCCTTATGTAATACATGTATCACTAGCCACTTTAAACTATGCCACTTTGTTTACATACTCATCTCATTTGTACATACTGTACTCGATACCATCTACTGTATCTTGCCTATGCTGCTCTGTACCATCACTCATTCATATATCCTTATGTACATATTCTTTATCCCCTCACACTGTGTACAAGACAGTAGTTTTGGAATTGTTAGTTAGATTACTTGTTGGTTATTAATGCAATGTCGGAACTAGAAGCACAAGCATTTCGCTACACTCGCATTAACATCTGCTAACCATGTGTATGTGACAAATAAAATTTGATTTGATTTGATTTGATTTGAAAAAAACTGACTATCCTGCCGAACCTTGACTTTGGGCGATGTCATTTATACAATAGCCTCCAACACTACTTGGATGCAGTCTATCACAGTGCCATCCGTTTTGTCACCAAAGCCCAATATACTACCCACCATTGCGACCTGTGTGCTCTCGTTGGCTGGTCCTCGCTACATATTCGTCGCCAAACCCACTGGCTCCAGGTCATCTATACGTCTTTGCTTGGTATAGCTCTGCCTTATCTCAGCTCACTGGTCACCATAGCAACACCCACCCGTAGCACGCGCTCCAGCAAGTATATTTCACTGGCCATCCCCAAAGCCAACACCTTCTTTGGCTGCCTTTCCTTCCAGTTCTCTGCTGCCAATGACTGGAATGAATTGCAAAAATCCCTGAAGTTGGAGACATATACCTCCCTCACTAACTTCAAGCATCGGCTGTCAGAGCAGCTTACCGCTCGCTGCAACTGTACACAGCCCATCTGTAAATTGCCCATCCGCCCAACTACCTACCTCATCCCATATTTGTTTTTTAGTTTTTTTCTGCTCTTTTGCACACCAGTATTTAGACCAGTATTTATACTTGCATATCCTCTTCTGCACATCTATCACTCCAGTGTTAATTGCTAAATTGTAATTACTTCGACACTGTGGCCTATTTATTGCCTTACTTCATTTGCACACACTGTATACAGATTTTCTATTGTGTTATTGACTCGTTTATCCCATGTGTAACTCTGTGTTGTTGTTTTTGTCGCACTGCTTGGCTTTATCTTGGCCAGGTCGCAGTTGTAATTGAGAACTTGTTCTCAACTGGCCTACCTGGTTAAATAAAGGTGAAATAAAATAAAGAATAAATGATGGGACGTGACTAGAGTATGAAGATACAAAGAAATGGGATCTAGGAATATTGAACTTTTGAACTAACTGCTCAAAAGATGCAAAATCTGTATCAATGTACATGTTCGGTGAGGAGATCCCTTTTCCAGACTAGACATGAAACGGCGGTATAATAATGGAGAGAATGTATTGTTTGTTAATAATACTTCCAAATTGTTTGAGAGTATAAAATAGATAATCCAACTCCGCCCAATTGATAACAATATCTCTGGAGTGTCAGATGAAGAGGGAATAAAAAGCATATTATAAAGACTACTGATGTTGAAAAAAGAATGACCATTTTTAATGAAACCAGTTTGATCTGTCGAGATAATGGAGGGAAACTCTGACTCAAAATGGCAGGCAATCATTTTAGAAAGTATCTCTACATTACGATTCAGTAAAGAAATGGGCCTATATGAACCACACTCAACAGTGTTTTCTTCCTTTTTCAGAATAAGTGAAATTGTTGAGGGTAAAGAGTTTGAGGAGAATAATTACTCAAATTTGGAAAGCAAGAGAGGAGAGAGTTGATCTGAGATTTTTTGGGGGAATTTGCTCTGAAATCCGTCAGGTCCAGGGGATTTACCACACTGCATAGATTTAATTGCCAACACAATCTCTTCTACGGAGAGCTGTTCTTCTAAATCAGCAGCTATCTCAGGTTCAACTGTAGGAATATCTAAGTTCTCAAAAAAAGTGTTGAGTAAGGTAGCATTGCCAGCGGATTCCAAAGTGTATAATTGTGAGTAAAAGTTATGAAAGCATGAATTGACCTCTAAATGATCAATACATGTGTTACCCAGCTTGTCAGTTATCTCAGCTATGGTTTGATTTGCGGTTCTCTGACGCAGCTGGTGTGCTTGCATTTTCCCTGATTTCTCTCCATGTTTATCATTTTGGTATCGAGATTTACTAATTCGATTTTGAGCTTGTCGAGTTGAAAGAACATCAAATTCTGAAGTGTCAAACATTGTTTTAGTAAAGAGTGTGAATATGCCATATCCAAATCCAATATTTTATTTGTAAGTTCCCCTAGGTGTGGAATGTTGCACTTCGTTAATCTTGCGATGTACGTAATAATTTGGCCCCTTAGATTGGGAATCAATGAAGACCTTACTGCTGTAGGCGACAGTCCAGGGGTTAGATTAAGATCGAGAAATAGTTCAATTTGAGATGTTATAAAAGCAACAAAGGTTTCTTCTGATAGCAGTAGTGATTTAAGCCGCCAGGGGCAATAATTAGGTTGTTTATTTGGTATAAGTAGTTTCATAGTGAGCGGAGAATGATCCAAAATTATTAAAGCTTGGTAATCACACTCGCGATAAGTGGCAGAAATCTATTGTCTAGGAAAAAGTACTCTATACGTGAGACGGTCTTATGAATTGGTGAGAAAAATATTACTTCCTAGCTGTGGGATTGTGGAAACACAACACATCAAATATGCCATATGTCTTAAGAAATAGCTGAATTGTAGATACTGTCTTTGATGAAGATGATACCTTAGGAGAGCTATGATCCAGATTGGGCTGCAGTACACAATTCATATCACTACCTAGTATTAGGTGGTGTGTGTCCATATTTGGTAATCGAGAAAATACATTTGTGAAGAATGAACTGTTATCCCAATTTGGTGCATAAATGTTAGCCAAGATAACAGGTGTGATATACAGTCTTCCTACTGCTATAATGAAACGGCCTGCTGAGTCTGCCTCTGCACTTGACATTGCGAACGGTATGTTTTTATTAATTAAAATGGCTGCTCCTCTAGTTTTAAACGAGAGTGGTCGAAAGTGCAGAGATGTGTCTCCTGAAGAAAGGCCATATCTACTTTAAGGTGATTTAAATGAGAAAGAAACCTTTTACATTTCACTGGGTGTTTTAAAGATTTATCATTCCAGCTAGCAAAAATGACCGAGCAACCAGATGTCCCTCTCATGACATTAGGCTTAGCCATGTAAAGTCAGGTGGGAAAAGGATAGATGCCAGATTACAATAACAACTAATCCATTACATTTTTTCCAAAAATAGCAAAGAAAAACCCAACATTTGAAGAAGAATTAAAAAACATAAAAAACAATACTCTGAAGTCTGGTATAGAAAAGTAAACCCACCCTGGTCACCTTGGCCACCTAATAGAACAAGGTAATCGCTAATCCACACACAAAGATATACACACATGATGTGCTTGTAGTGGGGAATACTAAACCTATTGAGAAGAGAGCCCTGCTGAAATAATGAAGGATTTAGAAGAAGTTGCGCATAATAAATAAATAAGAATGACTTATTTACAACCCAAAACTAGGCTGTTTTAAAAGAAAGTATAAAACATTTTATAAATGACATCTTACAGCAAATAGACATGAGCAGCTTCATGGTAATAACATGTTAAAACAAAAGGACATTTGACTCACCAGAACTAAGGCACTAACATTACCTAATAATAACAATATCAACTGATACCACTGGCAACGCTATACAGTATCTACAAAAGAGAGACTGAGTCTGCAGTGGTAGAAACATTCATCCATTACCCTAATCGCCAAATAGGTAAACATTCAGTAATTTGCTTCATCTGACCTTGGTAGAATATTCGTCTTTACAAAGACCATCGCCTTATGGGGTCTTTGAACTCTTTCTCTGTGCTGTTGTATGTTATACGGAGCCAGGCAGGAAAAGGGAAAAGCTACACCAAACCTAACGTTGGTCCGTTCACAGAGCAGACTCTTGACATTGTTGAAGCGGCACGGTCACAAGCAACGCTGGGGGCATAGTCTGAGAAGATAGAGATGGATGCTCCGTTGCATCAAAGTGGGCCTAATTCTCTGGCACGCCGAAAAATATCAATACAATCCTGAAAGTAGTGTAGTTTAGCCACAATGACGCAAGGTTTTCCGACAGGCTTTCTTGCTTGAGAGCCCCGATGTGAGCAGTCTACAAGGATGTATTTATCCAATTTCAGGGCTTCCTTCAATAACTTTGAGACCGATGAAGTAGAACTTGAGCCCTGGTCCTCAGCTACCTCCATGATCCTGAAATTGGATCTTCGCATATAACCTTGTAGATGTATAAATTGTTCCTTAACGCTAGCCACATCAGTTTCGAGCTTCTCATCGCGTCTGTAGCATAGTCGTGTCGTCCGAGCATGTTGACAAGCCTTGTTCCATGTCGGAGACAGTTTTCTTAACTGTATCCAGTTCAGTACGAACCATTGCTGTATGCTTTGTGAGCTCATTCTTGACTGCTTGTAATTTCGACTTAATAAAATGAAAGTCCTCACTGAGCGCCTCCTTGAGTTCCGACTTGAGTATAGATGGAGAAGCAAGAATCTCGGCCTTCAAATCCATTTGTTGAAGCACACAAGCTCCTCGTCTTGGGCCTAGTGTTTTCTCGTTCGTCAGTGACTCCGATGAAACATAAACTTTTGCAGGTTATGCGGCATTTACACATTAAAACACAAATGAAAGTTGAACAGAGTAAAGCAAGTCATTCAATGGCTGTGTTTCCTAGTTCTTTTTGGGTCAAAGTAAAAAAAAATATATTAACAAAAAATGCAATTTCAGCATGAGCTCGGAAAAACATGACCTACTCCATGTCTTGATCACTAGCGCCCCCTATTATCTATAGTTCTAAGATTTCAATACAGATGTAGGATCTTAATTTGAGCCAGTTTGCTACAGCAGGAAAATGAACCTGCCGCAAAAGGAAATGTGAATTATTAAGTGGATTATAATTAATGGGCATTTTCATTTGTGCAAATCAAGTCAAATTTCAAATTGGAAATGACAAACATTTCATTCATATCAAAATGGTTGCTGTCAAAAAGTGTTTGAATTCAAATGGATTTACCCTATACTATAGCATAGTGAAGAACGTCCTGACACAGTTCAAATCTGATTTGAGTGCCATGGTGGTGTTTTTTAGAAGAACTGCTACTACCATGGAGAAGTGGAGGGCCACGCTAACTCTGACGTCACTCTCAGCACCTGCTCTGGCCTCCGGTAAGTAACACTTCACTCTATAAGATCCCAGCAGCCTCAGTCAGACATGCTGTGTAACTGGCCCTTAAAGCTCTGTCAACAATCAGGTATGAGTGTCCACTTACCCAAGAGTATAGGAGTCCACCAGAGGATATAAGCGATCCCTAGACAGAGAAAATGGACTTGGTCTGGGCCACCCAGTGATTATTTTTATAACATTTTTTATTTAACCTTTATTTATCTAAGCAAGTCAGTTAAGAACAAATTATTATTTACAATGATGGCCTACGTGTCTGTCCTCTCCTCTGGGCATGTGTCTGTGCCTAATAGCCACCTGGAAGTAATAAAGCTGCCTGCCTGACTGAGTGGTAACAGCAACAGAAAGCCTGCTGATGTACGCTCATCTCCTGTTTAATTACCCCAAAACTACAGATGCATTATGTGACGAGAAAACGTTTAATATGCCATTATCCTTTTAACAACACAATAAAAGCTAATGACTAGGAACATTTAGCGGTAATACACCTGAACTAGAAGTATTGCTGTGGCTGAAGAGTCCACCCCAATGGAGTTTTACTGGTAATGCTTTCTTTTTTCAAATCTTGTACCTCATGACAAAATCCTTGAGGCAGACAGATGTTTGACGAGCAATATGTGGCTTGGCTTTGATGCCAAAACAAATTGTTTCAGAGTTTTGGTTGGCCTAAGAACACATTTCGGGCAGTTGAATCTACTGTAGGTCAGTGGGTCCATTTACATTGACTGAGTTATTGCACTAAGAGCCATTAGTTCAGTCCCTCAAAAAAGCTCAAATCTAAATAATCCAGCCGCAAGAAAGGAAATAAAGATTTTTCCAGTTGAGTTGTTAGGCTGTGTATTAATCCAAAGGAAAGGTAGTACAGAGGGAAAAAAACAAATGTATCAGTAAGCCTTAGAAATAACCTTTCAACTATAAACAGTTTCCTAGTTACAAAAATTTCTGCCCACAAATGCAGTCAATAATCAAGATGGCTTCCCCCTTCCTGACACACTCACACCAGGGTTACGTTCAGTATGACAGAACAGGGTGCAATGTTAAACTCAACGGAAACGGTACTGTACTGAACGACCAGTGGGAAAAAGCTGTGATTATTGTGGCTCTTAGGGCAGTTACCATAAATATAGTTTGCTGCATGAGTTTTGAGATTTCAGATGGTCACACCCATATTGATTCGGCCACAACTCGCCACACCCACCAAACAGGAGCAAATCTACCTCAAAGGCTGTTGAAGAACGGTGCACACCGTTTTGAGGAAATGTGTCGTTCAATACAAACTGTCACACAACGTAGAAAATGTTGAAGCGAGCTGAACACACCCTAGGAAGTGACTATGTGTGTGGCTAGGGAGTGACTGGGGCAGAGCCCACAGCCTTTACACATCTCAAGGAACCAAGGAACATTGTGGGTTATACCATATTCATTCAAAACCGGTAAGATGTTTTTTTTATGTGTAAAACCATGTTCATGTAGTAATTGTGTAAAAGGTCCAGAAAATTGACCCACCCGCACTCCTCACAGCCAGGAAAGTAAACATGTGGAATTGAGAAATGATTTGGGTTTTAAAACACACCATCTGCAATGTATTTGCCCTCCTGAAACTAGGCCTGATATGTGATTCATGCCAGACTTTTGGGTTTTATTTGCTAACACCAGATTAAAGAACCACATCCTTATCATAGAGAAATACCTTAATCATTGACTTGTTTTCCACATAGCTCATGATCATTTTGTATTATAGAATCAGGTCACATACTGCCCTGTCCACACTGCCAATGCATTATGCCAGATCTGTTGAACAGCATTACTGTACCTTGTCTTCCCTTCTCTTCCAGGGGTTTCATCTCACTTGAAAATAAGACCTTCATCCTTGAACCATCGTTGTACCAGGACAATAATAAACACATCATCTACCGAGGGGAAAACCTCAACCTGACCCCCGGAACCTGTGGTCATGGCTTCAACATGTCCTCTGTTACCCCTGACAACCATCTGAGAAGCCCTTTCAGAACATTCAGTACCAGGGTAAGGCTCGTCATCAACTTCAGCAGCATCTGAGTTTTTCATCCGACCATTCAGATAACCTCCCTCAAATACCACTTTAGTAATATTGTAGGATTCCATTAATAACAACACTGTTCGTGATGAAGCTCCCAGGAAGAATCATTAGATGTAGAAGTGTTGAAAAGGCAGAGCTTGATAATGGATTGATGTTTTAGTTGGTCTGGAACGTGGGCTAAAGGACGTGTGACGTTGTCGTCCAGATAGCTTTCTGATACCAGCTGTACACAGGGTTCTGGGTTTGATAACAGAGTGAACAGGAGGCCATCTTTCATGAACGGGGGAATCAACATGCCACCATTTGAAACAGGTTGATATTATTTTTGTTTTGTAATGGGAAGCCTTAGGGAGATGTTACATGTTCATTTGTAAACTAATGCTTGCCTTTATAGCTATTGCATTAGAGGTAGGATCAAACATACTTTTGTTGGTAAAACATAGCTTTTTGGGGCACTAGGATCGATTAAATACAATGACAGCAATGTTACGCTGTGGCTGTGATTGTCTGATCAGGAACCAGGGCTTAAACTGGATTGGTTTTGTACCTGGATTGGAGGTCAGACCAGCACATGAACCATGGTAGAGATCCAACCTTGGCCTTACTCTCTCCCTCTCACCCTGGCTCCAGAGTCCTATATCAGGGCCAGGGCAGGAGCGTGGGCTCTGCTCCCCACACCAGTCACCACGTAGCAGGTAAACAGGTCCATCTGCCACTACCACAGTACCTGCATCCACCCTTAATCCTGGTCCTCCCTTTTCCCTCAGAAACAATAACCAAGACACTCACTGACACAGTGAATCAGCAGCTTTCAATGCTAATGCTTTAAAATCTCTCTATGAAAAACACAGGAGTACTAAAATAGGATATAGATATTTCATAGAAAAGCGTCTGCTGTCTGTGTGACTCAGCAGATGAATAATAGGCTTTTTTTGTGAAGCTTTCACCACCGGTGTGTAGGCGGTTAATGCGAAGTTGAAATCAAAGGTGATGCCGTGACAGAAGCCTTTTGAAAGATTAATAAGCAATGTTTTTGAAGTAGCTTTAACATAAAGAACCCACTGTGGACTCACAGGAAGTTGTGCGTAAGTGTGCGTTGTTTACAGTGCTCAAAAAAGACCATGAAGGATCTTGAGAAGGGTGGTTAAATTTAGAATCCCATGTCCCCCCCCCCCCCCCCCTCTCTCCCTCTCTCCCTCTTTCTGCATCACAGAACAAGAGGCATGCTCAGAAAACTACCAAATATGTAGAGCTGGTCATCGTTGCAGACAACAGAGAGGTAATGTATCTATAATGTATTTATAATGCATGTATAAAAGTCCTGTCATCAGCCCTCATGATTACCATGCCTATGTGGTTTGCCCATTCACAATGGCTAGAGATGGGCATGAGGATGTAAGCCACACAGACTTTGCTGCAGAAAATAGGCGAGACTAAGAACGCAAGAACAAATCCACCTTGGTAACGGCAGAATTAGGTCAGTGTGCTGCTGCAATCAGTGTGGTCGTCGGTGGCAGCCGTATTCCACAGGAAGTGCTGAATGATTCCCCAGTGGACTAGACAGGAAACAGGAAACGGTGTGGATGCAGAAGAAGGAGAGAAAGGCTCGCACTGGGATTTCCCTTGGCTGCCCCTAGCTGATGCTGTTGACCTGAACTTGAAGAGAGGAGGAGAGAACCCATTTGCTTCTTCAGCTCTATAAGGGGCAGGTTGGATGGTTCGGTTAAGTAGGCTTACACTTAGGACACTCAAGCAGGTGGATGCACAGTGGGATGAAAAAGGAGAGTCTGTCTCAACATTGATTGCATCCGACGCCTCTTACATGCTATTTCTGCCAGTGCACATGCTCCCCGTTGACTTGCCAATTGTTTCTTTCCCACTGTGAGATCAGCCCAGATCCAGATTGATCGCAGCTTGACAACCTGTCCGACGTGTTATGCCTTCTCTCTCAGACAGGTTGAAGATACAGGGTATCTGGAACTTATGGGCCCTTACTGCATAGAAGTAGTATTATACTGTACTAGCTTGTGTAAAGGAGAAAATATACATGATGAGAAAAACTGAGAACAAATAGTTTCCAAAAATACTTTGTTGAAAAAATATAAATGAACTTACTTGTGCCAAAAAATAAAAATAGCTAAATAGCCTTGACTTGGGGCCTAAGGCCAGAGACCTCAAACACAGGGTAAAATGCCCATTAACTACTCACATTACTCACATATCTGAGTATTTGGCAGAGTTTTAGTAACAGCATGTGACCTCGACAAGCAGAAGATCTGCTTGCCTTGTACAATTGAATGGTAATACACTTGAATGGCAATACTATTGCACAGTTGACATTACAATGGCTAACACTTAACTCTAAGGTATAATTAGCACACACATTAGCGTTTACGATAAACTTTCAAAACACTCCTTAAATGGGAGATTCCCCTTAAACGATGTCCTTTGAGGATCCCAGTTCACAAAGAAGGGGGTGAGTAGAACAGGTTGGCAGTAAATTATATGATAACCAGACTCTGGAGCGTTTGTGTTCTTATGAAGCTAACATAAAGAATACTATAATAATGATTATATGATATAAAAATAACAATGATCATAGCAATAGTCATGTTGGAAAAGTTGGTGTACCAAAACAATCAGTCCGTTTGTGTGGAAAGAAATGGAGGTAAATGTCTCGACGTGGCGGTGTCTCACGGTCACACTTGTTCAAATGATATTGAACCCAGTTTTCAGTACTGTATATTATGGGCATTATCTTATGCACTCATCCGCTATTCTTGTCCTTCTTTGCTTCCTAACGTCTAATAATGTTAACCTGGTGGTTGTGTGTTCAGTTTCAGAAACAGGGGAAGGACGTTGAGAGGGTGAAGCAGAGACTGGCAGAGATAGCCAATTACGTGGACAAGGTAAAACCTCCACCTCCCAATGCACAGCAGAGATCCATCTTATGTTTAAAATAGAAATACCTCTGGCAGTAAAGATTAATGCCACATCAGGCTAATATATTACTGTCAGTGTCTCACAACTGATTTTAGTCTATCTAAAATTGTATTTTACAGCTATCGATAGATCGCTAGTATGAGGGTCCCAAGCAAGTCATCCATACTACATGTTTATGTAAATCTGTCCAAAAATACATTGTTGGACAGATTTACATATGCATCCTTCTACTCACTGGCCTTCTCCTCCTCCTCCTCAGTTCTATAGGGTCCTGAACATCCGTGTGGCCCTAGTGGGCCTGGAGGTGTGGAGCGACGCTGATAAGTGTCCTGTCACTCAGGACCCCTTCAACACCCTGCATGAGTTCCTAGACTGGAGGAAAGTCAAACTACTGCCTACAAAATCACACGACAACGCTCAGCTCATCAGGTGGAGATCCTACAGTACACATGAACGCATAATCACACACATGAAGCACACACTCAGACAAAGAGACACACGCAAGTTCTACCTCCCATACAGTACAATTCCCTTGTTTGTGATTTGGGATACGAATAGGCTATGATTGGATTATTCGTATGTATTTAATCCCTGAAGTCACCATCTATACCTCTCCTCGATCCCCTTCCCCCCAGTGGGGTGTACTTCCAGGGTACCACCATTGGCATGGCCCCCATCATGAGCATGTGTACAGTGGAGCAGTCTGGAGGCATCGTCATGGTAAGTATGAGCTGAACCTTGGTGTTCCTCCTCTATTCAGTCTGATGCTATCAACTGCATTGATATTGTTCAGAGCTCAGCTTATCGCTATCCAGAGGCACCGTGTAAAGAAAATGTGTTCACCGTTCATTGTTTGGTGGAGGGTCGGAGGAAATGATGTAAACACCAGGATATTCACACCCATGTACACACAGATGCAATCACGCGCACACACACACACACATACACACACACACACACACACACACACACACACACACACACACACACATACACATACACATACACATACACATACACATACACATACACATACACACACACACACACACACACACACACACACACACACACACACACACACACACACACACACACACACCCACACACACATACACATACACATACACATACACATACACATACACACACACACACCATCCAAGGTCATTTGAAATAATTGAACCAACCAGTCCAGTTATAAATGTAGGCCGATGTGGGTTTGAGGTAAGTCACAGAGCTTAAACAAGACGCATTCAAATGTTTATGAGGGCTGATACATTATTTGTGCCAGGACATACAATAGGTCAAAATAGAATGCCCTTTACTCACTACCACGCACTACCCACACAGTTAAGTTCAATGAGCAAAGTGAGCTGTGTTTCCATCCCCGCTGTATCACCTGATACCATTTTCCCCATGTGGGCCAGCCCTCTAGCAATTCAAGTTCTAGCCAATAAAGCTTCAGCCCCTCTCCATTTGAGTGACAGTTAGCAAGATGTACACACAGCAGAGCGAGAGAGAGCAATAACGTGATGCATATATCTGCACATTAATGATGTAGTACGCAACTTTTGTCTCGCGAGCGCTACTTTCACAACTACTGGACAAAAAGTATACAAAAGTACCAGAAAATCTCTTTAATAGATATATTTTTCTTCTGGCCAGGGTTGGCTGGATATTTCCAGATGTTTGTTCTTCCGATTACTCACACATGGCGAAGGCTTGGAGCAGGATTACAGAACCATGTATGGAGTTATAGGGCCAAACCTCTTCATATTCCACCATATGTTATAATTAACTCCAACCCTCTTTATTTACTCCACATGTAGGTTGAATTTCACAGTTTGTACTTCACTGGGTTTTTAAACAAATGTTTGGTTGTTAAAGAATACAAAATACAATCATCTTGTTTTGGGAGATAAAATATCCCCCTGTATGTCTGGAAACGATATCAGAAAGACCGTAAAACCCTTTCATGACCAAACTAACCCTATCGTGTTGTCCCCATCGCAGCTAGCCTAGAAGGCTCTGACTGACTTCGACTACGTCAATTCCCTCTCATTGATTCTACAATTACAGTGCTTGTGACGGGGGCACTCAGCCGTGATGCGTTCAGTATGTTCCGCACCATTCAGTGACATCCATGAGACCTCTCATAAACATGACAGGGCTGTGAGAGACATAGTGTTCTTCCTCTAAAACCCCAGGAAACTGGTCCCGCCATGCGGCTCCGTAATCAGGGCCCTCCTTTTTAAAGAGGAAAGGAATGCGTTTCTCATGGCCAATAATCAAGGCCTCTGTACACACCACCTGAAATCAGACTAGTTGTGGGGCTATCTAGAGACATAGGGACCTATGGCTGATTCATATGCCTACTTTGTGTGCCTCGTTACGTCACGTTGGATGACAGCGTCCACATACATGTAGGGGAAACATTATATGACTGAGACAAGTCTTTCTGTCTCCAGTTTCCCCTATTAAATTCAGAGCTTGGTGTGTGTGTGTGTGTGTGTGTGTGTGTGTGTGTGTGTGTGTGTGTGTGTGTGTGTGTGTGTGTGTGTGTGTGTGTGTGTGTGTGTGTGTGTGTGTGTCTATACATCATTTATGGCTTAGTGGCTGTGGTTCACCTGGTGTGGCTTAATAAAGACACACACGCACATAGTGGGTAAAGTTCCATGGGGAGGGACCTTCATAATTTATACCGCCATTGTGTGTGCTGCTGTACACTTACCTTCACTTCTAGTGTTCCCTCACTTTCTTCTCTTTGTGTCTCAGTGTCTTTGCCACTCTTTTTTTCAGTCTCATTCCATTCTCACTCTGCACTCATCTCTGCATTTCTCTGTCTGATACGTTTGTCCAATTTCTCCTGGGTTTCCTCACTCTGCCCTTCTCCCTATCTCTCTACACCCCCTCCCCTCACTCTGCCCTTCTCCCTATTTCTCTACACCCCCTCCCCTCACACTGCCCTTCTCCCTATTGCTCTACACCCCCTCCCCTCACTCTGCCCTTCTCCCTATCTCTCTACACCCCCTCCCTCTGCCCTTCTCCCTATCTCTCTACACCCCCTCCCCTCCCTCTGTCCTTCTCCCTATCTCACTACACCCCCTCCCCTCCCTCTGCCCTGTCTCCTTCTGAAGGACAGTGGTCTAGCTTATCGGTGCACTAAAATGTCATAATGCAGCAGGTTTATATTGCTCCCCAGCATCTGTCCCCACCGGCAGTAGTGTGTGATTGGGGTTGGTTGGGGCTGGTGAGGGAACAGCAGACAGCCTCCGATGAGCTCCCATCCTCCATGTGCAGAATCTCTAATGACATGTGGATCAGTGGCACCTAATGGAACCACTGTGAGCCTGTAGAGTCAAGCGAACTAAGATGGATGTGTAGATGTGTAGTGAACTGTATTACTGTACCTTGTAGCTGTTTACTCTATGCAACAACCATTATCTTCCAAACAGTCGATGAATATCCGCCGAGCTCAATGAACTAAATATTGTGCTTCTACTTAGCTATTCCTGCTAGACATGACACAAAGCAGTCATTATACAATAGTTACTAATTGTATGGTTTTCAGAAAGATTCACAGAACAAAGTACAGAAATGTGTTTTCTCAGTTGTGTTTTTTCTCCATTTCGTTTTTTCGACAGAATATGAATGTGTTTTTTTCTGTAGGATCATTCGGATAATCCCCTGGGCGCGGCTGTGACTTTAGCACATGAGCTGGGGCACAACTTTGGCATGAACCACGACACTCCAGAGCGGGGGTGTGGCTGCAGGATGACAGTGGACCGCGGGGGCTGTATCATGACCCCCTCCACTGGGTGAGTGATGCCAATGGTCCAGTCCATTCATATTAATGGATTATAAAAACTGTGTATAAAAATGTGCTATAAAAACTGGATGGTAGGTCAGCTATACCAATTCCAGTCAATTTCAGTTTGTCTGTACTGGCTCGAATTGAAATGGTTACATCAACCTTGTAATTTTCATTTTCCGTCTAAACTCTGATAGTCCCTTTTGTCTCATCAATGTGTAGCAGTTTAACTTAGCCTTTAACTCCCAAATCAGCCGTATACTTTACCAGCATGCAAATGAAGTCCCATTCATTCCCCAACTTTTCTGAATAAATTAGCTACTTTTTTGAACCTTGTGTTAACAGACCATATAGACAAGATGAATCACCTGCCGGCTTATACAGGGTTATCTCATGTAAACACTAGCTCCCTGTGTGTGTCATTGTTAATGTGTGGATGGTCATGCATCTTGCTGAGGGCTGGGACCAACCTCCCAGCCTGAAGACAGAGAGGCTGCTCACAGATTCTCTCCCCGTTCCCAGCCTGGAATCTCGTGATAATGCAGCTGCCGCGAGTGATGGACCATGTGACTGTTCCTTAGTAAACAGTAGTCAGATAAGGTGTACCCTGCGCGTATTATGAGATTTCACCCTTGATCTGATGGCAATTTGTTTTATCTGATGAGTGGACTTGCAGACGGATGGATGTGTTTGGGATGTATTTTACAGCCTTGTGAGAGAGGGAAAGAGGAGGGAAAAGAGGAAACTATAGGCCAGGTAGATAGACAGACGGGTGCCCAAGCAGTGGAGTCTGTTATTGCCATCAGAATTGGAAATGTAGAAATTCAGCTGCTTCCTGAGCAGTACATCCGAGGGGGGCTTAGTTAAAGGACGCGTCGCTGCCTCCTGTTCGGAACTGTGCCGCTGAGGATCATGGGTAGGATCTGAGGGTTGTGGGCGGCAGTCGGACGCAGCTGATTCACAGCCTGTTTGACGACGGCCCCTCTTGTCTCTGGGCTTGCTGTGTTTTCACTGGACCAGGCTCTCACCGTTGTCATTGGAGCCAGGCCATGAAAAACACAGTAACACAATTCTCAATGATGTGCTCATAAAACAACATAGCGACCCACTGGGAGGAAACCGCACAGGGCTTGCGAGGGCATCCTTCGAAAATGCCAGCAGGTCTTTGAATAAGCGAAAGACATTATCCGCCCTTCGAGTGTCAGCCAGAGAAAATAATACGACCTTTTACCTAAAAAATAGGCCAGCCGAAAACTGTGTGCACCAGTTGGCATTGAGCTCATTCAGTTATCCTCATGCAACATTAATTGAAAAAAATTGGGTAACACTTTATTTGGATAATCCATCTGTAGATGCTCTACAGACTATCAGTAACATTTCAACTAACCCTAACCTTAACCCTTATCCTAACCCTAAACGTACCTCTTCCCTAGCCCTAACCCAAACCCTTATCCTAACCCTAAAGGTATCTCTTCCCTAGCCCTAACCCAAACCCTTATCCTAACCCTAAAGGTATCTCTTCCCTAGCCCTAACCCAAACCCTTATCCTAACCCTAAACATACCTCTTCCCAAGCCCTAACCCAAACCCTATTCTAACCCTAATTGTAACCTTAGCAAGCAGAACAAAGTGTGACCGAAAATGATCCATTAAGGCATGAAATGAATGCATAAGCATCCTTCACCACTATTAGAGTATGCAGGACCTTAATAAGTACATGCAAAATAATCTAGTTTCTTTGAAGTTAGTTTTGGGAGACGGCTATTTCATATGTTAACACAACATGTGCTTTGATTGATACACTTTGTGCAAGATAGGTCAGATAAAGCAATACTGTACTACCCTGTCTTTTTCTGAGGGAAGACATTGTTTCTCTCTGTATGTTCTACTCGAGAACCTCAGGGTTAAACCCCAGTCAGAATAGAACTCAGACAATGCCCTATTTCAACAGTATCAGGGACCAATGGGAACAATCCTTCATCGTCCTCAGTTCACTTCAGCTGAAAGGCCACTGAGCACACACGAGACAAGGAATAAGGCATAGCAACTGACATTCTGTCTTAGTGTGTATACTGAATATACACACTGTGTGTCTGCATGTCTGTGTGTGCGTGTCTGTGCGTGTGTGCGTGTGTGTGCACACATCATACACCAATAAACACACAGTACATCAGCTGGATATGCAATGCCTTATTTCAGCCAGTCAAACACATCCTCCTCCGGGCTGAATTTACAGTGGCTTGTTGACAAAACCAGTCATTTCAGCAATCCAATCCGAAACTAATTTCCTCCTCACCGTTTTATGCCTTCTTTACCCACAGTGCACTCTGTCTCTATCTATCCCTCAGTCCTGATGCATTCTCAGAATGTGAGGAGCAGGCAGACAGTGAACCCTGTGTAGCTGCCTGGGTGTTGTGTCGGGGACATTCTTTAGTCAGACTTGCTAATGGAGCGAAGGACAGGCTGCATCTAAATGACGTGATTATCACTGACGCTGCCAGCTGTAATGAGGAACAGGGCTCAGAGTGAGATCCACAGAGGAGGTTTTTACCAGGCTAGACAAACACTGAGGGAACTGTGCCTTTTTTATTTACAGTGTTTTATTTGTTATAGTAGAACAGTGCGAGAGATAGGAGGAAGAGAGAGAGAGACAGAGATGTGGTGGGCTTGCTTAGTGGGGATATAAAGTTAGGGGTGTTGTTTGAATACAGCACCTACAGTAGATCCCAAAGAGAGACAGAGATGTGGTGGGCTTGCTTAGTGGGGATATAAAGTTAGGGGTGTTGTTTGAATACAGCACCTACAGTAGATCCCAAAGAGAGACAGAGATGTGGTGGGCTTGCTTAGTGTGGATATAAAGTTAGGGGTGTTGTTTGAATACAGCACCTACAGTAGATCCCAAAGAGAGATGTGGTGGGCTTGCTTAGTGGGGATATAAAGTTAGGGGTGTTGTTTGAATACAGCACCTACAGTAGATCCCAAAGAGAGATGTGTTGACTTGCCTCCAGATTTGAAGTACGACAATACTTAGAGCAAGAGCTGAGAAAGCCACAGGGATGGTGTTTGATGTGGGGGCTTAAAAGTGGATAAGAGCATCGGACAAGTAACCGAAAGGTCGCTGGTTCAAATCCCTGAGCCGACTAGCTGAAAGGCACTTAACCCTAATTGCTCCTGTAAGTCGCTCTGGATAAGAGCATCTGCTAAATGACTCAAATGTAAAATGTAAATGTGGGTACTTGTCATGCTAGTGGATTGTGTCATTTGTGGCAGCTAGTGGTAGTCCCAGTTATGTGGCTGTATCATGTGTAATTTAGAAGAGCCCAGACCCACAGCAGGGTGTAAAACTGGGCTGCACACTCATGGTGAACCTCTGGAGAGGGGGAAAATTACTACCAGTGTCAAGGTAGGATGGAAATTGAGGGAACATTACTAATTATGGGGTTGGTTGACTGAGTTGAGCGCCAACATGCGTCCGTGCATCTGTGTCTGTGAGTAACAGTATACTTTTATGTTGTGGAGAATCTAGAGAAAGTTGGTGGTTGATGAGCAGATGTTTTGGGTAATGCCCTGGGCTGGATTCGAGGGGTACACAGTTCCCTTAACTGTCTGAGTGGACCAGTGCCAACACTACAGCATAGTTCCACATCTGCTTAAAGGTTAGACTGGTCTCACCAACATAGTTAGTTTTGGAGCAAGGTTTCGAGGCACAGATGGCTGTTCTAGTCTCCTGTGTAAAGAGACCCAAAGACAGCATGGTGTTTCACTCCCACAGAGGAAAACATCCCGTTCTAGTACCTCCATTGTCAACAGACATCCATGCCCCCTATCCGCCGTGGCATTTACTCAGCCACTGAACCCAGTGGCTCCTTGTTTGACTTGATCAGACTAACAACAGTCTTCTGGGCCCACTGATGTAGGCTAGATTCAGAGAAGCGCTACTGTTAGTCACCAGCGGTAACAGCCCCAACTCTGCCTCAGTACAATGTTGCCATATCAGTGTGACTGTGATACCTCTGCATTTGTGACATGAGCACAGATGCAGATGGTCCCAAAATCCTCTATGTCAGAAGTCAACGGAGACTTACTAGGCCTTGTTGTTGTTGCTGCAGAGGAGGAGACATGTTACATTGGCAACCTGAAAATGACTGCAGATTGTTCTTCCCCCCTTTACTTTCAAAGCATTCCAAGAAAAAAATGGTAATTAATTCAGTGTAATTTCCTATAGATCAGTCCTGCTGACGAAAGAGCACATCAGATGATATCCATTTGCTCTTTCCATCTGTGTGTCTGCCTGGCATTGAACTCCTGTTAGTAATGACAAAGGCTGTCAGCGTTTGAGCCCCGGGGAGTACAAAAGATGCTGTCTGTCATCATTGCCACTGCTCTAAGTAAGATATGAACGGCCATTCATCATATGAGCTATCAAGGCGTGATCAGAATATGAATTAGCTTCTGTGTCAGCTTTTATGAATAACCTTATTTACTTGTGAAATAACAACTCCTATTGACTCTCATACTGGCTGTCAATCAAGCCCTGCAAGATGACTATGTTTGAAATGGATATACTCTACGACCAATATGTGGCATCTGCCCCAACGCCCCAACACCTCCTAGTCCTAATTAGATCTACATTGCTTGACTGCTCATGGAGAAAACGTGGGTGTTTTAAGCTAACGTATAGTTCCTCGTAATATCATTTTCTGGACTGCGTAGCCGGCACGTGGCATCAGCTGTAACAACAGTCACTAGGGTGTAGGGGGATCCACATTCCATAGCTGTATTAAAGGACTAGAGGGGACTAGCGAGCAGGGCCCACACCTCTCCCTAGGCCTGGTGGACCTTCTCTGGGTGCTCAGCTGGGTAGGAGATGATGGACGGTCTTAGGCTGGTCGCAGCAGATTGCTTTGTCTGCTAGTGGAGTTAAGTATTGTGTTTTTCCCCACACAGATCAGGGGTCTCCACCACTCTGGTGTGTTATCAGCAGCAAGCATGCTATTTACGAGGGCCTGCCCAGTGGCTTGGTGTAGGCCTGCTCCATCTCACTTTGGTTCCCCCCTAAAGAGCAGCCAAGCTCTGTGTAGTTTGTAGACCCTGTTCTTTTGAGGTAAACATACTTAGAACCAAGTGGATGAATGAAGCAGACAGGTTGGCGTGGTGCTGGTCATCACTGGGAGGCGAAGATACACTTGATACTCACAGAGGTGTTTCAGAGGTGATGGGTGGACTGTGTAGGACAGCACGATGTCTACTCCCAGGGAGTTGTAGTGAGTGAGAGTTCAGTGGGTTTTTCCTCAGTAGTAAGGAGGGGGCACAGTGTGTTTCCTGGCTAGCTCCCCTTATCTCTTGGCCCCTAGCGGGCCCACTAAAGAGTGAACTGATGACAGTGCAACGTCCATAGAATTACAGCTGCCAAATCCCCCCTAGGCTGAGGAGAAGCATCACAGATGCCCTCACAAACCTGATGCCAAGTTTTAGCTACAACCCGAGTCTGTGTCACATTAAAGGAAGTGATTCTGTCTAACGTCAAGGTTTAGCCTCAAACCTTCTTTGGTTCACACAATGTCAAGTTCACCAACCTGGTCCACCCAGTGCCAAGACTCTCAGTCCTTTTAGTCCTCTGACTCTTTGAAGCAGTCATGTCTGATGTCAGCTGTATGTCAGCTGTTCCACAATCCCATGCCAGCGGTCACCCTCCTGACCATCTTGCTCGGCCCAAACCAACGTCCTAGTTTAGTACCAGTCCTTCTAAACTTCTGTTGGTCTTAAAAAGGCTTTTGAAACTGCCGCCTGTCCAAAAGCCAACCCTCCATCAACTTCACCACTCACAACACCGCTCACTCTCAAATACCAGGCTTACTCAAAGCATTTTCTTTTGTGCCAGTCGCTTGTGCCAATACCACTCCTTCATACTGTATCATTAGCCAGCTTTACATACTGAAGGTGAACCAGCCTAGAGTGAAACAGTAAAGTGGCCATATAGGCCTGTGTGTCTCTGGCTCAGCCCACCTGCTGCCATGTCTAGTACTGTTATTACAGATTTGTCACGTCCAGTGTTCTGTTCTTTGGCTTTAGTCTCCTACTGTCAGAGTTGTCAGGGTGATGGGAGGGAGGTTAGAGGAGGACAGGGGTTGATAATGAGGTGAAGCAGCAGTGTGTATCCGTCTGTCCTGTGGTTGGTTGGTTGTTCGGTACGTACAGTACAGCCTGAGGAAAACACTCTGACAGCACAGAAACCCCAGGGAGGACAGCTGTTACAGACATATTTTTTGTCCACATTTAGGATGTTTTTATTTCTTACTTTTCTACTTATGTATACATACAGTTTACACTATAAAAAAATATATATATTTGGATACCCCTTCAAATGAGTGGATTCTGCAATTTCAGGCACACATGTTGCTGACAGGTATATAAAATCGAACACACATCTCCATAGACAAACATTGGCAGTAGAATGGCCTTACTGAAGAGCTCAGTAACTTTCAACGTGGCACTGTCATAGGATTCCACCTTTCCAACAAGTCAGTTCGTCAAATTTCTGCTGTTATTGTGAAGTGTAAACGTCCAGGAGCAACAACTGCTCAGCCGCGAAGTGGTAGGCCACACAAGCTCACAGAACGGAACCGCTGAGTGCTGAAGCGCGTAGAGCATAAAAATCGCCTGTCCTCGGGTTGCAACACTCACTACCGAGTTCCAAACTGCCTCTGGAAGTAGTGTCAGCACAAGATCTGTTGGTCGGGAGCTTCATGAAATTGGTTTCCTTGGCCGAGCAGCTGCACACAAGCTTAAGATCACCATGCACAAAGCCAAGCGTTGGGTGGAGTGGTGTAAAGCTCGCTGCCATTGGACTCTGGAGCAGTGTAAAAGTGATGAATCTCACTTCACCATCTGGCAGTCCGACAGACAAATCTGGGTTTGGCGGATGCCAGGAGAACACTACTTGCCCCAATGCATAGTGCCAACTGTCAAGTTTGGTGGAGGAGTAAAAATGGTCTGGGTCTGTTTTTCATGGTTGGGGCTAGGCCCCTTAGTTCCAGTGAAGGGAAATCTTAACGCTATAGCATACAATGACATTTTGAATTTATTTTTATTATAGTTTTTTTTTAACTTTCTTACTTATGTAGACATACACAGACTGGTAAAAAGTCATGTAGAGATATAATGTACTGCATGTGGATAAGGTCTAATCATCATGTTTAAAATATTCTTCACCGCAATGTATAAGCAAATATTATGTTGTTGTCGAAGACACACAGACCAATTCTAAGAGGCATGTGTAATTTTCCCATAGCCCATCTCTTCAAAAGCCTGTTGCTTCAAACGGCCCAGATTACCCAACCTCCTCTGTGATCGAAGGCTAAGGTCTGCCTGAGCAGCGGATAAATATTTATGAAAATAAGTAGCTTGCAAACCATGCTGCATCTTTGTTGTATTGAACATTTGTCTGTTTGTGTGTCTTTGTGCTTATGAAACTGTGTCAAATCGGAACTCATCTGATGTCAGTAGACCGTTAAATATGTGCCGAGGCCTTATGAATGAACAAGCCAGCAGAGCCTTTATAGTTTCAGTCTGAGCTCTGTCTGGGTTCGCTACTTTCTGGCATGTGTACATTTACTTGTCCTAAGTTAACCTTTCAAGGCTTAAAAATATGAGCATACTTTAACTAGGAATGACAAGCATACAGGAATGAATCAGGTCACGTAATAGCCTGTTGGACTATTCTATGGAAACTCTGACCTTGAACATCAGGAGCTTGCCAGATTGCGTGTGCCCATATCACAGGTTTGTGCCCACAGCAAGTTTAATGTAACAGTGTATCTGCATAGCAACACTTTGCACTCAACAAGTTTCCTCTGTCTTTATCCCTCAGGTACCCATTTCCTACGGTATTCAGCACCTGCAGTAAGAAGGACCTGGCAGCCAGTCTGGAGAAGGGAGTGGGGATGTGTCTGTACAACATGCCTGAGGTCAAGGTGCTGTACGGGGGACAGAAGTGTGGCAATGGATACGTGGAGGAGGGAGAGGAGTGTGACTGTGGAGAACTGGAGGTACAACTGCACAGAACGCAGAGAAGCAATTATTTCTGTTATATTATATTGTAGCTATAGCTACCGATAGCTTACATGCTGACACAATGGACCAGCAGTCACTATCCACACTAAAGAACACAGAAAACTACAACAAACCATTAACACCCGCAAAGAATTGCAACAAATGGCACACAGTAAATACAAGCAATCACCCAGAACACAGCACAAGAAAATTCAAATGTTATATACGTGTAGTTGCATGTCCTACTGTCAATGTTATTTTGCCACAAAGGCAATGACATAGATGTGTAAAACGACTCCATGCATACAGTAACACAACAAACCACCGGAGAACCTAAGCCATTTGCAACTATTTACCCAGACCCTTCTCCCTGTCAGCCTCCCATGTGTGCCGAGCATTTATCTGATTCTGTGCCATGATGATGTCACGTCCTGTTCATTTGCTCATTAATCAAGTGAGCCGTCCAAATTTGTGACAATCCTAACAAACAAGAGAGTAATCAGGGCGACGTGGAGCTTTCTTTGTCTCTGCCATCAAAACAACAGAGCACTACACTGACATGGTTGCCATGGGAACTGAAACAAGTCCAAACCAGTCCAGACCCACATCTGGGGAACAGGTACTGGAGCAGCATACAGCATCACTCTAACTCACAACCATTGCAGCAGCTGCTCTCACATCCCAGAGAACATGAGAAATCCCTCTGGCAATGTGCTTAGGTGTAACTCTTCAAACAGAGCAACAAGAAAGCAGGTAATTAACTGGATGTGAGAGTGTTGTTGTCGTCTTCAGGATGGTTAAGGACGCCATTAGGGAGGCGTTTGATGAAGATGCATTTGATATGCAGACAATTGAACTGTTTTAGCATTCCCATTCCATCATACATTCACATAATCCTCTTTCTCTCTCTGTAGATACATATCCACTCCTCTCAGACGTCTAATTTACTGTGGCATCCAGTGGCTATGCTAATAAACATATCTCTGTTCTTGAGTCTACTCCGATGATACACACTGATGTCATTTTGGTCTCAAGTGTTTACAGATTTATCAAGTAATGATGGGACCAGAATCCCCTCAATTACAGTATGAGGTATTTCCAATCAGGCAATGATTATAACACCCTAATACCAGCTGTGTGGTTTGGAATACTGCTGTTCCATTACCTCCCTGTGCCCCTCCGTGACCCAGTGACGTCACCAGAGGCCTGGTGTGGTGGGCCGTGGTCCCAGTTGGACCGGGGGATCAAAGCACCCCTCTCTTCCCACGAACAAAACAATAGGCTGACGTCAGGCCACAAGAGCACAGCCAACCCCATAAAACTCCCTTCCACAGAGCAGCAGTGGCCAACTAGACCACCTCTAGTCCTGACCCATCAGCATCAACACCTTGTCAGGCCACAGAGTCAACGTACCAGGGTCTTGTTGGGAAGTGAAGACGAAGAAGAGATGGTTGTAGCCGGGACTCTGTTGTGGCCTGGAAAAGGAAGTTGATGGCGTTTGTCCTCTAATGAAAGGTTTTTAACACCGTTCTGTGCTCTTTCACGCTGTCCTTCACTTAATCTCTTTAATTAGCCTTGTACTTTTACCCCTCTCTCCCTCTCAATCTCAATCCCAGTTCATTTCTCGCTCCATCACCTCGTCATTCACTCTCCGACACCTATCTGTCTCTCTCTAACCCACCCTTCGCCCTCTTCACCTCTTTCCCTCTGTGGCCAGCTCTCCATTTCCTTCCATTGTGTTACATGTTTGTAATCTCCAGGACTCAGGGGCCTCAAAGCTCACCAACCCCAGCTCACCCCACCAGCCACTCAATTACAAGATCCTTTCACTACCTTCACCCTCAATGAAACCTCAACCAAAGCCCCCTTAACCTACCACACCCCCTTCCCAACCTACAATACACCATCTCAATCACCACAGCTGAGCTTGAGCTCTGGAACTCCCCATCCACCCACCCATTGTATAGACAGGCAACGCAAGGGACATCAAAACATAATGTTGTTTTAACAACAAAGCCAACCACAAATCCAAAACATATGAGCTGAAGATATGTTTACCCTGACAGAGAATGGTCTCTCTCCTGTCTGACCGCTCCAAGAGAATGATCTTTCGCCTGTCTGACCCTGACAGAGAAGGGCCTCTCTCCTGTCTGACCCTGACAGAGAATGGCCTCTCGCCTGTCTGACCCTGACAGAGAAGGGCCTCTCTCCTGTCTGACCCTGACAGAGAATGGCCTCTTGCCTGTCTGACCCTGACAGAGAATGGCCTCTCTCCTGTTGGTTTGTTCTGTGCTATTGTGTCTCCAGGCTTTAGCTCACAGTGTTAAGGGGCTGCACTGTGGGACTCCAGGGCTACAGTCAATGGATTCCCTACAGGATGTGCTCTCCCTGAGCTGGAACACTGATCTGAGATGGACACAGCAGCAGCAGCTGAGAGTTGGGGGTCCAGACCATTAATCAGGTCCATGTGTTGCTTTGTTTTGTGTCACTCAGGAATGCATGAACCCCTGCTGCAATGCCACCACCTGCACCCTGAAGGGAAATGCCGTGTGCGCCCACGGACAGTGCTGCGAGGACTGCAGGGTACGACTACTCTTTCTGTTTCTCTTTTTATACCTCTCCCAACTGTCTTTCTCTTTCCCTCCCTCTCCCTTGCACTTTTGCTCTCTGTCTCTTTCTGACTCTTTCCCTCCCAGTCAAAATGATAAAGAGTGGGAATCTAATTATCTCTTCTCCATTGACAAGTATTACACAACCATGTGTTTACAGTAAAAAATTAAGACATTTCGTTTCCAGGGACTTTTAAGCCAATACATGAAGCTGTATTCAAGCACAGTGCCCTCACAGTGTGTGTGTGTGTGTGTGTGTGTGTGTGTGTGTGTGTGTGTGTGTGTGTGTGTGTGTGTGTGTGTGTGTGTGTGTGTGGGCTGGCTGTCGGGGGTGTTTGTTGGTGTCTGTGCGTGTGTGTTTTCTCTCTGCAGCTGAAGCCTGCTGGCACACCGTGTCGAGAGTCCAGTAACTCCTGTGATTTGCCAGAGTTCTGTACTGGTGCCAATCCCCACTGCCCTGCCAACGTGTACCTGCACGACGGTCACTCCTGCCACAACGTGGATGGATACTGCTACAACGGCATCTGCCAGACTCATGAGCAACAGTGCATCACGCTATGGGGACCAGGTCAGTAGAGCGCCACAAATGATCAGGACCACTTGATGAAAGTCTTCCATGTTTGGAGATCTAAGATGAGTACATCCGTAACTTTCCTTAACATGTTTATTGAAGTAGCTAAGGAAAAACTAATCCTAGCTCATAAATCACCCTTTCTCTCTCACTCTCTCTCTCTTGCTCTCCCCCCATTTCTATCGCTCTATATTCCTCTCTCTCACTTTCTCCTGCAGGAGCCAAACCTGCCCCAGGGATCTGCTTTGAGAGGGTCAACTCAGCAGGAGATCCTTACGGGAACTGTGGGAAGGACTCCAAAGGATCGTTTGCCAAATGTGAAGCCCGGTAAGACTGAGCAGCTGTTGTTATGTATGTCATGTCTTCGAAGCAAAAAGAGCTAGCTAGAAAGACAAATGAATAAAGCAACATTGTTTATCTGAATTGGTATTATCAAGAGTGCCATCGACAATCAGCATGGCACATTAAATGGGACAAATAGCAGAGGAATCATTAATAGAGAGAAAAACACAATTTGGAGATAATGAAGGCTAATTACAGTTTGAAGTATTCATGAAGCACTTTATGCTATTGTTCTTAGATCTCCCATGGGTGAAATCTCTAATCAAGCATTTGTTAATTGATGTAATTGCTTTAATGACTGGAGCACTGAGAGAGTCATTATTAGGGTGAGACGAAGGCTGTCTAGTCTTTCATCTTTGGTTATAATTGCACACGATGTCACACGTCGGAAATTGTCAATGTTAAACTTTATGCCTTGTCATTTATGTTGCATGTGTGTTTATGTGTCGATGCGTGTGTTGTTGTTTTTTTACACAGAGACGCAAAGTGTGGCAAAATTCAGTGTCAAGGAGGGGCCAACCGGCCTGTGATTGGCACCAATGCCGTCTCCATAGAAACCAACATCCCTCTTCAGGAAGGGGGGAGGATCCTGTGTCGGGGAACCCACGTCTACCTGGGTGATGACATGCCCGACCCTGGACTGGTTCTGGCTGGCACCAAGTGTGGAGAGGGCATGGTGAGGGTACTCTGTAGGGCACTGCAGCTGTTATCAGAGCTGTTAGCAGAGCTAGAGAGAGATTACCGTCAACGCTGGTGGAGATGCTAATGCCCACGCTTGTCTTTGGCCCAATTCCAAACCAATCACTTACTTTCATTTCTGGGATCAGTTGAATTGGGCCCCTTACGAAGTACATTAAGTAGAATAGATAGCAGATCTCGGAAGATATGCTTTCCATTCAGTAATTAACATCACATGCGGAGTACTATGTTTTCAATATGACTCTTTCTCTATTCCATAGATGTGTCTGAATCGTCAGTGCCAGAATGTCAGTGTGTTTGGAGTGCACCAGTGTTCAGGGAAGTGCAGCGGACGAGGGGTGAGTACTCCGAGTTGGAGGGTATCATCTTATGCAGAGGATCTAGAAGGCAGTGACTTATTCCAGTCTCTTAGCTAAACACCGGTGTCATGTCAATGTTATTAACTTATCACAGCATCTTATTGACCTCAACATAGCATAAAATAGAACAGTACAGGGCTTTACTGTGCGACCATTTACTCGCAAATTTTGCTGTGCGACCTGGAATTTAAATTTAGGAGAACCAGTGCGTCTAGAAAAATGTATGATTCTAGCCTTTAATATTTTTCAATGTGCTCCTAAATTTCTTTGTGTGCGCACATATTTTTCAACCTTGGAGCACACGTCGTCGTAGAGCCCTCTAGCTAGTACACTAAGCCCTTTACTCTGCTACACCGAGCACCAATTTAGTTACTGCTCTTCCCATGAATTATGGAAGCTACTTCCATGCTGTACAATCAATCTTCATCGACCCAGAGAGGTTAAATCAAAGATGGCGGATGAATGAAGATAGTTCACTTAGGCCGTTTACCGTTGAAAAAATATTGTCAGTTGCGGTCTACCTAACTGGGTGTGTCTCCCATAGACACCAATGCAATAGCAGCTGGGTCTGGTCTACTTAGTTTGTTTACTTTCATTGACCCAGAGAAAACAACTGGGGGGGGGGGGACTGCGAGTGGGGTGTCACAGTTCCTCTTCCGCCTCTTGTTAAATCAATATCATTTAATGACATCATCTATTGGCATAGAGAAGGCAGGCCAAGCAGCATTCAAACATACTAGCAAGTAGCTATAGTCTGGAAACATCCAAATGTAGTCAAAATGCTCCTTGGTGTTTGAGTACGTACTAATAATGCAACAATAATTATTTATGTTTCATTTACTTTGTTGTTTAGTTGAACAAGTGAATGAATGAATGAAAAGTAGAACACTGGGCCAGATGTGCTTACAATGACTGGCTTTTGAACCACTACATTGTTGAATCACCTTCATCAGAGGTGAATTTAAAACACAGAATCAAAGCTGGATTAAGAAATTGCCTTCATTTACCTTAACTTTTGTTTGGGTGCTTCTTTGAGGTTTCATTTGACCTGTTATTGGATGATGTAAGAACAGGTTGAACCAGGTGATGTCATCTGTTATTGGATGTAAGAACAGGTTGAACCAGGTGATGTCATCTGTTATTGGATGTAAGAACAGGTTGAACCAGGTGATGTCATCTGTTATTGGATGTAAGAACAGGTTGAACCAGGTGATGTCATCTGTTATTGGATGTAAGAACAGGTTGAACCAGGGGATGTCATATGTTATTGGATGATGTAAGAACAGGTTGAACCAGGTGATGTCATCTGTTATTGGATGTAAGAACAGGTTGAACCAGGGGATGTCATATGTTATTGGATGATGTAAGAACAGGTTGAACCAGGTGATGTCATCTGTTATTGGATGTAAGAACAGGTTTAACCAGGTGATGTCATCTGTTATTGGATGTAAGAACAGGTTTAACCAGGTGATGTCATTTGCCACAGCACTTTTTAACCACACCACTTTTGATTTAGTTTAATAAAATATATCGAGACAAAGCTTTAAAAAGAAGTGCTGTTTTTTAGACCAATTTGCCTCATGATTTGTCAACTCACACACACTTTCTCTGTGCTTCACATCGGAGTGCTGCTGCAGGCTCTTTGCATGTCTTGACCAATCAGATTAACGGAAATCACAGATCATGCAGGCCGGGCACCCCGCTCTCCACTTTCCTCCAGTATTTATTTAGCAAGCGTGATAACACATCACTCCCAACAGACACAAGCAAAAACTCTTCCATAAATGTAGCAGCCTATACATCTAAACATTAGAGATCTGACATGTTGTATTGCATTGAAACTTGACTATTTTTCAGTTTGAAGCAAGCTCAGCCCAGGGAGTTTTATTGTCCAATCATGTTGCTTTCTCTGTGTCTGTGTATAGGAAACCCCCTAATCCTTCTTTATTCAAATATAATTCATATGAACAAGTACAAGGTTGCTGCAGTTTGACAGGTTTTTCATCCTCCCCAAGTTCAGGAGTTTTTTTAAACCATGTGAACTGATTAGAAATACTCTGGTCCCATCACAGCTCATATTTTTTTTCACAACAGATGAATCTCATCATACCGTATAAAGTCTGGAGTTTTAACTGGTTAGGTTACCAGATCAGGAAAAAGTACTGGCCCCAGAAAAGAAAAACAAATTGCCACACCACTCTGTACTAACTACACATTAGTGCCTTTATTTCTCTAAATGTAACATTAAATTGACTATAGTCAGACCCACACTATGTCCTCAAATATAACCGACCCTAAACTGTAGATCCAGAACCAGTATGCATCTCCATATGTGGCTCTGTGTAGATGTAAGTCTATATAACATGATGTGTGTATGTGCGTGAGTGTGTTTACAAGTGTACTGTACAGTACTATGTGGTAAAATCCTATCACATCCATAGATCTCCCCTCATGGGTTCTTAAGTGTCCTTAAGTGTCCAGTCTTGACCTACACCACCCCTAGCCCCAAACACTCCAGACACATAAGGGAGTGCCAGTCACTACGAGGGAGGCAGGGAAAGGTCTTCCCAGTTCGGGGCCAGATCTGATCTGGAATTATCCCAACCACAGGCCTCCCTGCAGCTGACAGCTGGACTCCAATATCCCGCTAGGGAATCCTGTTGGATCCCTTTCCCGCTCAGAAAACTTTTTTGGGATGGGCTGTCCTCTGCACATGTTTTCTCAATCATGTTTGATACTGCACAGTCTATGGCGCCTGCCACATCAAAACCGATGTGTCTGATGGAACGAGTGTGTGGTTTATTTGTAGAGGTAATCCAAACATTGTGGGCTGGGATCCTATTTTCATCTCTCTCTTCTCTGAAGAAATGCAGGCTCAAGTACGATGCATACTGGTAGCTTATAAAGTAAGTAAAATAAGTCATGCATACTTGCCATATCCCATGAATCCTTGCACTGTAGTCTCTTTCACTGACCTGTGTTTGATGATCACAAGAGCCTAGAGTTCTGGCACACAACTCCCTGTGCTCTGACCGGTGTCTGTTGGTAAAACACAAGCTATGGACAGTATTGTATTGTACAGGTAAAGATGTGTTAATACTAACCAGCATGCATTGTGATTCTAGGTGTGTAACAACTTGGAGAACTGCCATTGTGAGGTGCACTGGGCCCCTCCCTTCTGTGAGAGGGCGGGGTTTGGGGGCAGCCTAGACAGTGGACCAATGAGATTGGCAGGTACAGTACGCTCTTTCCTCTTTTTACTTCACTAACTTCACCCTCTTTCTCACTTGCCAGTGCAGACACTAAGACAGTTAGTTTGGGATAATTTAACACCTTTAGCTGTGATTTCATAACCTGCTTACAGCAAGTTAATTTATTTTGACAGATCTACCTCAGTCACCTACAAATGTAGGATCTTAATTTGACCACTCTTTTGTTGCTGAGAATTTTCCTGCACCACAGGAAATGCAGATGAGCTTTGTGATTTACATACATTCACTGAAAACCTGCACTAACACACAGATATATTAATAGCATTGCACTTTTCATGTAGTCTACTCTGCTATGCAGGAAAATTCTCAGCAACAAGAGTGAACAAGTTACCTTTCCCTACCTGGTACAACTTTTTCATGCCTGGTCATTCAAGAGCAAAAGGAAATAATTCTGGAAATAATGTCAAATGTACTAAACCACTGCTGTGGCTTCTATTAACACTCTCTGTGTGTGTCCTGTTTGTGCCGTGCCGTAGATGTGCGTGTGTGTGTATTAATGTGCGTGTTGTCGTATGTGACATCAGCCGACAGCAGGGTGGTTGCTGTGGCAATCCTGGCCACCCTCCTCAGCCTTATGGGTGCTGGGTTCCTGGTATTCCTTAAGAGGAAGACTCTGGTCCGTCTGCTCTTCACAAACAAGAAAACCACAATGGAGAAACTGAGGTACAGTAGGACACCTCCTCCCACACCTGTGTTTACTCTTATGCTATCTTGACATACAGAACATCTCTAGAAAAGTAGACTTTCTTGGAGATGATGTTCTTGTAGAAATGACATCATGGTCCCATGGTCTCTCTCTGGTGATTTGATGTGTTCACAACAACGGTATCCTTGTAACTCCACTAACCATGTGAGAGAAAAACACATACCAGTAGTCCTTCACATAGTCCTCACAATGAAGAAGGCCTGTTACTGTGTGTCTCAAAGCTACAGCTCCTGTAGAATAGTAGGAGAGCTGTATAATAGTAGTTATCAGTAAGTAGAAGACTTGTATAGTAGTTGAAATGTTAGCTTTCTGTCCTTATAGATCAGTTGGGTCGACCAGACCAGCCAGCCCCAACCAGACTCAGTCCATGTACAGTCCACGACGCAAGCCCCCAGCCAAGCCTCCAGGTACCAGCATATACAAGGTGGGTCTCTTTCTGCTGGAGGTAATGAGCAACTGATTTTCCCCAATAGTCACTTTATTAGAACAGACTGTTACACATGACTGTATATCAATCAAATGTATTTATAAAGCATCAGCTGATGTTAAAAAGTGCTGTACAGAAACCCAGCCTAAAACCCCAAACAACAATCAATGCAGATGTAGAAGCACAGTGGCTAGGAAAAACTCCCTAGAAAGGCAGGAACCAAGGAAGAAACCAGGCTCTGAGGGGTGGCCAGTCCTCTTCTGGCTGTGCCGGGTTGACATTATAACAGTGCATGGCAAAGATGTTCAAACGTTCATAGATGACCAGCAGGGTCAAATAATAGAGTCTAAAACAGCAGGTCCGGGACAAGGTAGTACATCCGGTGAACAGGTCAGGGTTCCATAGCTGCAGGCAGAACAGTTGAAACTGGAGCAGCAGCACGACCAGGTGGACTGGGGAAAGCAAGGAGTCATCAGGCCAGGTAATCCTGAGACATGGTCCTAGGGCTCAGGTCCTCCGAGAGGAGAAAAGAGAAATTCACACAGGACATTGGATGAGACAGGAGAAATACTCCAGATATAACAGACTGACCCTTGCCCTCAACACCTAAACTATTGCAGCATAAATACTGGAGGCTGAGACAGGAGGGGTCGGGAGACACTGTGGCCCCGTCCGACGATACCCCCAGACAAGGCCAACCAGGCAGGATATAACCCCACTCACTTTGCCAAAGCACAGCCCCCACACCGCTCGAGGGATATCTTCAAACCACCAACTTACTACCCTGAGACAAGACCGAGTATAGCCCACGAAGATCTCCACCACGGCACGAACCCAAGGGGGCACCAACCCAGACAGGAAGATCACGTCAGTGACTCAACCCACTCAGTGACGCACCCATCCTAGGGACAGCATGGAAGAGCACCACTAAGCCAGTGACTCAGCCACCGTAATAGGGTTAGAGGCAGAGAATCCCAGTGGAGAGATGGGAACCGGCCAGACAGAGACAGCAAGGGTGGTTCGTCACTCCAGTGCCTTTCTGTTCATCTTCACACCTCTGGGCCAGACTACACTCAATCATATGAGCTACTGAAGAGATGAGTCTTCAAAAAAGACTTAAAGGTCGAGACCGATTCTGCATCTCTCACATGGATAGGCAGACCATTCCATAAAAATGTTGCTCTACAGGAGAAAGCCCTGCCTCCAGCTGTTTACTTAGAAATTCTAGGGACAATAAGGAGGCCTGCTTCTTGTGACCGTAGTGTACGTGTAGGTATGTACGGCAAGACCAAATCGGAAAGATGGGTAGGAGCAAGCCCATGTAATGCTTTCTATGTTAGCAGTAAAACCTTGAAATGAGCCCTAGCCTTAACAGGAAGCCAGTTGGAGTGATATGATTACATTTTTTGGTTCTAGTCAAGATTCTAGCAGCCGTGTTTAGCACTAACTGAAGTTTATTTAGTGCTTTATCCGGGTAGTCGGAAAGTAGAGCATTGCAGGAGTCATGGATTTTTCTGCATAATTTTTGGACAGAAAGTTTCTGATTTCTGCAATGTTACGTAGATGGAAAAAAGCTGTCCTTGAAACAGTCTTGATATGTTCGTCAAAAGAGAGATCAGGGTCCAGAGTAATGCAAGGTCCTTCACAGTTTTATTTAAGACAACTGTACAACCATCAAGATTAAATGTCAGATCCAACAGAAGATCTCTGTTTCTTGAGACCTAGAACTAGCATCTCTGTTTTGTCCGAGTTTAAAAGTAAAACATTTGCCGCCATCCACTTCCTTATGTCTGAAACACAGGTTTCTAGGGATGGCAATTTTGGGGCTTCACCATGTTTCATCGTACAGCTTTGTATCGTCCGCATAACAGTGAAAGTTAACATTTTGTTTCCGAATGACATCACCAAGAGGTAAAATAAAAAGTGAAAACAATAGTGGTCCTAAAATAGAACCTTGAGAAACACCGAAATGTACAGTTTCCAATCTCTCCAAAAGAATGTGGTGATCGATGGTATCAAAAGCAGCACTAAAGTCTAGGAGCATGAGGACAGATGCAGAGCCTTGGTCTGACGCCATTAAAAGGTAATTTACCACCTTCACAAGTGCAGTCTCAGTGCTATGATGGGGTCTAAAACCAAACGGAAGCATTTTGTATACATTGTTTGTCTTCAGGAAGGCAGTGAGTTGCTGTGCAACAGCTTTTCCCCAAAATGTTGAGAGGGATGGGAGATTCGATATACGCTGATAGTTGTTTTCATATTTTCTGGGTCAAGGTTTGGCTTTTTCAAGAGAGGCTTTATTACTGCCACTTTTAGTGAGTTTGGTACACATCCGGTGGATAGGGAGGTGTTTATTATGTTCAACATAGGAGAGCCAAGCACAGGAGGCAGCTCTTTCAGCTTGAAGTTTTAGAGGCCATGACTATTTTCATCAATGTGTCAAGTGACATAGTATTAAAAAAACTTGAGTGTCTCTCTGATCCTAGGTCCTGGCAGTGTTGTGCAGACTCAGGACAACTGAGATTTGGAGAAATACACAGATTTAAAGAGGAGTCCGTGATTTGCTTTCTAATGACCATGATCTTTTCGCCAATGAAGTTCATGAATTTATCACTGCTGAAGTGAAAGCCATCCTCCCTTGGGGAATACTGCTTTTTAGTTAGTTTTGCAACAGAATCAAAAATACATTTTGGATTGTTCTTATTTTCCTCAATTAATTTGGAAAAATAGTATGATCGAGCAGCAGTGAGGGCTCTTCGATACTGCACGGTACTGTCTTTCCAAGCTTATCGGAAGCATTCCAGTTTGGTGTAGGGCCATTTCCGTTCCAATTTTCTGGAAGCTTGCTTCAGGGCTCTGATATTTTCTGTATACCAAGGAGCTAGTTTCTTACGACAAATGTTTTTTGTTTTTAGGGGTGCAACTGCATCTAGGTTATTACACAAGGTTAAATTGAGTTCCTCAGTTAGGTGGTTAACTGATTTTTGTACTCTGACGTCCTTGGGTAGGTGGAGGGAGTCGAAGGGCATCAAGGTATCTTTGGGTTGTCCGAGAATTTATAGCACGGCTTTTGATGATCCTTGGTTGGGGTCTGAACAGATTATTTGTTGTGATTGCAAATGTAATAAAATGGTGGTCCGATAGTCCAGGATTATGAGGAAAAACATTAAGATCGACAATATTTATTCCATGGGATCAAACTAGGTCCAGAGTATGACTGTGGCAGTGAGTAGGTCCGGAGACATGTTGGACAAAACCCACTGAGTCGATGATGGCTCTGAAAGCCTTTTGGAGTGGGTCTGTGGACTTCTCCATGTGAATATTAAAGTCACCAAAAATGTGAATATTTTCTGCCATGACTACAAGGTCCGATAGGAATTCAGGGAACTCAGTGAGGAACGCTGTATACAGCCCAGGAGGCCTGTAGAAAGTAGCTATAAAAAGTGATTGAGTAGGCTGCATCGATTTCATGACTAGAAGCTCAAAATACTGAAATGCAGTCATTTTATATGTACACTACCGTTCAAAATGTTGGGGTCACTTAGAAATGTCCTTGTTTTTGAAAGAAAAGCACATTTTTTGTCCATTAAAATAACATCAAATTGATCAGAAATACAGTGTAGACATTCATGTTTTAAATGACTATTGTAGCTGGAAACAGCTAATTTTGAATGGAATATCTACATAGGCGTACAGAGGCCCATGATCAGCAACCATCACTCCTGTGTTCCAATGGCAGGTTGTGTTAGCTAATCCAAGTTTATCATTTTAAAAGGCTAATTGGGCATTAGAAAAACCTTTTGCAATTATATTAGCACAGCTGAAAACTGTTGTTCTGATTAAAAAAGCAATAAAACTGTCATTCTTTAGACTAGTTGATTATCTGAAGCATCACCATTTGTGAGTTCGATTACAGGCTCAAAATGGCCAGAAACAAATAACTTTCTTCTGAAACTCGTCAGTCTATTCTTGTTCTGAGAAATGAATGCTATTCCATGCGAGAAATTGCCAAGAAACTGAAGACACTGTGTACTACTACAACGCTGTGTACTACTCCCTTCACAGAATAGAGCAAACGGGCTCTAACCAGAATAGAAATTGGAGTGGGAGGCCCCGGTGCACAACTGAGCAAGAGGACAAGTACATTTGCGGGTCTAGTTTGAGAAACAGATGCCACAAGTTCTCAACTGGCAGCTTCATTAAATAGTACCCGCAATACACCAGTCTCAACGTCAACAGTTTAGAGGTGACTCCGGGATGCTGGCCTTCTAGGCAGCGTTGCAAAGGAAAAGCGATATCTCAGACTGGCCAATAAAAATAAAAGATTAAGATGGGAAAAAGAACACAGGCACTGGACAGAGGAACCCTGCCTAGAAGGCCAGCATCCCGGAGTCGCCTCTTCACTGTTGACGTTGAGACTGGTGTTTTGCGGCTACTATTTAATACAGCTGCCAGTTGAGGACTTGTGAGGCATCTGTATTCTAGTCATGGCTCATCCTGTATAACTACTGCTGTACACACCTTTTCTATTCAAATTTCATATTCCTTCAGAAAGTAGTCACACCCCTTGACTTCAAACTGTTGTTTGTTACAGCCTGAATTTGAAAAAGATTAAATTTAGATTTTGTGTCACTGTCCTACACACAATACCCTATGATATCCAAGCTGAATCATGTTTTTAGGATTTATTTTACAAATTAATTAGAAGTGTAAAGTTTATATGTCTTGAGCCAGTAATGATTAAACCCCCTTATGTCAAGCCTAAATAAGTTCAGGAGTAAAAATGTGCTTAACAAGTCACATAATAAGTTGCATGGACTCTGTGTGCAATAATAGTGTTTAACATGATGTTTAAATAACTACCTCATCTCTGTACCCCACACATACAATGATCTGTAAGGTCCCTCAGTTGAGCAGTGAATTTCAAACACAGATCCATCCACAAAGACCATGGAGGTTTTCCAATGCCTCACAAAGAAGGGCATCTATTGGTAGATGGCTACAACTAAAAAGAAGCAGACATTGAATATCCCTTTGAAAATGTTGAAGTTATTAATTACACTTTGCATGGTATGTCAGTACGCCCAGTCACTACATAGATACAGGCGTCCTTCCTAACTCAGTTGCCGTAGAGGAAGGAAACCGCTCAGGAATTTCACCATGAGGCCAATGGTGACTTTAAAACAGAATTGAATGCCTGTGATAGGAGAAAACTGAGGATGGATCAACAACATTGTAGTTACTCCACCATACTAACCTAATTGAGTGAAAAGAGGAAGCTTGTACAGAATACAAATGTAACAAAACATGCATCCTGTTTGCAACAAGTTACTAAAGTAATACTGCAAAAAATGTGGCAGTGCGATTAACTTTTTTGACCTGAATACAAAGTCATAGTATGTTTGGAGCAAGTCCAATAAAACAAATTACTGAGTACCATTCTCCATATTTTCAAGCATAGCGGTGGCTGCATCATGTTATGGTATGCTTGTAATCGTTAAGGACTTGGTAGTATTTAAAAAAGAAACAGGATGGAGCTAAACTCAGGCAAAATCCTAGAGAAAACCCTGCTTCACCCTGCTTTCTACCAGACACTGGGAGATGAATTCACCTTTCATCAGGACAATAACGTAAAACACAAGGCCAAATCTACACTGGAGTTGCTTACCAAGAAGACAGTGAATGTTCTTTAGTGGCCCAGTTACAGTTTTGACTTAAATCTACTTTAAAATCAATGGCAAGACCTGAAAATGGTTATCTAGCAATGATCATCAATCAATTTGACAGAGCTTGAAGAATTTTGAAAATAATAATGTGCAAATGTTACACAATCCAGGTGTGGAAAGCTCTTAAAAACTTTAAATCGCAGCCAAAGGTACAAAGTATTGACTCAGGGGTGTGAATACTTTTCAATAAGATATTTCTTTATTTCATTATCAACACATTAGCAAACATGTTTATGTCATCACGGGGTATTGTGTGTACATGTAGATGGGTGAGGAAAAAAATAGTAATTTCATACATTTTGAATTCAGGCTGTAACATAACAACATGTGGAATAAGTCAAGGGGTATGAATACTTTCTGAAAACACTGCATTCGTTACACCTGCTACAGAACATGAGAGCGGAGTTGAACAGTTGGAAATCTTTCCATGTCTTTCCTACCGCTCTGCTAAATTCACTCCGCGCTCACAGGCAGAATTCGATTCATTCATTAAAATCAGAATTTAACAAACAGCCATCGATTTTTGTGACTACCTGGGCCTACCAATAATTTTTTAAGTATTGAAACCAAACCATATCGATTTGAATGAAAAGTGATCTTTTTTTGCTGAGTTTAGGTCAGGAGCCAGATAGGGAGCCTAAGAAGGAACGGAAATGAATTGTTTAGGCTATATTATTTGAATTATTTCAAGGCTATAGCCTGCAAAGAAATACATTGAAGCATTTGCGAGCGTGACACAATAGGCTGGTAGTGACATAAAGCGCTCAGCATTTATTGAACAACATTTCATTGTATTAAAGTCTATAAATTGCATATAGGCTGTGACTTACTTTGAATTAAATACAAATTAAACTAAAAATGATTTATTAGTGCTTGGCCAGTCTGTGACTTCAGGCTCATGCGATGGTACCTTTCTTTTAGCATGTGCACGTAGTAACTACACTATCATGCTTTTGGGATAAATGTATTTTCAGATTCCACAATGATTCTTTAGTTGTGGACACGACATCACCACACTCCCTCTCTTACTCTTGGTCCTCATCTTTTTAAGTCACCTTGATTAAACACCTGTGTGATTTATCAGTTTCTTTATGAAAATATTTAGCGAACTCCATGACAGTAGCTTAAGCAAGGAGCTATAGCAGCACACAAGTAGACTACAGATGCATGCTGGAGCGGGCATACCCTGAGCTCTTGAAGTGAGCGCTACTGGAGCAAAATTGGAGCGGGCGAGAAGGCCGCCGCTCCAGCCTTTGGGAATCTCGCAGTAATGATTTAAACCCCCGGAGCTGCAGGGTAGCCTAGTGGTTAGAGCGTTGGACTAGTAACCGGAAGGTTGCAAGTTCAAAACCCCAAGCTGACAAGGTACAAATCTGTTTTTCTGCCCCTGAACAGGCAGTTGCTAAGCCATCATTGAAAATATGAATTTGTTCTTAACTGACTTGCCTAGGTAAATAAACAAACGTACTCTGACCCGCTATAACATCTGCTAAACTGTGTACGTGACCAATAAGGGAGCTGGAGTCCGCACTCAGGTTTTTTTCCCCAACCTTCCCTTATGATCAATTGATTAGTATGGTTCACTCACAGGCCTACACAATGGATGATGTAACAAGTACACTTTGCATTGTATAAAAGATTGGGATATAGGGAGAACTAAAACGTGTGTTAGCAAAGAAGTATTACAAACGAATTGCTGACAAACTGACACACCTTTGGATTTCTAATGTAATGATACTGTATCAGAACCGCAGCACCACAACAGGGAATCAACTTGGACTGAGACCTGCCATGCTTATCTGAACCTATTAATTCCAGACTTATTGTCAAAACAAGTTGACGGCTAAGCGGATAATTGATTTAGTCTCAGCGGCTCTCCCTTGAAGAAATATTCATGAGGCCCATATTGCTGGCAGAAGGCTGAAGGAACTTTAATTGAGATGCTGCGGTCCATTTCAATGAAATGGTAATCATGATGCAGTATCATTATAGGGTTCTGCCTGAAATGAAAAGTGTTTGTGTACAGGGACACAGGAGAACAGGGTTGATTGATTCAAGCGTAGGAGGCAAATTGGGGTGGACTTGTGTTTGAATTGATAAGCATTGAGGGATGTGCGTGCATGTGTGCGTGCATTCAAACAGCCAGTCGATTCCCATGGAGAACAGCTGGAGTGTATCATTGCGGTCTGAGTTCAGGGTAAAGGTTAGCTGGCTTAGGCAGGAAGGAAGATGCTTAACCCAGTTCCATCTCCAATACCAGTATCTTATCTTGTAGTGAACATGGCTGGCTCCTCAGCAGTATTCAGTCCATCTGTCTACTGTATCTGAACAGTCAAATAGTTTGCTTCACCTGTGTCTAATTGACAGTTTGCTGTAGTCCCACTCCAGCTGTTTGTTCTGGCAGTCACGGTTGCCACTGTCCAGATGTCCAGCAGACTCTTTGCAAGTTACCTGGCATAGCTGCAGTCCAGGCCAGTTCAGTCAGTCCAGCTATCTCAGGTGCAATTAGGCTTATTCTGGAGGGCTAACAGCTGTTCTGGACAGGCAATTTGGTGCTGTCGTTGACCATTTCAATGTGTTAAATTCATGAACTATGTTTTCTGTTATTGACTGCCTATGACACCTGTTAATTCATAGTAATATCATCTCCATGACAGAGAACTTAGGTATAGTTTTACCCATAGAAATAATAATGAATAGTAAGTGATGGCATAATGGGTGGACATTTGGAGTGTACCCATGCCCGGAAGTAAAAACAGGAAGTGTATCCTTCAATCTGTGCTGTGATTTGTTGAGTCAACTCACATTCCCAAAAAATAAATTCCATTGCATGAGCAACATCAGTTAGAATTAGAGGTCGACCGATTAATTAGGGCAGATTTCAAGTTTTCATAACAATCGGAAATCGGTAATTTTGGACGGCGATTTAATATATATATATATTTTTTTAGACCTTTATTTAATCTTTATTTAACTTGGCAAGTCAGTTAAGAACACATTCTTATTTTCAATGACGGCCTAGGAACGGTCAGATAAATGCCTTGTTCAGGGGCAGAACGACAGATTTTTACCTTGTCAGCTCAGGGATTCAATCATGCAACCTTATGGTTAACTAGTCCAACGCGCTAACCACCTGCCTCACGAGGAACCCGCCTGTTACGCGAATGCAGTAAGAAGCCAAGGTAAGTTGCTTGCTAGCATTAAACTTAATCAATCATAATCACTAGTTATAACTACACATGGTTGATATTACTAGTTTATCTAGCGTGTCCTGCGTTGCATATAATCGATGCAGTGCGCATTCGCGATAAAGGACTGTCGTTGCTCCAACGTGTACCTAACCATAAACACCAATGCTTTTCTTAAAATCAATACACAAAAGTATATATTTTTAAACCTGCATATTTAGCTAAAATAAATCCAGGTTAGTAGGCAATATTAACCAGGTGAAATTGTGTCACTTCTCTTGCTTTCATTGCACGCAGAGTCGGGGTATATGCACCAGTTTGGGCCGCCTGGCTCATTGCGAACTAATTTGCCAGAATTTTACGTAATTATGACATAACATTGAAGGTTGTGCAATGTAACAGGAATATTTAGACTGATGGATGTCACCCTTTAGATAAAATATGGTTCTGTATTTTACTGAAGGAATAAATGTCTTGTTTTCGAGATGATAGTTTCCGGATTCGACCATATTCATGACCTAAGGCTCGCATTTCTGTGTGTTATTATGTTATAATTAAGTCTATGATTTGATAGAGCAGTCTGACTGAGCGATGGTAGGCACCAGCAGGCTCATAAGCATTCATTCAAACAGCACTTAGGTGAGTTTTGCCAGCAGCTCTGCTGTTTATGACTTCAAGCCTATCAACTCCCGAGATTAGGCTGGTGTAACGTTCTGATGTGAAATGGCTAGCTAGTTAGCGGGGTGCGCGCTAATAGCGTTTCAAACGTCACTCGCTCAGAGACTTGGAGTAGTTGTTCCCCTTGCTCTGCATGGGTATAGCTGCTTCGAGGGTGGCTGTTGTCGTTGTGTTCCTGGTTCGAGCCCAGGTAGGAGCGAGGAGAGGTACGGAAGCTATACTGTTACACTGGCAATACTAAAGTGCCTATAAGAACATCCAATAGTCAAAGGTATATGAAATACAAATGGTATAGAGAGAAATAGTCCTATAATTCCTATAATAATTACATCCTAAAACTTCTTACCTGGGAATATTGAAGACTCATGTTAAAAGGAACCACAAGCTTTCATATGTTCTCATGTTCTGAGCAAGGAACTTAAACGTTAGCTTTCTTACATGGCACATATTGCACTTTTACTTTCTTCTCCAATACTTTGTTTTTGCATTATTTAAACCACATTGAACATGTTTCATTATTTATTTCAGGCTAAATTGATTTTATTGATGTATTATATTAAGTTAAAATAAGTGTTCATTCAGTATTGTTGTAATTGTCATTATTACAAATACATTTTAATAATCGGCCGATTAAATCGGTATCTGCTTTTTTTGCCCTCCAATAATCGGTATCGGCATTGAAAAATCACAATCGGTCGACCTCTAGTTAGATTCATTTGAATGAACATTGTCATGACGTTGGCCTGGGGGAGGTTTATGACAGTCATAAATACCTCTTTCCCCCTTTTTCCTCTCTCTACCCAACTGATGTTACATTTGCAGACCCCTTGGTTAACATAGAGATTCAGGGAACATCAGAAGGTGGGGGGAAATTAACTACTATCTGGTAATCTGACCAATTGAACATATGCGGTGGTACTTAATGAATATGATGTCAGTTCGGTTATCATCTGAGACATTCTCATCAATGATAAGATTACATCAACTCTACAGTGGAAAGTCTACACACCAGAGTTATCAGATTCACATGGAATTGTTGTTCAATTTAAAAGTTTGAATATGAAATTATTCGTGATGGGATGAAACGTGATTTTAGCTTCTAAAATGTGAGATTTGGGTTTTAATAAGGTAAGGGCTCTGCTCAATCAGTGGTCCGCCCCTGTGAAGGGACATGGGCTATACAACTTTTCAAAAACGCCCTCCTCTCCCGTCCTATATAAAGCCTTGACGACAATATAACCTCCTGTTCCGAGGATGTGAGGACGACGGTCCGATGTCAGAATGGTTCAAATAATAACTACAGAACGAAGCCAACATCAGCGTGAGCTCTGGTTGCGAATGGTATCAACTTTTGACCTCTTATTCACTACAGAAGTGATACAGTGCCTTGCGAAAGTATTCGGCCCCCTTGAACTTTGCAACCTTTTGCCACATTTCAGGCTTCAAACATAAAGATATAACACTGTATTTTTTTGTGAAGAATCAACAACAAGTGGGACACAATCATGAAGTGGAACGACATTTATTGGATATTTCAAACTTTTTTAACAAATCAAAAACTGAAAAATTGGGCGTGCAAAATTATTCAGCCCCTTTACTTTCAGTGCAGCAAACTCTCTCCAGAAGTTCAGTGAGGATTTCTGAATGATCCAATGTTGACCAAAATGACTAATGATGATAAATACAATCCACCTGTGTGTAATCAAGTCTCCGTATAAATGCACCTGCACTGTGATAGTCTCAGAGGTCCGTTAAAAGCGCAGAGAGCATCATGAAGAACAAGGAACACACCAGGCAGGTCCGAGATACTGTTGTGAAGACGTTTAAAGCCGGATTTGGATACAAAAATATTTCCCAAGCTTTAAACATCCCAAGGAGCACTGTGCAAGCGATAATATTGAAATGGAAGGAGTATCAGACCACTGCAAATCTACCAAGACCTGGCCGTCCCTCTAAACTTTCAGCTCATACAAGATGAAGACTGATTAAAGATGCAGCCAAGAGGCCCATGATCACTCTGGATGAACTGCAGAGATCTACAGCTGAGGTGGGAGACTCTGTCCACAGGACAACAATCAGTCATATATTGCACAAATCTGGCCTTTATGGAAGAGTGGCAAGAAGAAAGCCATTTCTTAAAGATATCCATAAAAAGTGTTGTTTAAAGTTTGCCACAAGCCACCTGGGAGACACACCAAACATGTGGAAGAAGGTGCTCTGGTCAGATGAAACCAAAATTGAACTTTTTGGCAACAATGCAAAACGTTATGTTTGGCGTAAAAGCAACACAGCTCATCACCCTGAACACACCATCCCCACTGTCAAACATGGTGGTGGCAGCATCATGGTTTGGACGTGCTTTTCTTCAGCAGGGACAGGGAAGATGGTTAAAATTGATGGGAAGATGGATGGAGCCAAATACAGGACCATTCTGGAAGAAAACCTGATGGAGTCTGCAAAAGACCTGAGACTGGGACGGAGATTTGTCTTCCAACAAGACAATGATCCAAAACATAAAGCAAAATCTACAATGGAATGGTTCAAAATAAACATATCCAGGTGTTAGAATGGCCAAGTCAAAGTCCAGACCTGAATCCAATCGAGAATCTGTGGAAAGAACTGAAAACTGATGTTCACAAATGCTCTCCATCCAACCTCACTGAGCTCGAGCTGTTTTGCAAGGAGGAATGGGAAAAAATGTCAGTCTCTCGATGTGCAAAACTGATAGAGACATACCCCAAGCGACTTACAGCTGTAATCGCAGCAAAAGGTGGCGCTACAAAGTATTAACTTAAGGGGGCTGAATAATTTTGCACGCCCAATTTTTCAGTTTTTGATTTGTTAAAAAAGTTTGAAATATCCAATAAATGTTGTTCCACTTCATGATTGTGTCCCACTTATTGTTGATTCTTCACAAAAAAATACAGTTTTATATCTTTATGTTTGAAGCCTGAAATGTGGCAAAAGGTCGCAAAGTTCAAGGGGGCCGAATACTTTCGCAAGGCACTGTACCTCCTAGCCGTTGAGTTAGCAACAGCAGCTGCAAATGCAGGTTAGGAAGGAACAAACAGAGTATCCCGTCTACCACACAACGACGTTACTACAACGTATTCAATTTACCGGCAGAGACATTCTTCAAAGGACAAAGGACTCGGTTGGGCAACACGGCCTTCCATCTACCACCAACCTACTGAAGCGCAGCTCAGAGTAAATATTTATAGCATTTTCCTTTTCCAAATGGGCGGTAATTTAGAATGCATAAGATACTGTATTTACGATAGCACAGCTTCTCCCTGTGTCCCTCAGTCTTCCCGCTCTTTCACTCAAACCCAGCCCCTTTTCTTTTGTGTAACCAGCTGTCATATCTGTTCCGCCCGCTAGGGCCATTTTTCTTCATGACGTAATTTGTAGTCAAGTTATGATTAATTATGTGTATGTGTAATTCTGTGTGATTAGTTAGGTATTTAGCAAATAAATAATTAAACCCAATTTTGTATTGCTGATTCAACTTGTTAGCCAGGGTTCGTGCAGATAACCAAGAATTTACAACTTTCAGATGAGACTGAATTAAGGTGAGGATTAATATTTACTGCTATTGATGTAAAATATTACTAGGTCTTTAAGAGTTTTTTCGGAAGATAACAGCTCTATAAATATTATTTTGTGGTGCCCCGACTCTCTAGTTAATTACATTTACATGATTAGCTCAATCAGGTAATATTAATTACGGAGAAATAATTTTATAGAATAGCATGTCATATCACTTAATCCAGCATAGCCAAAGACACGACAACATTCTACAGTACCATGGCAATCCAGCATTAGTTGATAGAACGTTCCAAATGACCATAGAAATACCATGCAGCCATTGCGAGTGTACCCATGAGTTTACCAGTCAATTGCCAGGGTTAGAGCTTCCAAGCTTGTTCAATTCATTCTTATTTCTGAATGAGGTAAGACAAGGAGGAGCAGACTGCGGAGAACATAATAGCTGAAGTCCAAACTAACAGCTCTCTCTTCTCTACCTCCATATCCCCAGCCATCACACCTGAGTTCGGAGCCTCTTCTCCCTCCACACAGTTTCCACTCCCACAGCTTGCGGCGGCTGCCCCACTACCAGCCCCTCCACATCAGCCACCCCATGCCTGTCTCCCTGAGTGTGGGTCAGCAGCCCTTGCCACCGGTCCCGCCCCACCACAAGGCTCTGCCGGCCCACACCGCCCTCTCCCCACCACGGGCACCGCCCTTCCACAGCCTGCCCCGACAGCAGCCCTACAGAATGGACCAGGTTAGTACTAACTGTTCAGCTATACACCATGAATACAAATACAGATGGATTTTCCTTATTGGGGATTTCTTTGGAAATAGATCGAGCTCGGATCGACATAGTAAAAAGTTGATTGATGAATTTCCACAATCCGTAAAATTCTAAGAACATATTCCAAACATATTCCTCACTCACTTATTCATAACACCTGCCTGGGGTCCCAATACCCATACTACTACACAATGCATAAGTTATGGACATTGCATACTAAATAGTGTGTTGCTATAACCATTGGAACAGCCTTACAGTTCTCCATGTTCTCCACACATCATGGTTTGTGCTGAGCCAGCGGGGCTGTGTATAGAGGATGTAAGTCCATCTGTCTGCTCAGGGCTCACGCAGGCAGCTGATCTGTATGCTTGGAGCACAGTGTCAGTTGTCCGCAGGTTTATGAGGCACAGTGTACACTAGCAGATGCACGTAAAAACAGACATTAACTTTAAGATGGTTACTTTTCTCTCTGGTATATAAACCACAAAACTGCTCCCAGAAGTAAGGAAAGACCATGCAAGAGATGGAGAGAGACAGATATACATGTAATGCATCCTTCTCCTGAGGTACTCTCTGTTGAGGTGGGGCAACTGATGGATCACATATGTGGGAATGGAGTGTGTGTGTATTTTGGTTTCCATTGCAACCTAACTCAGTTCAGTTCCCCATTGAGAAAAAACAAACAAATGTGGTTTCTGTACTTCCAAGGCGCTCAGATTCTCTTGTACTTTTTATTTTATAAACAAAACATGAAATAATGATGAAATTCAAACTCATGAGCTGTATACACTGTGTACAAAACATTAGGAACACCTTCCAAATATTGAGTTGCACCCCCATCCCCCTTTTTCTCTCAGAACAGCCTAATTTTGTCTGGGAATGGACTCTACAGGGTGTTGAAAGTGATGCTGGCCCATATTGGCTCCAATGCTTCCCACAGTTGTGTCAAGTTGAATGGATGTCCTTTGGGTGGTGGACCATTCTTGATACACACGGGAATCTGTTGAGCGTGAAAAACCCAGCACCGTTGCAGTTCTTGACACACTCAAACCAGTGTGCTTGGCATCTACCATACCCCGTTCAAAGGCACTTAAATCTTTTGTCTTGCCCATTCACCCTCTGAGTGGCACACATAGACAATCCTGTCTCAATTGTCTCAAGTCTTAAAAATCCTTCTTTAACCTGTCTCCTCACCTTCATTTACACTAATAGAAGTGACATCAATAAGGGATCATAGCTTTCAACTGGATTCACCTGGTCAGTCTATGTCATGGAAAGAACATAATGTTTTGTACACACAACCCAAATGTCCGCTATGATGTCTGACTACCCAAGGGTCGTCCTCATGGTCTAAATAAGGTTTCACAGTTCAGGCAAAAAAATATACATCTTGACTTAGGTCTGCTGAGGGGCACAGTTGGTGTTAAATGTGTGTGTCCATATCATGTCATATGGTGTCCATGGTGAACTCTTTTCTACACGACTCCTGTAGTGGAGTATCTGATCCAGAACTACCCCTGCTGTGTAGGATTCATTCTCCATATATCCACCACAGAGATGCAGACACACAACACTCAATGTATAAGATGCATTTAACAACAGATCTAGGATCCGATTACCCTACCCCTTAACTATCAGAGAGATTAAAACGCATCTGATGCAGGGTCAGTAGAGGCAACTTCTACTTACTGGGAGCAACTCCAGTCTGGAAAGAAGTCTTAAATCTGATTAGGTCTTTATTTCAACCTCTGTAGGTCCTCTCTGGTTTTATCTGAATCAGTAGATGATTCAGCTGCCATCTACAAGAGGTGATCTTATTCTCTGAGTTTTAGAGATTCAAAAGGAAAATTGAAGCAAACAGACCGCTGTTTCACAATAAGTGGTTTCTGCTGTTTGTCCTATTACAAGAGTCTTTAGATGTGGTTTAAGGTACAACACATTAACACTAGTACTGTAGACTCAGTCTAATGTGTTTTTGTGAAGGCAGTCATATCTGGTCTAAGAGCTGGGGATGGTCATTCATAAAAAAATAATTAAATAACCCCTGGCTGCATTCAAAAGACACACCCTTACACCTCAGCCCTCAAATGAAATGGACACTTCTGATGATGTATCATGACGTCTGACGAGTATACACTTGCAGGGCGAGGGAGGAAGGAATTATTTTTAAATGGACCGCCCTTGCCCGGAAATTTGTCACTTGTTCATCCCTCCATGATTGTGTTTCCAGCCACCGGTAGCTTGTGGGTGCTTTATATGAGTTACAGTAAATTATGATTTCATGTCTACTTATATTAACAATATAATTATTAATATATGCCTACTGTATGATAGCTAGCAAATTAATTAGCTAACTAACGTTAGCCTGCCTAGCTGGAACTTCTGAAGAAGGAAAATGTTTTATTTCTACAATTTCCAAAAGCTAACCAAAGAAAAACATCATTACTTTTATGATATGTCTTTGTGCATTAGTGGCACAATTTCAAACGTATTTACATTAGTTTTTACTTACACTTGTATGTTGACTTCATGTTGACGTTGAGGTTTTAAGTTTTGTCGGACCTTTCTTAGTGGATGTACAATCATTGCGAATTGAATTATGGGGTGTTTAAGGCGCGAAGTGATCATAATTGTACACTCACAAACTTCATTAAAAACGAGGGCAGAGGGGCTTATGTTCCCTTGCTTAGCTATTCATTCGGACCGACGACTATATGGCCGCGGGGATTCCCCCAGGGCATAGGGCCGTTACTTTGAGTTTGAAGCGCAGCCCCTGTCATGCAGTGTTGTAGTACTTGATATCACATTTTAGTCTCGGTCTTGTCTCGTTGGATACATTTGTACTCGTTCTTGACTCGGTCTCGGACAGTGAGGACTCTCATTTTTTCAGAGACCAGCGGAGTAAAAAACTAAATTATCAGCTTCCATTTAGTCAGCCCATAAAACCCCTTCACCAGGTCAAATATATACACTCCTTTCTTGATACATTAATACCTGAACAGTCTTTATATCTAGATATGTTTGCGCAGTGGCGAGCCTATTGGACCTAGGTCTTCAGTGTGTGACAGGTTATTAATACTGAAATAACAGCAACTGTAATACCAGCGTAGGAGTGCCATTTTGTAAAACACAAAGGGCCAGTGGTGTAGTGGATGCTACCCAGGTATATACAATATAGGCACTTTTTTCCCCCCATCGCTGGGAGATGTTGGGCCAAATAGCTCGTGCTTGGCTCTGCCCACCTCCTTGCTCGTTCTGCCCACTATGACTCATTTGTTGTCTATCTTGGTTCAGTTATAAAAATCTTTGGTTGAATGGCAGATGCCTTCTATCTAGTTTCTGATGACCTAGCCAATGGCTGATTTAGCTAGCTAGATGTATCTTCCCAGAGACAACCAAAGACAAAATCCTGATTGGATATTTTTTTCTCTCTTCAGTGCTAACCCTTTCCTTTCCAACAAAAATTGAAGAGATTAAATCAGAACATATTTGAAAATAATAATATAATTAGAATTATTATTATTATTTTATAAATCCTTAGCCCTTCTCTGAAGGCGTAGAAGGCCCTCATTGTTCCCCACTGTGTTGGGGTTAGTAATCATTTGTAGAGTGGCTCTATTTGCCCTCAGTATGCATTTCTTCACCATTCTGAATGTCTTAAGAATCCATATGTTCTTCTGAAATATGAACACAGATATACTGGGCATTGTGAACTCTTATTACAGTGACGATTTGACAAAATTACAATCATGGTCTTGAATTTGACTTTTTCTGGTCTCGGTCTTGAATCGGTGTTGGACCCCTTGTCCCCCTTCCGGTCTCGGCTTTGACTCAGTCTCGCCTCCCTCCGGTCTTGGTCTTGACTCGATTTTCTCCGGTCTTGGTTTTGAATCTGTTCGCTTCAGGTAGTCTCGAACACAACACTGCTGTCATGTCTTCAGGTGCAACTATAACCCCACTACTTTGCCTACCGCAGTCATGTTCAAACCACTCACATAATGGAACAAAACATTTCAAACATTGTCGGTATAAATCACCTTCAAGCAGTTGCTGACACTGACACGTAAAACATTACAGAGCTGAAACTCATTTAGTTTAGGACACACTTTCCACTCTTAATATGTGACAGTGATTTCTGGGATTTCACAACAACATGGATGTTTTACACTTCATTCAGTTCTCTAAATGCTTTGCATTTGGTGTTTGCTGAAACTTGGCACTTATTTCTGAGTATTGCTCAAGGTTTCTCCCTTTCCTCCCTACAAACTGTACAGAGCAGATGGGATGCTGCTAGCAGATGTTTGCCATTACCTCGCCCTCCCCTCCCCGTTTTAGATTAGTAACACATGATGACACATCGTTTAGTTAAACTTCCAGAGAGAACTGCTACAGTGGTGGCTACAGAGCCTACCTTATGTTGGTGACACACTATAACACAGTGCCCTCTAGTGAGGTTTCAGTACCAACACTACTCTTCAACTTATGGTTTATTGTTCCTAGGACTGCGAGAAACCCAGTCCACCCCAGAAGCCTCTGCCTGCAGACCCTCTGGGAAGGAGGGCTCGGGTGGGACGCAGCACCTCGGTGGTGGGGGTTCGCCTCCCTGGACCCATCCCTATCCCCATCCCCACCGTACCCAGACCCCTGCTCACCAATCCACAACTGAACAGGTCTGTGCTACGGTGGCCTGGTTGGCACAAAGTTTATAGGTTAATGAGGAGTGGTTATTTCTTCTTTTTTAAAGTAATCTTTGCTCTGCATTTCATTCACTTGTGCTTTTTTCACTTTTCAGACCTGCACCCATACAACCCCTGAGACTGCCAAAGACTCATCATTTTGACCCCTGATCTCAAAGAAGATCTGATGGAATGGAAAAGTGGAGCGCTCTATGGATGGAGACCCATATTTGCACTACAAGAATACCAGACCTTTGCAACTTTGAAAGTGTCTCAGAGTTTTAGGGAAAGGAGACTGACTTCAAACCTTGGTGCTGTACCTCTGCTTTTGTTGTCCTCGCTCAGGTACAAATGAACTATTTAATGTCTATATTTATTATTACTGTGTGCACAGTGCACTCTGGTAGACCCTATTGACAGTAGCATATTGACACTTGGATCGCTGTTGGTGATTTTTATTTTTTACCCCCAGCAAAATCAGAAGACCAGTTTGCCATATAATGGAGGGTATGTTTTTATATATACAGTTAAGGAGAGACATACTGAAAAAGGTATTTTATTTTTATCCTGTGAAGTTCCTAGAATAATTGGAGAGAAACACAGATTGGGTTCAAGTTAAAGGGAAACAGAGCACTGCATGGAACACTTTGAGAGTAACTTGTAACTCACTAAGCAGCAGTGTTAGGAACTGGGAATTTTTGTTCAGTTTATCATTAATAAGAAGTGCTTTTACATTCAAAGGCGTCCACTCACTTCCTAATCAGAAACGGTGTTGACTGACATGTTGGACGTAGCAATTGAGATGTGTTTCGACTAATCCAATTCAGTGCAAAAGCAAGGGAATTGTTAAGAATGGACACGTACTTGAGAATTGACTGTTACGTGATCTTTGTATTCATACATGATCTTTATTCATATACAGTTGAAGTTGGAAGTTTACATACACTTTAGCCAAATACATTTAAACTCAGTTTTTCACAATTATTGACATTTAATCCTGGTAAAAATTCGCTGTCTTAGGTCAGTTAGGCTCTCCACTTTATTTTAAGAATGTGAAATGTCAGAATAATAGTAGAGAGAATGATTTAGTTCAGCTTTTATTTTTTTCATCACATTCCCAGTGGGTCAGAAGTTTACATACACTCAATTAGTATTTGGTAGCATTGCCTTTAAATTGTTTAACTTGGGTCAAATGTTTCAGGTAGCCTTCCACAAGCTTCCCACAATAATTTGGATGAATTTTGGCCCATTCTTCCTGACAGAACTGGTGTTACTGAGTCAGGATTGTAGGCCCCTTGCTCGCACATGCTTTTTCAGTTCTGCCCACAAATGTTCTATAGGATTGAGGTCAGGGCTTTGTGATGGCCACTCCAATACCTTGACTTTGTTGTCCTTAAGCCATTTTGCCACAACTTCGGAAGCATGATTGGCGTCATTGTCCATTTGGAAGACCCATTTGCGAACATGCTTTAACTTCCTGACTGATGTCTTGAGATGTTGCTTCAATACATCCACGTAATTTTCTTTCCTCATGATTCCATCTATTTTGTGAAGTGCACCAATCCCTCCTGCAGCAAAGCACCCCCACAACATGATGCTGCCACCCCTGTGCTTCACGGTTGGGATGGTGTTCTTCGGCGATGGTCATTATGTCCAAACAGTTCTATTTTTGCTTCATCAGACCAGAGGACATTTCTCTAAAAAGTATGATCTTTGTCCCCATGTGCAGTTGCAAACCGTAGTCTGGCTTTTTTATGGCGGTTTTGGAGCAGTGGCTTCTTCCTTGCTGAGCGGCCTTTCAGGTTATGTCGATATAGGACTTGTTTTACTGTGGATATACAGTGGGGCAAAAAAGTATTTAGTCAGCCACCAATTGTGCAAGTTCTCCCACTTAAAAAGATGAGAGAGGCCTGTGATTTTCATCATAGGTACACTTCAACTATGACAGACAAAATGAGAAAAAAATCAAGAAAATTGTAGGATTTTATGAATTATTTTATGAATTTATTTGCAAATTATGGTGGAAAATAAGTATTTGGTCACCTACAAACAAGCAAGATTTCTGGCTCTCACAGACCTGTAACTTCTTCTTTAAGAGGCTCCTCTGTCCTCCACTCGTTACCTGTATTAATGGCACCTGTTTGAACTTGTTATCAGTATAAAAGACACCTGTCCACAACCTCAAACAGTCACACTCCAAACTCCACTATGGCCAAGACCAAAGAGCTGTCAAAGGACACCAGAAACAAAATTGTAGACCTGCACAAGGCTGGGAAGACTGAATCTGCAATAGGTACGCAGCTTGGTTTGAAGAAATCAACGGTGGGAGCAATTATTAGGAAATGGAAGACATACAAGACCACTGATAATCTCCCTCGATCTGGGGATCCACGCAAGATCTCACCCCGTGGGGTCAAAATGATCACAAGAACGGTGAGAAAAAATCCCAGAACCACACGGGGGGACCTAGTGAATGACCTGCAGAAAGCTGGGACCAAAGTAACAAAGCCTACCATCAGTAACACACTACGCCGCCAGGGACTCAAATCCTGCAGTGCCAGACGTGTCCCCCTGCTTAAGCCAGTACATGTCCAGGCCCGTCATGTCCAGGCCCGTATCGTGAGATTTTGAGTGGAAACCTCCTTCCATCAGCAAGGGCATTGAAGATGAAACGTGGCTGGGTCTTTCAGCATGACAGTGATCCCAAACACACCGCCCGGGCAACGAAGGAGTGGCTTTGTAAGTATTTATTTGCAAATAAATTCATTAAAAATCCTACAATGTGATTTTCTGAATTTTTTTTCTCATTTTGTCTGTCATAGTTGAAGTGTACCTATGATGAAAATTACAGGCCTCTCTCATCTTTTTAAGTGGGAGAACTTGCACAATTGGTGATGGACTAAATACTTTTTTGCCCCACTGTAGATACTTCTGTACCTGTTTCCTCCAGCATCTTCACAAGGTCATTTGCTGTTGTTCTGGGATTGATTTGCACTTTTCACACCAAAGTATGTTCATCTCTAGGAGAAAGAACACGTCTCCTTCCTGAGCGGTATGATGGCTGCGTGGTACCATGGTGTTTATACTTGCGTACTATTGTTTGTACAGATGAACGTGGTGCCTTCAGGTGTTTGGAAATTGCTCCCAAGGATGAACCAGACTTGTGGAGGTCTACAATATTTTTTCTGAGGTTTGCATTTGGTGTTTGCTGAAACTTGGCACTTATTTGTGAGTATTGCTCAAGGTTTCTCCCTTTCCTCCCTACAAACTGGCTGATTTCTTTTGATTTTCCATGATGTCAAGCAAAGAGGCACTGAGTTTGAAGGTAGCCCTGGAACTACATCCACAGGTACACCTCCAATTGACTCAAATGATGTCAATTAGCCTATCAGAAGCTTCTAAAGCCATGACATAATTTTCTGGAATTTTCCAAGCTGTTTAAAGGCATAGTCAATTTAGTGTATGTAAACTTCTGACCCACTGGAATTGTGATACAGTGAATTATAAGTTAAATAAGTCTGTAAACAATTGTTGGAAAAATGACTTGTAGATGTCCTAACCGAAGTAGATGTAGTAGATGTAGAAATTTGTGGAGTGGTTGAAAAATGAGTTTTAATGACGCCAACATAAGTGTATGTAAACTTCTGACTTCAACTACATACCCTAATATTTTAATTGGCAGGGTATTGGACCCAATTACAGAACTACCCCAAAGAACAGTATATCTAACCTTGTAATGTTTCTCCACTGGCAATCTTGAACACGTTTACTAATTGACAAATGGTGTTGGGCTCTTACATTCCCTTATTAGTTCATGTTAGGACCACAAACTTGAAGGATATACTGTATGCACCACTTCACTAAATAATCAACTCTCTTACACACAGCTTGGAGTATTTGCTGGCAGTTGTGCAATACGTAATGCTCCCAGCGGAGCAAAGAGTGTGATATGACCTGACCCTGCCGGGTTTCAGAGAATTACAGCAACACCAAATAATGCAATATAACAGGGCTTGTGGAGGAGTGTGCTACATGAACTATCTTAACTCACTTGATGATGTAGTGTCAGGATGACTTCAGTGTTGTGAACAGTCCAAACCCAACCTAGATGGTGTCTGATGTTTTATTCATTTCTGTGTTTTCAAAGTTCACTCAGACAAAAGTATGGCCAAGTGGTTTGGTTTATTAGGTAATTCCCAGTACTTGACATATTTATCACTATTCATTTGATATTGGAGCTTGGTGTCACACATTGGCATGCAAATCTCCTTTGAGGTTTTCAAGACTCCCGTTAAGTTTAATTTGTCCATTGAAATATTACAGTCTATTACAGGACATACTCCCAATACCTGTATTGAGTGTTGAGTTTTTGTCCCTTTAAACTTGACCAACAATTTTTGGACTTTTAGATTTCCAGTACATTAAAATGTCCAAATGAAAGTAGAGACTGCTTGCATAATGTTTTGGTCACAATGTTTCATTAAACATAGCTTTGATGAATGCTGAGTAAGAGTGTTCCTCATACTGCTCAGTCCTCTGGCATGGCACGGGGGGAGGGGGGGGGGGGGGGCGCGTGTGAGAGCACGCTTTCCATATGCAGTTATGACCTCACTCTCATAACTACTCATAAGATTGTTTCAACAGGAGGGAACTTTTACATGTAAAAGCAGTCAGTACAGCAGTAAAACAGGGACACGTGGTTGCATTATTGTAGGTGTAAAACAAAATATCAAACCTGGTCTGCAATGTAGTGGGTCATCACCAAAGTACTGGGTCATCACCAAAGTACTGGTGTGCTTTAGTTAAATGGATGCATATTTGTGTGTATGCATATGCAATGTACGTCTTGTCGCTCAATATTGTGGAATGCACTACTTACATTGGACTTGCATCAGAAGTTCATTGCATAGTTGCATTTACACTTTTGGTAAGCACTGTATGTGTTACAGTTTTACAGATGTAGATATACTGCTATCTGATGTCAGCATTTGTCCGTTTTGGAAGATCTTCAGGTCTGTTCATCTGTGTAAAAGTTGCTTTTTACAAATGTACTGTATTTTTGGGGGTATAACTATTACATTTTCAAATGACTAGCCATTGTACAGTTAGTGTAAATATAGTATCTTTCAGCAATCATGTTTCTTTTCTTTTATGCTTTATTTTTTACAAGAGCAGTTAGAGCCTAAATAAAGTGATGGTTTCTCCTGTTCAATAAAGTGATGGTTTCTCCTGTTCAATAAAACATGTGTGTTTTATTAAACTCCTCAAGGAATGCGGATTATGGTAAAAAACTGGGATTCTGGGACAGTTGGAGTACTTGAACATTGAGATTGCAGAGTCAAATGAGGTTTCTCTTATGCTGTTCATTTGATATATTTGCACTTATTTGCTGACTGTACAGGTAAATGTAGGCAGACGACTTAACACTAAACATTTTATTACAAATAATAATACATGACTCATTTGCACAGCAATGTGAAATCTCTGACTCCCTCTTGCAAGATGATGTTTAATCAGACACAGTGAGCTCCAAAAGTATTGGGACAGTGGCACATGTTTTGTTGTCTCGGCTCTGTACTCCAGCACTTTGGATTTTAAATGATTCAATGAATATGAGGTTTCAGTGCAGACAGTAAGATTTAATTTGAGGGTATTTTCATCCATATTGTGTAAACCATTTAGAAATTACGGCACTTTTTCTACATAGTCCCCCCATTTTAGGAGACCAAAAGTATTGGGACATATTCACTTACAGTATATGTGTATTAAAGTCGTCAAAAGTTTAGTGGTTGGGGACATATTCATAACACACAATGACTTAATCAGGCTTGTGACTCAGCAAATGCATCGAACAAGTTTGTAGTTTGTTTTGGCTGTGTAAGGGCTATTTGACCAAGAAGGAGAGTGATTGTGCTGCATCAAATGACCTGGCCTCCACAATCAGCCGACCTCAACCCAATTGAGATGGTTTGGGATGAGTTGGACCGCAGAGTGAAGGAAAGCAGCCATAAGTGCTCAACATATATGGGAACTCCTTCAAGACTGTTGGAAAAGCATTCCAGCATTGAAGCTGGTTGAGAGAATGCCAAGAGTGTGCAAAGCTGTCATCAAGTCAAAGGGTGGCTACTTTGAAGAATTTCAAATATAAAATATATTTTGATTTGTTTAACACTTTTTTGGTTACAACATGATTCCATATGTGTTATTTCATAGTGTTGTCTTCACGACTATTATACAATATAGGAAATAGTAAAAATGCCTTTGAAAAAAAAAAAAACAAATTGAATGAGTAGGTATGTCCAAACTTTTGACTGGTACTGTAAGTGAATTTTCCCTAGGTGCTGGAGTACAGAGCCAAAACAACAACAAATGTCACTGTCCCAATACGTTTGGTGCTCACTGTATCTGTACGGTATAGCGAAACCAAGTCAATCCTTTGGGTCTTGAGGGAATTCTTAATGGTTTATTATTTCATTCATCCTTAAAAATCAGTATACAGTATATGTATACATGTTTTGTTATGCAAAACAAATATTCAGATAAAAATACAGGTTTAAGATACAGCACATACATACAATATGTTAATAAATAAACAACAGTAATAAAGCTATTAGAATAATAAGCCCTTTAATAATGGACTATACCATCTGACTATACTCTTTAATAATGGACTATACCATCTCTGACTATACTCTTCCGTCCTTCTAATAAACTGATGATATTCTGCAGGGGGGGAAAATGGCAATCAGAATTTGCTCATATATTCACTATAACAGTAGCATACAACACAACAGTAATGGATGTGGAGAAATACATTACCTCTCTTCCAAAGGCCTTTGCCATTTCAGCTGCACCTGACCCAAACTACAAACACAAAAATATCAGTCAATTCCAGAATAATTTAAATTGCTCTAATTGCAACAGAGCCCATGCTGTAAGTTGTCATTACCTCGTTCTTCACATCATGGTCGGCCCCACTGTCCAACAACAGCTGCACCAGCTCCTCATGGTTGTTCAACACTGCCACCTAGCAGACACACTCGTTATACTGACTGCTTGCCTTGTCCTCTATCAACTTTCCTGTCCCATGTCCTATTTCCTAAGGGGTCTCGCTGAGTTTGCACCATGAATGGCACAACAAAGGTTTGTGAAGAGTGTGAAGTGTACCATAAGTGGTGTCTTGCCATCCTTGTCCCTGGTGTTGACATCAGCCCCGGCTCTGATGAGGAGAGAGGCCACCGCTGGGTTCCCACTGACCGCTGACACCCTCATCAGAGGAGTCCAGTGGGACACGGTGTCCCTAACGTCCAACTGAGACAACAATCAACATGCATTTTAGCCTCAAAATTAGAACTCTTTCACTTCCTTTAGTCTTTTACTTTTGATAATGAAACCAAGGCTCTGGATAAAAGTAGTGCACTTTAGTGGAGCATCGCAGTGCTAGAGGCCTCACTACAGATCCGGGTTCGATCCCGGGCTGTGTTGCAGCCGGCCGCGACCGGGAGACTCTTGAGGCAGCGCACAATTGGCCCAGCATCGTCCGGGTTAGGGCGTGGGTTTGGCCGCCTGGGATGTCCTTGTCCCATCGCACTCTAGTGCCTCCTGTGGGGAGTCGGGCACATGCACGCTGACACGGTAGCCAGTTGTACAGTGATTCCTCCGACACATTGGTGCGGCTGGCCTCGCAAGAAGCAGTGCGGCTTGGCAGGGTCGCATGGCTCTCTTACAAGACTGTAACTACCAATTGGATATCACGAAATGGGTAAAAAGTTTTTTTTTTTTTTTTAGTAGTGCACTTTACATGTACAGTAGGGAATAAAGTGCAATTTCAGACATGGCCAGCTTATAAAGCTCATAAATGCTGACACCAGTCTTACCTCACAGCCATCCTGGATCATGTAGGCTATGACAGCAAGGTGTCCTCCGTCAGCTGCCCAGTGGAGGGGGGTACAGCCCCCCATGTCCTGGGACTGCCACGTGGCCCCAAATCTCCTCAGGTACTTCACTATGTCCAGGTGGCCAAAGAAACATGCCAGCATCAGACTGACATAGACACAGTAAATGGTCAATCACAAACCTATTGTTCATTTACCCACAACGTTTGTACTGTAAATGTGAGCAAATACAGTGGAAGTCTATATGCAAAGGCAAGGTACATAATACTGTATGTGTTTGCACACCTGTCTTTCCCACTACCGTTCTTCATATTCACGTCTGCACCGTGTTCTACCAATTTGTGAACCAGTCTGAAAAAGATCCAAGTTCATAGAAAAGGTTTCAAGCATAATGGTGTCATTATTCCATTACTAGGAGAGCTCTGTAAGGTTTTACCTGGCAAAGCCTTTCTGTGCAGCCACCATGAGAGGAGTGAAACCGTGTTTGTCATTGACGTTCACACTGACTGTCCTGGAGAAAAATAAAGCATGACATTAACCATAAGAGTATCTCAAAATTCTATCCTATAGTCCATCTGCTCATTGCTCACCCAGACTCCAACACTCTGGTCATGTCCTCCTCATCATTCATGTTGACAGCACGGTGGAGGTTCTTCCCACTCATAGGCTCACCTGGATGACATTATATAGGTGTCAAAGAACATAAACGCATATAATTTTGATAAAGCAGATAGGTCAACTGAAAGAGTGTTGTGTCCTCACGTGTGGTAGAGACAGACACAGCCGGGCTGTAGAGGGACTCCCCAGTTGGTCTTGTGATTCTCAGTCTGTACTTATAGGACGTGCTGGGCTCCAAACTTTCTACAGTGTGGTGACTGCTGTACCCACTGGTGGTGAGCCAAAAGCACAGTTAAGCCTACTCTTAGATTATGTCAATTAGAATTAGATATTATTCTAGGCCCATAGGATGTAATCTATGAATAGCTTTTACTCACACATAGATAGTCCCATATGTGTGTGATTTGGGGTCCATCTCTTCTACAGAGAAGCGGGTCCATTTCTCTGGTGAGCCTGTCCGTGGTTCATTCTCCTCTGTCTCCCAGCTCAGGTCAATGCTATGGTGACTTACTTTACCAATGACAGGAGGAGTCGGTGCCTTGAATGGTTTATGGCTGCCTAAAGAACAGCACAGACATTGAAAGGGATACGGTGGGGGTCTGGGAGAGTTAGCCTTAATCTTAACACATTTTACAGGCGAGCTATATATTACAGTACAGAGGGTTGCATTTCTGGCCATGGACACATGATGGCACTACTAGCTGTAAATTACACAAAACAGAAAACTTTCTGGGACTTTGTTTTACCCGTTTTAGCAGACTGTGGACCAGTGAATGATTTGCCGAATTAGTGAAGGTTAGGTCCAGCTTGCTGCAACTTTAAGCTGTACAGTAAAGTTAGCTAAACTACTAACGCGTTACAGTATAGTAAAGCTACTAAATTAGCACTAGCTAACTAAAGCCAGCTCTATATAACTTCACGTTAGCTAGCTAAACCTGCTGTAGTTTGCAATCCTGAATTTCTGAAAACAGTCTTTGATTCAAGACGGAAATCAAAGTAAACCTAAAATTGACATACCTGGATTTGTCATTGTCACAGAAAGCAGTTATCTTGTTGATGGCATTTTGTGGTTGCTATGGGAACCACATGTGGCATGTGCGGGAAAATAAATAAATAATAAATAAATAAATAATAAATAAATAAATGTGGCATGTGCGGAAAAACCTGACGTGCGAAAATCCTTAGAACTGTTGGACAACCCGGTGTTTTTAATCTAGGTTGAAAATATTTAACGTTATATTTTCAACCTAGTTAGTGATTTATGTTTTGCAGTATTCATCTCGTTCTATATGTTTGCAACATTGTTGCAAATGCATAACGGTTCAGCTACGCACACTCCTCCACACAGACCATGTTCTCTATTTTTGTCCTTTCAAACTATTGTTCTCTATTCTACTATGCTTTGGCCTGTCCCGTCATGGCCTCATCTGTTGGGACTCTTCGGGATTAAGTTGCCACATGACCAATCCATCCTTCACTGTGTCGCCGGAGCACGTTTAATTATTCAGGCTCCCCCGCTTTGAGCAGGGCAGAGGCATTCGAAGCCATTTTATTTAGCTTGAACAACCTCTTTTTAAATTATATAAAATCACTAAACATTCTTCAAATTCATTTTTGAGGCTGTTTCTCAACCATGGCGCAGGGCATAACAACCGGAGAGAAGTATTGGGAGGATAGAGTAGCCTTCGAAACAGAAGGAGCAGGTCAAGAACATGTGGAATATGATGATGTTTTGGAGTTTAATACATTTGACGGACTACCCTACTCCTCTCGATATTACACATTACTGAAGGAAAGGATGTCTCTACCAGTTTGGAAAGCCAAGTGTGATTTCATGGACAAACTGGCCAACAAGCAGTTTGTTATTGTCTCTGGCACTGCAAAAACTGGCAGAAGCTGTCAGGTGAGTTGATTACTCTCTCTTCTGACAATAACTAGGTTTTCTCTAACGATACACTGAGTATAGAAAACATTAAGAACACCTGCTTTTTCCATGACATAAACTGACCAGATGAATCCAGTTGAAAGCTATGATCCCTTATTGATATCACTGTTAAATCCACTTCAATTAGTGTAGATGAAGGGGAGGAGACAAGTTAAAGAACGATTTTTAAGCCTTGAGACAGTTGAGATATGGATTGTCTATGTGTGCCATTCAGAGGGTGAAGGGGCAATTCAAAAAATGTGTCTTTGAAAGGGGTATGGTAGTAGGTGCCAGGCGCACTGGTTTGTATAAAGAACTGCAACGCTGCTGGGTTTTTCACACTCAACATTTTTTCTTGTGTATCAAGAATGGTACACCAGCCAAAGAACATCCAACTGTGGGAAGCATTGGAGTCGACATGGGCCAGTTAGCATCCCAGTGGGATGCTTTCGACACCTTGTAGAGTCCATCCTCCATCGAATTGGCTGATCTGAGAGCAAAAGAGTGGGGGTGTATCTAATATTTGGTTGACTCAGTGTATATTTGTAATACATAATGACTATGGGCATCCCAAAAATCGCTCCTTTCTCACAAATTGTGCACTTGTTCAATTCCCTTCATGGATTTGAAAGAAAATGACTAGTATAAAGGATAGGTGTATTGTGAAATCTCCCTCTAATCTAGCCCATGTCTATACTAATCCAATGTTTTTACATGTGTGAGAAGTACTGAACCAATGCACACTTCAGGAAAAAAGAAAGATTGTCCAACTGGTAAGTGAAATGAGGTGTTTAATGAATGCTCTCATTATGACTGAAGGATGTGAGTAGAGAAAGAAGAATCTGTTTTGACAGTGTTTCATGTTCTTATCTTTCTTCCTGTGGCATGCTCAGATCCCCCAGTGGTGTGCAGAGTTCTGCCTGTCTGTCCAGTACCAGAATGGCATGGTGGTGTGCACCCAGGACCACAGGCAACACACAGTGGATCTGGCCCTGCGTGTAGCTGATGAGATGGACGTCAACATCGGCCATGAAGTGGGCTACAGCATCCCTCTAGAGACATGCTGCTCTAGTGACACTGTTCTCAGGTCTGTAAACACTATTTAACACACTGCTCACACACTATTTCACACACACAGACACACACACACTCTTTCTCAAACATACATCACCCCCCTCTTTCCAGTTTTTATTTTTAAAGAAGTGAACATAAGAGTTGAGGGGCCTCTTTTCAGAGGCTCCATTGCAGCTTCCCAGCTCTAACTCTGACCATATCCCTTCTTCACCACTCCAGGTACTGCACTAGCGACATGCTGCTCAGAGAGATGATGTCAGACCCCATGCTGGAGCACTACGGTGTCATCGTCATTGACCAGGCCCATGAGAGGACGGTCAGTACAGACGTTCTGCTGGGCCTGCTCACAGACATCGCCCTGCAGAGGCCCGAGCTCCGTGTGGTGCTCCTCACAGCTACACACCCAGGACCCAAACTACTGGGCCACTACAGGAATGTCCCACTGATCCAGCTGGAGGGCGTGTGTTCAGCGGAGGCGGTGTATACTGGTACCAGCCACAAGGACTACTTCTGCTCTGCCCTGCGACTGGTTCTGGAGATACACCACTCCCAAGAGGAAGGGGACATTGTTGTGTTTTTGGCCACAACTCAAGTAAGATCTGCTTAAAATGTAATATCCTAGTCTACAGTCTGGGAATATGGGAGAAGCCATACCATGACAACATTTGCTTGGAGAAAAGCTTTTCCCAACCTTCTCTCCTCTTGTGTTTTCCCTATCTCAGGAGATAGATCTTGCCCGCGATATCCTCAATACATCTCCACATCTAGGGGAACTTCTTCCTATCTCGGTGCACCCTGGGCTGGGTGGGACTCTGCCCATGCCAAGTGAAGAGGACGGCCGGTGCAGAAGAGTCTTCCTCACCTCCAGTCCAAACGAAGACCTCTTTTGGGCTGTGCACAAGCTGAACTTTGTCATCGATGCCGGTGTCCAGAAAAGAAATGTGAGTAACATATTGACGAATAGTTATTTTAAGAGAAGCTTTTTTAGTAACTACAATGTAATAAATTATAGTTAGTGGTGGTTTATTTAAATGAATGAATGTCTGTCTTTCCTAATTTTCTAGGTTTATAACCCTAGGATCAGGGCGAACTCAGTCGTGTATCTACAGTACCAATGTGACAGGACAGCTAAATGTATACATACAGAATGGAGTGATACATCAGTACAATGAAATTACATCCATAATGCAATAATGTCCCTTGATTGGTTGGGTTGGCATAACACCAGTGTTGTTTTGTATGTAGGGTTTTGAGCGCCATGCATCCTGTAGAGAGACATTTTGGGTTGAGCTCAGTTAGTTAGTTTGGCCTGTGTGGTATTGTGTTCCATTGGAGGGCGGTGAGCCGTGCGTAAGCTAAACTGACAAGCCTTGTTCTACCGGCATTGTTTTCAGAGTTGACCTGCTTCTGTGAGATCTGGCTCCCTGGGCCTAGTGATGCAGCAGAGGCCATGGAGTGCTAACACTCATTAGAGATAAGAGCTTAGCCAAGCTCTCTCTCTGTGTGTGTGTGTGTGTGTGTGTGTGTGTGTGTGTGTGTGTGTGTGTGTGTGTCTCTCTAAGCCCTGCCAAGCACTACAGCTTAATGGTGTGCAGCAGGGCAATGTGGGCATTCCACTATAAGCCCCATGATTGGATGACATTTAGATTGAAAGTGTGTGCTAAATTGGTGTGTGATGTTATTATTATAATGTTGTTGCTGTTGTGATGCTGTTTCTCAGGATTAGACTATTACCATAATGACCATAACGTGACCGTATATTTCAGATGCTTATTGCCCTGTATACTCTAGTTTTATTGTTGAAAACATTGTCACGTCCAGAAGTGGCAGTGTAAAGCAAAGCTTCTCAGAACATTTATTTTGCACAGTGATTCACATCTGATATAAGGATATTGAGGATTAAGATTACAATCAATTTAGCCTGCTGTTGTACAACCTTACCAAATAATCTGTTTTACAAGATTGTAAACAAACAGTTTACCGATGATTATCTTTATGAAGTCAGATACTTCACAGTTCTGTCATGCACAGTTTAGATTCATATCCACGGTTGTGTTATTTCCACCAGATCCTGAAGGTCTGATGCAGGCTTTAGAGGAACTGGACTACCTAGCAGCCCTTGATGACGATGGGAACCTGTCAGAGATCGGCATCATCATGTCTGAATTTCCCCTGGAGCCCCAGATGGCCAAGACACTACTTGCCTCCTGCGAGTTTGACTGTGTCAGCGAGGTGACCACCATCGCCGCCATGCTGGCAGGTGTGTGGGACTTCAACTTGTGCTCTGTGTTCTGTATACCACATTAAATATTCATGTTACCATACACACCACCACGCTGTCGTCATACTGGCGCACTTGCTGACCTCATACAAAGTGAAGTCATGTCAAACCTCACATATACGTCAGTGTACAATATTGATGCACTAACCCCTTCTATCATGCTGCCCCTCTCTTAGCACCAAGCTGCTACCTGGTCCCCTCAATGGAGTTGAGGCTAGAGGCCTCTCAGTGTCACCTTAAGTTCCAGCACCCAGAAGGAGATCACTTCACCCTAATCAACATCTACAAGGCTTTCAAACAGAACCAGCAGGAGCCCTGTGAGTTCACATAGGCCTACCTTTAGCCACAAACAGCTTGAAGAAAACTAGGTTAAAATTGGCCATAGACTTGTCATTGATTGATGCTTGTAATGTACATTATTCAACCCTTAAATTCCTCTCTGGTTTGGCGTGTTCCAGTTGTCAGTGTGGAGAAGTGGTGTCAGGACTACTTCCTGAGTCTGTCTGCCCTGCAGACGGCTGATGCTATCCGCTCTGAGCTGACTGACATCCTGAGGAGGATAGAGCTGCCTGTCTCCATGCCTTCTTTTGGTTCCAAGGGAAACATAATCAACATCAAGAGAGCGCTGTTAGCCGGCTTCTTCATGCAGGTAATATGGCTTCTACCTTCTAGCATTAGATATCTATTGAAAACTGCTAATACTATGACACTTGAAAAGGTACAATCTACCATTTACTTGGAGTGATTATAAAAGACAGATACTGTACTGTTATGACTTTCAGGTGGCGAGGGATGTGGACTCATCAGGGAATTATTTCATGTTGACGCACAAACACGTGGCCCAGATTCACCCTCTCTCTGCCTACGGCACCAAGACGCCCAAACTGGGCCTGCCGGAGTGGGTCCTCTTCCATGAGTACACCTTCTCAGAGGACAACTGCATTCGCACCGTGTCCCACATATCACCAGAGGAGTAAGTAGACTAGGTCTGCAGATCTGAAGTAACCATTTGTGAAAGATAAACACCAACAAAACAAACATAATATATAAAAATATAGTATATCAAAGATAATATCCCCAAAAATAATATGCTATAATCATGTGTAGATTCAAATAGATAACTACAGATATTCACTTCAGGGAGAGACAAGAGTTCCCAGACACTACTTTCCATTTTGGCCCAGGCACATTATAGCCAGATTGTAACTGGAAAGGGTCTTCTTAATCCTGTCCTTAAAAAGGGATTATGGATAGCACAGCTACAGTACGGTTGTCTATGATAATCTCAAACTCATTCAATTCTCACTTAGGTTGCGCTCTGTAATTGCAGGTGACCCAATGTTCCTGTGCTACGTTAAATGTGCACTTCAAGTGCAAGTGAATAAGATAACTGTGTGAAATCAGAATGGAATGAATGGAAATCCAATTCACCATTGATTCCCCCTCCCTCCCTCCAGGTTCATTCAGATGGCTCCACAGTACTTCTTCTTTAACCTGCCTCCCAGTGAAAGCAAGGACATCCTCCAGAACATCTTAGACAAGGGAGCTGAACACTACAAAGCAAAGAAGATTAAAAAGAGCCCCAGCCTAGACAGCATACCAGAAGTCACAGCTAGTTGTGTCATACAGTGATTGTGAATGCCTTGGATGGGGACCTCTTTAGAGGCAGAAACGCCCTACTCATTCCCTGGTACATTATATGATCATGCTCACCAGTGTTACTTTTGCGTCATTGAAACTTAGAATCATGTCAAAATGTCAGGCTATAAAAATTCATATAATTCCATTTGTTAATCACTTGCATTTATATATAGGAAAAAAGTGACTGTCCAGATTTCCAATGTGTTTGTTTTAGTGATATTTATATAGACAGTCCATGTACCTGTATGTGTTATTTTTTGGAACTTGCACTTTAATAATAAATACACCTCTAAAAATTGATGTTTGGGGAGTGCTCAACCTGAATGCACAACTAGTAAAACAAAAAGCCTATTTTGGGCAGTCCAAAAGCTGGGTGGTTCAAGCCATGAATGCTGATTGGCTGACAACCGTGGTATGTACACCACAGGTATGACAAAAGTTATTTTTACTGCTCTATTTACATTGGTAAACAATTTATATTAGCAATAAGACACCTCAGGGGTTTGTGCTATATGACCAATATACCTCGGCTAAGGGCTGTGTCCAGGCACTCCACATTGTGTCGTGCTTAAGAACAGCGCTTAGCCATATACACCACACCTCCTCGGGCCTTATTGCTTAAATATAAAACACAGCTTAAAACAAGGGTGCATTCTTCGTACTTTTCCCTTACTCGCCACTGCTTTTTAACCACCTGTCCCTTTTTCTTAAATTCCTCTAGTCAGTCACAGACAGATTAGAGGTACAGAGCATCACAGGGAGACAATTTGAGTTGTTGAGCCATTTGCTGTAGAGTGTAGAGAGAATGGGTGTGGTTGACCCAATTCAGTGACAGGGCATTACATTATTGTAGCTACATGAGGCATTACAGCACCATGTGACCTCTTTAGTCCTACAGACACACTTACAGGCTCAAGCCAAGATCCACAGACAGAAATAGGTTGAACTGCTTGGCACCAAGGTTGGTGTTGTGTAGTTGTGTTCATACACTGTCAAGACCAACATGCATCAAGGACAAGGTGATGAGAAATATCATTCAAACCTTTATTTCAAGTCAGGGCAAACATGCAGGCACACACATTCAAACATATAGCAACGAGTACAAATCATCCTCTGAATGGATAGTTCGCAGTCAACATTACCTGCAGGCTATTGCACATTATCAGTTTAAAACATTTTTTCCAGGTTTATAAGACCAAATCCCGTTGAGATACTGGTACTCCAAAGTTTGAGTCATGCGCATGCATCTCGCATTTAGCGAGAACAAAGAAAATATACATTTTAAAAAGGTAATTTTCCAATCCTCTTTACAAAACTAGGCCAATTGAAAAGGTGAAGCACTGCAATTGTAAAATAAATTATCTACCAGAGACTAAACTGTGGATTGCGCAGTCTGGAAGTAAGGCACAGCTGGTGATGCTTTCACATTGTAGGTGTGTAGAGGGTGTAGAGCAATGAACACCTTGGTACGGGTGTTATTTTGGTTGTCATCATGACGATGCCCCAAGGTCACCACTTCCTGTCTTTGGGGTCAGCTGTTGCAGGAGGTCGAGGAAGAGCTCAATGCGGCTGAGGAGTGGAGCAGTTTTTTCAGCACGCAGTATCTTGGAGTAAACATTCTTATAGGTCTTCAGGAGCTCCTCGTCCTTATTGCTATTGTAAAAAAAAAAAGGAACATTCTGAATGATTTGATTTTAATCAAAGCTATGCTATGCTTACATTTTAATCAAAGCTATGCTTACATGTATTAACATTCCTTATTAATGACCCCTATCGCCACTGTGCACTGTCTTACAGAGACAAAGCTTCCTGCTAAAGAAGCATAACAATGATTGACACTTGTTAAAGAGGGGCTAGAGGAACAGCTCTGTGTGGAGGGACATTGTCATTGGGAGAGCTGTGGCAGGGCAGGACCAACACATTGGGATTAAAATGCTAAGGGTTGTTTAGATACTCAAGTTATCTGCTGGTCGTAGTACAGTGCATCGAGTGGAACTCAAGGTGTTTATGGCATTCAGTGAACCAGTAGTGCTATTAGAAAGCCTACATAACGACCAGTCTTACACAATGACCTTTTATGCATCTCTTATCTTCCCATTTCACTACTCCTCCAAAACAGTGACCAATCCATCCAAGAAGAAATGGATATAAAATATCAGATGCTCTGAGCTGTCCTATAAAGACCAAGCTACTACTGACTGACTGAACAGTCTTTAAGATTAAAAGATTTCGGAAGTTTCAATATTATGCCTCTACTAGATCTCATGTTTAGTCCTGGGTACAACCAGTCCTTTCCTCACCTTAGTTTGCGCTTCATGGCCGTCATCAGTTTGACCAGCTGCAGCAGCAGGAAGGAGAAACTGGGCTCAAAGACGCCAATCAACTTCATCACTTCTATGGTGTTCAGCCCTGAGGTGGTGGTGCCATCTGCACCACTGTCAAGGTGTCTTGTCAACTCTGGGCAGTCTGTCTACAAAATAAATAAAAATTACATTCATGTGGAAATACACATAGAAATGTGAGTTATAGATCTATCATTCTACTTGAATGCAAGTCTAAGAAGCGACAGATATGTTTTATGTGCACTATTTCTATGCTTCTTGTTCTTAAGTTGTGTTTTGCGTCTTTTACTTTTGGTTTCATAAGAACAGCTTCAAACAGCAGAAACAATATTTTTGGTTATGGAGCGGTTTACATGGTACAATGACTCTCTACACCGGTGGTTCCCAAACTTCTTATAGTCCCGTACCCCTTCAAACATTCAACCTCCAGCTGCATGCCCCCTCTAGCACCAGGGTCAGCACACTCTCAAATGTTATTTTTTGCCATCATCGTAAGCCTGCCACACACACAAACAATACATTTATTAAACATAAAAGAGTAAGTTTGTCACTTCCCACGAGCCGGGTTGTGACAAAGAGCTCTTATAGGAACAGAGCACAAATAATAAATAATTTTGCTCTTTATTTAACCATCTTACATATAAAACCTTATTTGTTCATCAAAAATTGTGAATAACTCACCACAGGTTAATAAGAAGGGTGTGCTTGAAAGGATGCACATAACTCTGCAATGTTGGGTTGTATTGGAGTCCCAGTCTTAAAATAATTTTCCACACACAGTGTGCCAGTATTTAGTTCATGCTATTGAGGGCTGAGAATCCACTCTCACACAGGTACGTGGTTGCAAAGGGCATCAGTGTCTTAACAGCGCAATTTGCCAAGGCAGGATACTCTGAGCGCAGCCCAATCCAGAAATCTGGCAGTGGCTTCTGATTAAATTCAATTTTCACAGAACGACTTGTTGCAATTTCAATGAGGTTCTCTTGTTCAGATATCAGTAAGTGGACTGGAGGCAGGGCATGAAAGGGATAACGAATCCAGTTGTTTGTGTTGTGCATTTCGGGAAAAGTACATGCGTAATTGCACACCCAACTCACTCATGTGCTTCGGTATAATCACATTTTACATTGTCCGTAAGCTTGAGTTCATTTGCACACAAAGAAAACCGTACAATGATGGAAATACCTGTGTGTTTCCTTGTTAATGCAGACAGAAGAGCACAAACGTCTTAATCATAGCCTAAATTTTGTCCGGCACATTGAACATAGTTGCAGAGTCCCTGTAATCCTAGATTCAGATCATTCAGGCGAGAAAATCATTCAGGCGAAAAACATCACCCAGATAGGTGAGTTGTGTGAGAAACTTTTCATCATGCAAGCATTCAGACAAGTGAAAACTATGGTCAGTAAAGAAAACTTTAAGCTCATCTCTCAATTTAAAAAAAACATGTCAATACTTTGTCCCTTGATAACCAGCGCACTTCTTTCTGTATGTTGTAAAAGCACTACATGGTCGCTGCCCAAATCATTACATAGTGCAGAAAATACACAAGAGTTCAGGGGCCTTCTTTTACAAAGTTAACCACTTTCACTGTAGTGTCCAAAACTTCTGCCACCCCCGTGCCTCACGGTTGGGATGGTGTTCTTCGGCTTGCAAGCCTCCCCCTTTCCTCCTTTCCTCCAAACATAACGATGTTCATTATGGCCAAACAGTTTTATTTTTGCTTCATCAGACCAGAGGACATTTCTCCAAAAAGTATGATCTTTGTCCCCATGTGCAGTTGCAAATCAGTCTGGCTTTTTTATGGCGGTTTTGGAGCCGTGGATTCTTCCTTGCTGAGCGGCCTTTCAGGTTATGTCGGTATAGGACTCGTTTTACTGTGGATATAGATAATTTTGTACCTGCTTCTTCAGCATCTTCACAAGGTCCTTTGCTGTTGTTTTTGGACTGAGTTGCACTTTTCACACCAAAGTACGTTCATTTCTAGGAGACAGAACACGTTTCCTTCCTGAGTGGTATGATGGCTGCGTGGTCCCATGGTGTTTATACTTGCGTACTATTGTTTGTACAGATGAACGTGGTACCTTCAGGCATTTGGAAATTACTCCCAAGGATGAACCAGACTTGTGAAGGTCTACAATTTATTTTCTGAGGTCTTGGCTGGTTTCTTTTGATTTTCCCATGATGCCAAGCAAAGAGGCACTGAGTTTGAAGGTAGGCCTTGAAATACATCCACAGGTACACCTCCAATTGACTCAAAATATGTCAATTACCCTATCAGAAGCTTCTAAAGCCATGACATAATTTTCTGGAATTTTCCAAGCTGTTTAAAGGCACAGTCAACTTAGTGTATGTAAACTTCTGACCCAATGGAATTGTGATAGTGAATTAGAAGTTAAATAATCTGTCTGTAAACAATTGTTGGAAAATTGACTTGTGTCATGCACAAAGTAGATGTCCTAACCGACTTGCCAAAACTATAGTTTGTTAACAAGAAATTTGGTTGAAAAACGAGTTTTAATGACTCCCACCTAAGTCTTACCTACCCCCGACGGCATTGTGCGTATCCCAGTTGGGGAATACCTGCTCTACGCTATACTTGCTTATTTTGTCACAGACTGAAATTAGGCAAACTATTAGTTTTAGCAACCAGGAAATAGCGGAGGGCTTTCTGCATAGTACAACAAGTGGGAGGAGGTGTGGAAGTAGTTGGTGGTTAAATGTAAGCGATGATTGTCAAACAGAAGGGGAGTGCCTCTGCTACAGCAGTAGGTTCTATTTCTGTTTGTGTCTGTACCTCTGTGTAGTCCTCTAGCAGCTCTTTGTGGATAAGCAGGAAGGCATGGCGAGTGTCTGTCAGTATATCCAGGGCTCCTGTCAGGGTCTTCAGCTTGGCCCCACTGCTGCTCTGACCTGTAAACACACATTGTTACTCAATGACACCACCTTTCAGGAGACTATGACAGTTTTGACCTGGCTGGGAGTGTGCCTGGCCCTGGCCTGGGTGAGTGAGCCTGACTGACCTGCCATGGTGAACTCGGCGAAGGCCACCCTCTCCAGAAGGGTGCGGAGCAGCTCGCAGGGTGCGTCCTTCAGGCTGAGGAACAGGAGGACAGCCTTGCTGTAGTGCAGCTCTGCCAGGCTCCTGTGCTGCTTCCTCAGGTGCTCATCCCCCACCTGACACAGAGGAGGAAACATCCAGAATGTACTACACAGACTGAACATCTTAATGCTTTTCTACAGATGCAACAACATTTAAATGGTTTAAAACAGGACAACGGGTAGATATTTTTCTCTAGATACAGTGTTTGTCCTAGGTCAGGTCCTTACCTGGTTGCGGAAGCAGCTGTGGTACATGGAGGCCAGGCGGTGGTGGATGGTGGCAGCTCTGTACTGGTAGAGGGGCTGGCGTGCCGACTCGGTCTGCAGGTCACAGTACTTCAGAGACTTCAGCATGGCCTCCGTCACCTCCCGCTCAATCTGGCAACCCACAGCAATGAAAACTTAGTTATGGATTACTGTGCTCCTACAATTTTCACACCGGCGCTAACCATTTCACCTAAGGCAGCATATAGAGTCCGTATGGTTAGTTAACTTGCTAGACATTTCCCATTCTGTTCATTCACCTACTATGAATCTATCCAAGTGTTACCTGTTCCTGAGCCTTCCTGGACAGAGGGGCGTAGTCCTGCAGCAGAGTGGCCAGGGTGAAGTAGGTAGTGGACAGCTCCCAGTTGACTGAGTCCCACACTGCAGGGTGGTTCCCTCTGGTGGCCAGGGAACGCATAGCCCTGAGGTAGTAGTCTATAGCCTGGAGGGGGAGAGAGCGAGTGTAAAGGTCCCTGCTCCATTTTCATTAGCACCAACTCTTACTGAAAGCGTAGTGATTTTAAGTTGAATTGCCCTACTTAAAAACCTCAGAGCGTTTAAGCAGCAGTTGCCAACATGACAGGAAAGTGACTGGCACAAAGATAAGCAGATCGTTTAGCCTTCATGGCTTTATATTTATTGTGGAAAGCAATACGGGGTTGGTGTAGTCATAGAAATCATGATATGTCTATTACATAATGATAGTTCTATTAGTGTGGTAGCTGTACCTTATTGTAATAGAGAGACTCCTCTGGGGAGAACTCTCCTCTGCTCAGGTCTGCAGATGTAGCACAGTGGGCCTGGGCACAGATCCTCATCAGCCTGCCTGTGTTGCACAGCAGCAGGGAGGTGTTGGTGCTGTCCTCAATGGCCTCAAAGTCCTTCATGCCCTTCTCAAAGCACGAAAAACTCTTCTTCCATATCTCCTGTTCAGCTATAGATACAGACTTCTTCACTGAATTGGGGGGGGGGGGGGGGGAGTTTAGAGTGAGGAAGAGGTTCATATTTGTTTATTTTAGGCATGTTTCCTGAAGTAAGATATCGTGTTTCACAAATATTTCTTATATTGCTTACAGCAGTCATAAATTAAATCATTAGTCAACAAATCAATCATTTACACAAAATCATCCTCCATAACTGATGGGCCAGACTCCCTACCTTCCTTCTCGGTCTGCATGGCAGCAGCCTGGTTCATGTAGAAGACTCCTATCTCATTGCGAATGTTGCCCAGTCTCTTCAGTACCTGGGCTAGCTGTTCAGGACCATGCTCTTTCACCACCCCGGAGGTCAGCAGCTCGTAGGCCGCCTCATAACACTTACTGCTCACAAACAGCTGGTACTCTGGGTCCGTGGCCAGGTCACTGGCCATGTTAAAGGCTGGGGGACAGTCACACAGGCCAGACTGATCTAATTTGTAACAACAATGATGCACTGCATTTATATATAGGATTGTTCAAGCTTTTAAGTATTGTAATGTTAGCGTTTGTTATTACAGGTTCTGAAAAGTATTACAGCAGGGATTATCAACTAGATTCAGCCGCGGGCCTTCAAACCTTGCTTTCATTTGTATACAATCACGTATCACTATTGTGCATGGGAATACTTGGAAACAGATTTCTTATATTAAAATCATTTGGAGCTGATTTCCTGGTGTTTTTCCAGTCTTATGTCCAACAATGAAAAATACTCAAAACCACCCGTGGGCCGCCAATTGGAGAACCCTGCAACATTAAACGGCAAATCTACAGAATACTGAAACCTTTTGTGTCAATTGTGAAGGGATGTGGAGGGATGCGTTTGATGAAAAGTGTGAGTGTCTCCTCACCCTGGCAGCTACTCTCTCTGTGCAGGCTGTGCAGCACCTCCTGGTCCTCCCTGGTCTGGTAGCTGTACTCCTCCAGGTAGGCAGCACGGTTACTGGCATTCTGGGCAAGCATCAGCTGGATGTCCCCACACAGAGACAGACACTGGCTGTGGAACAGCAGCACCCGCGAGTGCAGGGTACTGCTCACTGAACAGTAGGCATCTGCAGAGGGAGGGAGAGAGCGAGAGAAAGATGGATGAAGGAAGGGAGCTAGCAAGGAAGGTTCAACCCTATTTCAACAGTTCCCTCATTATCCATCAGTCCAATCTCACACAGCCAATCTGATCACGGTTAACTACATGTCCCAGAATGCCTAACTGAACCAGAGAGGAGACACTGACCGTGGCACTGCAGGGCCAGTTTGATGTAGCGCAGGGCCCGGCCATACTTGAGCAGATTAGTGGCAGCGTCTGACAGTACGTAGTAGGCCTTGGACGCCTTGAAGAAGAGCTGCAGCTTCATACGGTGCTGCCAGGACCCTGGGATCATCCCTGACCGGGTCGGATGCTTCCGGTCCTCCTGGAAGGGACCAGCTGTACCCAAGAGATATAGGGACAGAGAGGGGGGATAAGAGAGATAGATAGGGAACGAGATAGAGGCAGATAAATTTAGGTATTTATTAGGGGCTCTTCACATATAACGAGGGATCTGCTCATTATGGTACAACATCCTTCATTATCAATATTGTAGTATATCAATGCTTCTTGATGGGGTCAGTGATGGCCAACCTCTGTCCAGGAGGAGTGCGATCCCTTTCTCCACGGCCTTACTCCCATCCTCGTACTTCAGGGGGATGGGGGTGTTTGGGTCAGCAGCTGGGAGGTCACTCTCCTTCTTAATGCTGCCGTCCACTGCTTTTAGGCCCTGCCAATCACATCCAAACAATATATAAAACATATACAGACGCACACAAACATCAACGACGTCACACCTGCCCAGACCCACATGTTCCCACTGCATCCATCTCCAGTGCTTGGAAGACTATGCCACATGGCCTCAAATTGCACTATTCTGTCTCTCTCAGTCGCCCATACCTTTTCAATATTTAACTAATAATGCCTTTGATTCTTCCACAGTCTTAACGATGGAGGATCAGTTGATTTCAAGGGTCTTTTTTTTTGTTGATGATGATGATTGACGAGAAAAATATGGTCCAACCCATTGGCTATCTCACCACACCCTCATATGCCATGTCTTGAAATAAGCAGATAGACGTATTAAAAGTACATTTACATTCCCATAACTATCACTACACTGCACTGCAGTGGAGGCTCACCTTTAAGACGTAGCTGAGGACATGCCGACATCTTTCCTCCTTGTCTTGAGAGACGGGAAATGCGTAGATTGGCTGCAGCGGGGGGGGGGGGAAATATTACTTCATTGTCTCTATAGATGTTCTAACTCACTCTGTGTAGTGGCTAGTTTCTAGTTAGGTCAAGATATGTCAACATATCCATAATGTCACCCAAGCAGAGTAGCTAGTGATAAACGTGTGACACTCACCCTGATCTGGTGAGTGGACTTGTACTTCTCTGGAACAGACAGCTCCCCCACTGATTTGATAATAGCTACAGCTTTGCTATCATCCTGTGAGTCCAACGTGGTACTAAAGGAGCCGTTCTCATCACTGTCCTCTGGTAGGTCTTCTGGATCCTCTTCATCATCCTCGTCACTGTAGCTGTCCTCTGAGCCCCCGGCCCGCAGCGACTCCCCCCCAGCTCCCTCCTCTGGAGGCTCGTCCAACTGGAACAGCTCTGCCAGCATATAGTGGGCCGATGCTATGATCTGAGCCAATCAGAAAAGGGAGAGGACAGTTAGAGAGATGGAACAGGCCAACAACAGAGAAAGAACAGGCTAGCTGTGTTGTTCAACAAACGTGTAATTTATTTTTCTGCAAATTTCTCATCTTTCAATATCAATGACTTGCGCAAACATTTTAGAAACAATCAAAGGCCTTTGGTCTTGTGGAGTAAGTAAGAGTACCAGTCCAGTCCATTACCTGTGGGTGCCTGTCCTGGTCCAGGAGCTTCACACAGTTGAGGAGCAACGTTCTGATTGTTCCATAGTGCTTCCTGTTCTGGCTCTTCTTCAGCATCATGTTGCTAGCCACTCTGCAAGAACAACAACGCACATTCTACAAAACAGAATGTATAGTCTACTGCCACCTGTTGGACTTACTGTATTTGCAATTACTGCACTGACTGATAACCCTATGTTTTGTGTACTGATTTCAGGGAAGTGTAGATAATGTTCCAGGTTGCAGGTGCCTACTTGTAAAGGAGCACAGCCACTGGCAGAGTGAAAGGGTTCTGGCATTTCTCCTCTGCTGCTTCCTCACAGAGAGTGGTGAGGTCATACAGCTTTACGATGTCACTTCCACTAGCTGAGGAAGCACAGAAACAGAACAGTAAGATTAAGTAGGGCTACTGCCACATAATACTGTTTAATTACTAGGTAATTATCACGTTTATTTTGTAAGTCCTACAGGAATTAGCGAGTGTGTTGTGTTATCTCCCACCTTTGAAGAGCCAATAGGTATGGCCCTCTTTGGTGCAGTTAGATTTGAGGAAGGACAAAATGTTCTGAGCGATGTCTTTCACAACCCTGGTTGAGAAGGTGGAGTTCTCCAGATCAGGGATGTCTTCCGTTTTGATCATCTCATATTTCTGACCAAAGAACAAAATCAGCGCTAACTTTATAACTATGTTTACATTTTAATAATTTAGCAGACTCTTATCTAGAATGACTAACAGGAGCAGGTTAAGTTCCTTGTTCAAGGGCAAAGACAGATTTTTCACCAAGTCGGCTCGCGGATTCGAACCAGTGACCTTTCGGTTACTGGCTACCTGCCCAGTGTTAAATTGTGAATATGTACAGTACCAGTCAAAAGTTAGGACACACCTACTATTTCCAGGGTTTCTTTATTTCTACATTATTCTACATTGTAGAATAATAGTGAACACATCAAAACTATGAAATAACACATAGGGAATCATGTAGTAAACAAAAAAGTGTTACATCAAAAACTTTTATAGAGATTCTTCAAAGTAGCCACCTTTGCCTTGATGACAGCTTTGCACACTCTTGGCATTCTCTCAAACAGCTTCATGAGGTAGTCACTTGGAATGCATTTCAATTAACAAGTGGGCCTTGATAAAAGTTCATTTGTGGTATTTCTTCTCTTCTTAATGCGTTTGATCCAATCAGTTGTGTTGTGACAAGGTAGGTGTGGTATACAGAATATAGCCCTATTTGGTAAAATACCAAGACACATCTCAACATCAACTGTTCAGAGGAGAGTGTGTGAATCAGGCAATCATGGTCGAATTTCTGCAAAGAAACCACTACAAAAGGACACCAATAATAAGAAGAGACTTGCTGGGCCAAGAAACACAAGCAGTGGACATTAGACCAGCGGAAATCTGTCCTTTGGTCTGATGAGTCCAAATGTTATATTTTTGTTTCCAACCGCCGTGTCTTAGTGAGACGCAGATTATGTGAATGGATGATTTCTGCATGTGTGGTTCCCACCGTAAAGTACTACCGTTTGTTTTTCAACAGGACAATGACCCAAAACACACCTCCAGGCTGTGTAAGGGCTATTTTACCAAGAAGGAGAGTGATGGAGTGCTGCATCAGATGATCTTCTCCACAATCACTTGACCTCAACCCAAATGAGATGGTTTGGGATGAGTTGGACAGCAGAGTGAAGGAAAAGCAGCCAATGCGTGCTCAGCATATGTGGGAATTCATTCAAGACTGTTGGAAAAGCATTCCAGGTGAAGCTGGTTGAGAGAATGTCAAGAGTGTGCAAAGCTGTCATCAAGGCAAAGGGTGGCTACTTTGAAGAATCTCAAATTTAATTTTGATTTGTTTAACACTTTTTTGGTTACTACATGATTCCGTGTGTATTATTTCATAGTGTTGATGTCTTCGATTTATTCTACAATGTATAAAAAAGTAAAAAGAAAAACCCTGGAATCAGTAGGTATCTCCAAATGTTTGACTGATACTGTATATAGGGTTAAAATGACAAATTTGGGCATTAAAGACAGGGATTATTTACCTGGACGATTCCATTGACATGAAAGCACATGACGAGCTCTGGAACATTGCACATCAGATTGTCCAGCCAGTAGTCAATACCCGTGAGAATGTTGATTGGCTTGTTGTTATCCCTGAAAAAGAAGGAACCTTCTAGGTATTTTGCAGGAGAACATTGCTGTGGAACAGTAATAAACCAATTAAAATGTTTTATATTGACTGCCATGAATGATGCTTCTGGGGCCATTGTTCCCCGCTTTACATAATTCTGACCTGAGCCGCAGGCTGACAGCTGGGTAGCGCCCTCCTCCAAAGATAGGCATGTTGGACCCCACCAGCATGTGGATGTCCTCAAATGTCCACAAGATGTTCCTCACAAAGTCATTCCTCAACCCCTGTAAAATAAGTTGAGGGAAAAATGTAATGAAAAATTGAATTGAATAGATTAAACTAATGCCAACTAAACAAAAGACAGAAAATGCACATCTTTAATCATCCTGTTGATTCATTTTCTTAGCAGTAGCCTACCTGACTGTTCTCCCCCTCGTTGAACAGTGTGGTAAGGTTCTGCTCTTTGGAAGCCACTTGTCCCAATGCATACTTGCTGTCCATGGGAACCCCTTCCTGTAAAGACTGGACATACAGTCACCAAGGAAGACACAAACTCAACAAGAGCACAACAACACAGACTTAAGGTACTGCAATTCCTGCTTATTTTCATAAAGGGAGACCTACCTCTTTGTGTGCTGCAGACTCCTCAGAGTCTGAAGCGGTACTAGTGAAGGGAGCGGGCCAGGAGGGACCAAACTCCTCCGCCCCACACCCCTCATCAGTGTTGTCTGAGTCAGGGACAGGCTCTGCGGCTCCATCACCATTAATACTGGAGAATAGATGGAGGAGTTAACCATTAGGATTTACTCTGGCTAAAATAAGGTTCTTGTTTCTATTGCAAGTATTTTTTCACATTAACAAGTAGGCTAGTAGTCCAACTACGGCTGTGGTAGTCATGAAATGTTGTCAGCCGGTAACTGTCATGCAAAGGACTGTTGTTCTCATGGTTATTGACTTAACATAAACATGTTTAGCATCTCCGGGCTTCCACACATAAAAGCTGCTGATGTGCACCTTTGGAACATCTAGGCCTACATTTTAATAAGTTGAATGGAGCGGCTACTGTGTTGAGAGTAAAAGTGACCATTTGAGACAGGTCCAATAGGCTACACTTAAAGTTAATTATTAATTTTTGTTGTGATATGCCTAGAAACCTCAGAATGTCTTAGAAATCAAAACATTTGGGTTGCATGGTACGACTGTATTGATGATGTGTGGCAAGCAAGTTAGGAGATATCTAGTCAATGGAATATGGAATTAAAATGACAGAATTAACAGTGAAATCAGAAGGAAAGGCTACAATGACCAAAAGCCAACAGACAAGCTGCTATTTATAATCTGAATGGAGTTGTTATTTGTAGGCTAACTGTAGGATAGTGAGAAGCACAATTAGCCTAGTTACCTAGTTTCTATCAGTTTGATGCAGTCAAAACTGGTATGGGATGATAAATAACTAGCAGTATACTAGCATGAGTTAAGTGGTTGCTGTCTCTCTCGCTCTTCACCTCAGCCTGCTCCGAGCCTCCCGCGTCTAATTCACACACACCGCACAGCCCCTCGACCACTCCATAGCAGCTACAGTTGCTCGCTCTGTGCCCCTCTCCCTCCCTCCAGTTAATTGCTCCAGTTAATAAAGTAGCAAAACAATTGGCTTTTCTGCTGGTTCCCTCACTTGGATTGGACCGGGTATGGACCCGACCGACTCCATACGGGGATGGGTCTGGTTGTCCTTATGTCCATTCGGAATGGGTTTTTCCATATTGGGTCCAGGGCTTTCCCATATCCATTTCGGAACAGGAGCTCTAACTCCCATCACCATTCCTCATCACATAGATTATTTAGATTCAATAATAAGGTGTTTAGAGAGTGATTAGAGAGGGACTATAGAGTGCTGAGTACCAAGCCATTAGTGAGGACCGTTAGCAAATTGGATAGGCTACCCATCAACGTCATCAATTTGCGCAGTTTTGGATGAGATTACCGTGACCAACGGTCAGAGGGAATTTGACTGCGGTCATGACTCGTGACTGCCGGTGTGGTGGTAATGCGGTCACTGTAGCCCTAAGTCCAACAGCCCTAAGTCCAACCTCAAATAACTTACCTGTAGTAGAGGAATTTGGATAGGATTGCTTTTTGGTACCAGTGTTCCTTGCTCTTCTTTTTTCTCTGCCACTTTTGATCTATTAGTCTCTGGTAAAACTCCTTCAGCCATGTCCAATCTCCTGTCTGTGACAGAGCATACATATGGATCTTACTACTATACTGGCTACAATCAAAGAAAAACACAATCAAATGTATTTCCACAACCATTGTTAATCATTCAGACATTTTCAGGCTTTCTCACTTCCACAGTGACATTAAAACAGGCGTATTCTCCACTGGCTGTCTAATTGTACCTGAGAGGACCTCATGAAGAGCTCCTGAATGTCCAGTTCATCAAGGAGGAGAGTCCTTCCCACGCGGTGGACGGCCATACTGACATGGGACTTACTGTAGGGGATCTTCAACAGCTTCTTGATGTTCTGAGTAGAGAAGAGAATGAGACCGTTAGCTTCAACAAACCATTTTGATTCCCAAACATGCCAAACACATAACACAGTAGCAAAACAAATTCTTAGATAGTCCTACCTCAGAGTCTGACACCACATCAACATCATCCCCAATAGAATCAATGAAGTCATAGGCCATCCCAAAACTGTAGATAGAAGAACATACAAGTACATGAGCACCTTGCAACAATTCAGTGATGATGCATACCACCAGATACCACATCTTGTTTTGAGGACTAAATAACCAGCACTTCACCTGGAGAAAGGCTTGCTCTTGCTGCTGGACCCTAGTACAGTGGACCCTGCAGGCCCAAGTTGGGGACTCTCTCGGAGCCAGTTGGCAGGAGGCAGCTTCAGGTCTGTCTTCTCCTGCAGTAGTGCATAGGTGGTGGGTGGAGGGGCAGCAGAATACTTCACCACCGCACGGCTCTTTATTTCGTTGTTGCCAAGGCACATCTCCAACTCCTTTGATACACGTAAACAATGGTAGCATTGATGGTAAACTCAGGCAACTTGATTCAATATAACAATTAGATAGCTAGATTATTGTGAAGTTAGATGAAACTAAATACATGTAAATATCCCATGTATGTGCAGCTAGCTAGCTACAGAGATAACATGCATAGACATAACTGCAGTTCAAAGCTTGCTAGCTACAGTACAGCTTACCTGTCTGCCAGTAGTACTGGCAATATCACCCCCACTGTCATCTAACGTTACGTCTTCACTTCCACGGTCTGGAGGGACGCAATCCTCTCGGTTCCCTGGTGCTGAACTCATTTTCTGTCTGCAATTCAAGCTAGCTACTTGTCACAAAAACGAATGCTGCCCAAGGGGTAGCCGTCCTTAGCTAACTAACTAGCTTCCTGAAAATGTAAACAACAAAAACACAGTGATAACCTAAATGAATTGCAAGTGCTGGCTAGCTAGCCACTGTAGTTGCTAAATCTACCACCAGCTGATTAGATACCTAGCTTGCTAGCTACCTAACGTTATAGCTTCACACACCAAGCGACATATTGGTTCATCTGAGCCAAACGATACAATTGGCAAGATGGCTAAAACTATCTCCGTTCTGCAGTCATCCAGACTGTATCAACACCACTTGCTGCGTTATTCTGTTTGCTGCTGTTGACAGAACACACATTTGCGTAAAGACACAGATTATCCATTATATTGACCAGATATTCTAGCCGCCGCTCCAACAATAAAAATAAATGAGGGGTGGGACAAGATGGCGGAGTGAGTGGTCGCATTAAACTGAGCTCCTAAACTTTAAATTGAATTCAAGTCCTAATTTGAGTTTGACGACGAACATAGAGTTAAAGTTGCGTTTCTTACTGTATTTGTTTTTCTTTCAATTAGTTTGGTGGTTCATCGAACATCTCTTTTACACTTTGTTATACTTAAGTTCAGCCAATAGAAGCTAGCAATACATCAGCATTAGCTAGCTATTAACCTTAGCTGAGATCGACGCTAACAGTGTAGAGGGAGCTGTCGTAACCGAGCTGAGTACTGTCAACTATATGGACGATTTTGACACCCCCAGAAGTAACGGTACCAAGGTTGCAGAAATTCTTCGGTACAGATGTCCAAATAACCAATTGACGCGGGGCAGACTCAACCACCCCAGCAAATAAAGCCATCTTCAAGGCAATCCAAGGTTTAAACAATAACGTTACATTTGACGAACAAGCTACTCGGCTGAATGGCTTTCATGAGAGGATTTTTAAAATTATTTTTTAACTATCGATTGCAAACGTTTCCAAAACTACAGAGTTTAATGCAGCAGGCATTAAGGATACCACTAATGATGTGAAACTGTTGAAAAATAAAGTTGATGCCCTGGCAAAAGAAAACGAGGAGCTGCGCACAGACAGTGCTGAACCAGACGAATACGAGCACCGATGGGGAGCTGAGACTGAACAGGCTACTTGAAACTGATGGTGAGAATATCAAATAGATTGTGATTGACATTATTGGGAAGTTTGTTCCATATTCCCCTGCTACCCTGAACATCGCGGTAGATGTTGTACACTGTCTCAGAGAAAAGATAAAGGAGAACGACAGGTTCATATGGAGTCTCTCCCCACTCAAGTGCAGTTACAGTATATTAACTACAGAGTCAGAGCATTTATCCCAAGACCAATGCAGTGTGATCATTGTAAAGCTTTTGGTCATGTATCAAGGGTTTTGCAGAAGGGAGAAGCCGAGATGTCCAAGTTGTGGAAAATATCATTATGTGTTATAAAAGTGATGCATATGTGACATGTTGCAATTACGGTGGAAACCATGCAGCCACGTCTTTCGAATACCCCACACGTGTGAAATAGAATGAGGTGGCAAAAATCAGGGTTGCACAGAGCATTTCATGTACAGCAGCTGTGAAAAGGGTTGAGGGTTTGAATGGTGCACCAGAAGAGTCCATGGTGGTGGATAGGCCTAGGCTGCAGCGGTTGCCTTTCACCATCAGGATCCTGACATTTTAAAGGTCAAGAAGGTGGACTTTGTGGCCTTTATAGCTATGGTAATTAATGGCACTGTCAAGGTAGAGAGAAGACTCTGGGGCCTTTCTGAACAGATGTGTGTGTGTATATATACACATACACACACATACACCCACACACACACACACACACACACACACACACACACACACACACACACACACACACACACACACACACACAGTGGGGCAAAAAAGTAGTTAGTCAGCCACCAATTGTGCAAATTCTCCCACTTAAAAAGATGAGGCCTGTAATTTTCATCATAGGTACACTTCAACTATGACAGACAAAATGAGAAGAAAAAAATCCACAAAATCACATTGTAGGATTTTTAATTTATTTATTTGCAAATTATGGTGGAAAATAAGTATTTATATTTTGTTCCCAGTTTCGCCTCTTCCTCTCTGGTAATGCTAGACGTCAGAGCAGGGATACTTTTGAGGAGATTGGAAACTATTGGGATCATATTTCAGGACACTGTGCACGTTTCCCGTACGTCGTCAAAAGGCCGCGCGGCGCATTCTGGGTACACTCGGAGAAGACGGTCTCTTCTTCAAGGAGTTAATTGAGTGCTAGCATAAAAACCCAACATGAGCATGAATTACGTGAACAAGAAGCTCAGAATTACAAATATTTTCCAGGATTTGAGATGAACTTGTCCTTTGTAATATCGTTAAACTCGTGTCATTACGTGCTTTCGAGGAAAATAGGTTTCTCGAATCATACCCAGATTGACGATTAGCAGCATAACAACGTAAACGCGATTGGTCGAAAGTCTGCTGGGCGGAGCGTTACACGTTTCGCCATTTATTTCATGCTGTGATTCTTGTATCCTGCTTTTATAATGTCTGTTCAAAGTAGCGAGAGAGCTTCCGGGTGAAAAAAATATATATTATCCAATTGAGCCAAACTCCAAATTAAGCTATGAAGGATACGTCGCTTCTAATACAACATGATATAATACAGTATTTGATATAATTGGATTTAGACAAACACATATACAAGAATACTGGTTTGGGTTGGACTTTTAGATTGATAGAACATGTCGGTTGTGATGTTGCAACCAATGTACCCTGGGTCTTGTTAGTTGCTGCTACCTTCATATTTGTTTACTTCTGACCCGGATATGCCATTTCCTTCTAGAAGTTTACTTCCAGTGAATTTCCAGAAAAGGCTAGACAAATTGAATAACTTTCTATTCATTATCTTATGTTCTATTATTTTATTTGTCTATTCTTTACCCTGACTTATCTTTAGCAACATTAATTATTCCTTTATTTTCGTATTCCCTTTCCCCCAGTTAAACAATTGGAAGGGCCAATGCAGACGTTTTTATCTCAATATCAAATCATTTCTGGGTAAGAATTATGTAGCCTACCTTACTGTGGTTGTTTTCAATTAAAATGCTAGGACTGTCTGGTAGTAGTCTGAGTGGAGGGGAAAACATCAATGTTATTGGCAGAGAGGTTTGGAACTCCCTATGTTATTGGTTTATTAACACATTTCCTGGTAATGTCACACTTTCACAGTATTATTCCTCCCTCATAGTGTGGAAATATATATAAAACAAAAACTCCAGTTTTTGATTGCACTGGACCTTTAAATTAAACTGTACCTAACTAGTTTAAAATGAATTGAAGTAAATTGGGATAAAGCAGCCACTACAAAGACATCATCTTTGGAAGTGTGCATGGCGTGGGGAAGACGAGGGAAGACTTCTCAGCCTATCAGACACACTAACAGGACAGCCAGGACACAGAGGGCACCACCAGCAGGCGTTTCCCAGGAACCATCTGGAGAGGTCCACTGTGGCAGCTGCTGCCCAGGCAGGAGAGCACTTTGTGGTTCGGGAGGCATGATGAGGACCGTCCTGTGTCCCTTGGAGTGCTGGCAGCTTCCAACTGTTCCTCCTCGTCCAAGCCTTCCAGATACTCCTACCATAGCAGGCATCAGATAAATAAACCATATTATCCAGATACTCTTCTTTAGGAAATCTGAAAGCAACACATATTGATAGTCTTACAAGTGCAAATGAAAAATGTAAACATTGAGATACGGAGATGTTGAATTGTATTATACATTTCTCTTAAGAACTGGGTTCTTACTGGAATACAGATCAGACTACCATCCATCCCTTTTGTTCCTCAGTAATTCATCAAGTCCAGATTAATTATGTGATGAAGGGCCATCTAAAGTACACCATTCATCATAGGATTTAATGAAGTAGATAAAAAAAACATGTAAATCAATCACGTCATAAATGAGAAAGATTATTAGATGTGATGTATAAAAGACAAAAGAAGACACTGAGTAGACATTATGGCATTATATTCCTCTACTGATAAAAGATTCACCAATAAAATGCAAGCTTTTAATTTAGAACTTTGTCGAATTGATACTGCCACAATCCATCTGAGGCACTTACACCAGCTGAATAGCAAACATGATTGAGGTGCAATGTGTGTGTGTGTGATTGCGTGCCTGCAGGTGTTTTGCTCTGTCTTCCGTACTGCGCCTACAGAGTAGTGATGGGTCGTTCGTAGGTGAACGTTGGGAACCGGCTCGCATATCAGAAGAGCCGAATCTATAAATGTAAAAAAAGATATGAATAATCAAAATATTTAAATACATAGAATTAACAAATAAAATAAAAATAAATAAAATAATATAGGCCTAAATGCTCAAGCACACACATTCGTTCTGTCTGCTCAGACTAACAGCCTCACCTGTTGTTCCTGTCAAACAGACACGCAGTGTCAACCAATGAACCAAAGATGCGTGAGGGAGGGCGGAGCCAACTCACTCACAGTCACACACCTAACAGCCGAGGAGAGAGGAAGGACAGCTGTGAAAACAACAGCTGGAAAATGAGTCGGAAGCACAGTAGCATTTGGGTGCATTTTAATAATGTAGGCAATGTTAGAGCACAGTGTAGAATTTGCCAAAACAAAATCTCATAAAGCCGGTTCTACGCACAACCTACACCGGCATATGCGAACTGTGCACCCAACTGTGAAGCTAGCTGTAGCGGAGCTTCGAGAAACTAGCGGGCCTGCTAGTGATAGTGGTGGAGCCAACATCTCCACACGTCAAGTCAAGTAGGCCTACTCCGCGACCCACAGCAACGCAGTCTTCTATGGACCAGTTTATGACAAAGTCTATGTAGCAAAACAAGGCCAAATTGATATCGCATTGGCTAAAATGATTGCCACCGATTTACATACATTTTCGATCGTGGAGGACAGCTTTTAGAAATTATAGCAATAGTCTAAATCCAATGTACACAACTCCAAGCAGGAAAACCCATTCATAATCACTTATTCCACAACTGTACGAGAGCACACAGGCTTCAGTGCGGGAAAGAGTCCAAAAAGCTACTGCAGTTTGCCTTACCACTGACTGCTGGACGTCAAAGGGTAACCACTTACATGTCGGTTACATGTCACTTAATTGAAAATATTTGATGTCTAGCTGTCTTCTGGACTGCTTTGAGTTCAGCGACAGACACACCTCAGAGAACTTGGCAGAGGAACTGTTGAGAGTGGCCAGAGAATGGCAAGTAGATGGAAAAGTGACAATGCAGCTAACATAACCAAAGCCATAAAAAAATTATAATGGACTCATCATCCATGTCTTGCCCACACAATCAACCTGATTAAGAGATGCTCTGAAGGTGATGAAGCCCACTGTGGCCAAAGTGAAAGCAGCTGTGGAAAACTTCCACAGGAGCACAGTAGGTGCTGAAAAACTAAAGTCTACACAACGCCAGATGGGGATGCCTGTGCTGAGGCCTAAACAAGACTGCACTACAAGGTGGAATTCAACATTTTATAGGTTGAAGCGGTTTCTTCAGTCAAAGGATGCCATCATCTCTACCCTGGCCATTGTCAATACACCTGTTGATGCTCTGACCGAAGAGGAATGGGAGGTGGTGGAGGAAGTGTGCAGAGTCCTGGAACCCTTTGAGCAGGTCACTGTGGAGATCAGTGGAGAGAGGTACGGCAAGCAGTTATTACTACATCATTATTTAATCCAGTAGTATATATGTATATGAGCAGTACATGAGAATGTAGTATCAGTAGACAAAACATGAACTTGAAGTCATAAGTTACTGCTCTCTCTTTTCAGCTATGTGACAGCCTCAAAAATTATACTCTGTGTAAGAGTCTGCAGGGAATCACAGCCAGCTGCCAGAGAGAAGCAAATTTAACCACAGGACATGTGACAGAGTTGATGGACACCCTATGTTCATCAATGGACAGAATCCACAGAATGGAATATAATCACGTGCTATCAGAAACGGCTGCACTTGACCCACAGGTTTAAGAAGTTAGCCTTCACTGATGCCAGAGCGATTGATGAGGCTCTTCAAAGAATAACCTCAGCAGCAGGGAGGGACAGCCCCAGCAGTCAGCTGGCTCAGGCACCAGGGCAACAGGAAGAAGAGGGATCAGATGGATTAGAAGCACCAGCAGTAGTGCCACAAACGTCTGCTGTTTGGATGCTGTTTGACGAGAGAGCAACTGGGGATGCAGATTGATGGAATCCCTCAGCATATGCCATAATGGAGCGCCGATCCGATTTGGAGGAGCCCCTCCTCCAAAGATCTGCAGATCCTCTGAGCTGGTGGAAGAACAAGGCTACCCACGGCTTACTAAAGTCATGACAGGGAGACTCTGCATAGTGGCCACATCCGTTCCCTCTGAGAGGGTCTTCTCGGAAACGGAACAAATAATTACTGAGGGAAGAAACCGCATCAGCCCCTCGAAAGTGAGGCAGCTTGCATTTCTGAATGCAAATATCTCATAAAAGCTAAATATGGCCAGCATTGCTGTGTGCTGCTGGTTATAACATGACAATAAAGAAGAGAGAGAAAAGAGGGACCAGTTTAATGTTTTAAGTGGGGTGCTGCAGTTTTGCACATTGTTATTTATTTTTCTTTGATGGTGCAATATTCTATTATTATGTTGTTCAGATTGTATTAGTTTTGAATTATTACATTTATATGCACTTTGTTTATATACATTCAAAAGTTATACTTTGAATGCAAATGTTTAATAGCATTATTTTTCATGCATTTCACCAATGCATTTTTAAATACATTGTGGTTAAGGTAGAGTATGATTTCATTTAATAATTAAATTAGAATTCGTGGCTATATTCACAATATCTCCAGCAGATGGCAGCTCTGTATGAGTAATGGTTATGGTCTGACAAGTACAGTAGTTATCTGTTATGTTGTGCATGACCTCATCAAGAAAGACGTCACCTGTCGGGACCCAGTCTTGGGAAAGAAATCTGGTTTGTACTTCATGTCAGAGACGGGCAAATTAGAGCATCTGCATGGAAGGGAGCTTGATGAAGTCTATTAGACATGCTACAACATGTCCCAACGGCTGGCAGATACCCCTCAGCAGCAATCTGTTTCACTGTAACCACTTAAAGAGGACATGGCCGACTGTACTGGGGAGAGGAGGGAGGGTCGGGTGTAAGGCAAGGAGAACACCTGCTTGGGATGTCTGTATATTCTCTATGCGGGCAAAGAGAGAGAGAGAGAGAGGTGGGCTGGGGAGCAGCTGCTCTCTTTCAATGAGCACTCTACAGGGAGATTGTTGTTCATTTTTTTCTTTCTCTCCGGGGTCTCTATCTTGCCTGACCTTTACTTCACTGTTAGATCATGCAGTATTTATAGAAGAGATGAATTAGACAATGAGCTGACCTTTTGAACCATCCATTCTCTCACAGTTAGTAGGTTTGTGGCTGGAGACGGTGGATTGACAGAACATGTGTTCAGTAACCACAGGAGCAGAGAAAGAGTTAGTCATCTGTCTTCTATCTAAGATCGTCCTCTTATCTTTTATCTTCCACCCTATGGGAGACTTGCTAAAAATATTACTCAACAATGCAGTAATGTAAGGAAAGGCAAAGATGTATCCACCTGGAATCGCAATTCATAGGCACCATCAAATCACCATCACATATCTTATCTTACAGAGGCAGTTGAACTGAATTTGGATAAGGGAAGAAGAGTAGAGGTGGTATCAGGGTTTCTGTGGCCTTTTTTTGATTGATGAAAGTTATGAACCGGTAGATTGTGTGACTGTATTAATGCTTGGTGAGAGAATTGTACAGTATTCATGAAGAGGAGCCTTTAGCCATATTGAGAAGCAGGTGCTGCTTACAAAGTAACACCTGCACCTCTCTGTCTGGCGGTCAGTCTGTCCATCTGTCTGTGAGTTACTTTGGACTGTATTTTCTGCCTGCACCTGCTGGATAGTGAGGCTATAGTGCTGGTCTTGGCTTCACCACAACATGCCTGTTCCATTAATTGACTGTGCACCACGCCCCAGCCTCAAGCAGCTCAACATAAAATCAAATCAAATTGTATTTGTAAACAACAGGCCCTTCCCAACCAATCAGAGAGAAAGAAAATAGAGAAATAATAGAAAAGCAATAACCCCCCCACACACACACACACACACCCTTCATAGAGGAGGAAGAACTCACAGGGTAACACATTGAGAACCATGAACTCAATTATAGATGACTTGACCCCTTTCTCAGTCTGTATATTTGTAGGTAGATTTGTTTTTGTTTCCTCTGCCCACTCCACCCACCCTCTGTCCCGACGTAGTGACGTATTTTAAATCTCTGTGGCAACAGCGTCGTAATTTATTCAGTTCGCAGAGAGGTCAAGAACAACCCCCCCCACCCACCCACCCTAACTCTACAAAACACAGCAAAACCCATTCCCCCATCATAACCATGATAAGTGAAAGAACCCATACTCAAAGGACCTGTTCGAGAGGATCAAATCCATTATGCATTGTGGGTAAATGGTGACTGACTTACTGATTTACTAATAATAATGAGCAGTTATTTATGATGTAAGGTGATCTGCAGATCAGGCAGTCTGTCGGCTGCAATGTCGAACAAGCCCTATGTGGTCCATCCATACCATGTTTGTATGCATTTGTGTATGTGCGTGTGTTACTGAGTATTTGTGCGTTTCTGTGTGTTTGTGCATGTTTGTGTTCACACTGTGATGTGTAAATATGGACCAACAAGTGCAAACAGATGCCAGCTGGCGTATCAGACTTCCAATCACTGTCTCTCACAGACAAAAGACACAATTCAGTAAACAAGCTTTCAACCACCAAAGCGTACCTTGATGAATATTAAATTAGACACTTTGAAATGAATCGTACCTCTTTGTTACTGGAGGCCCTTGCCCCGATCCACCGTGTCTGTTTGCTGTTATTTATTTGCAGGTGTGTCTCTTTGATGTGACGAGTTGAGAGGTTCTGCACCTGCTGGAGAGAAAAGGCTTTGATAAGGACCGGAAGATTGCCAGACAACCAAAGTTCCTGTATCCCTCCCTGCAGGAAGGTGCTAAAGCAAACGAAGGTGGCCTTCATGTTATTGTAAAGCACTTTCCCTCATCCTATACCTCCCTCCGATTTTGATCTGTAAATATAAAATAATTTTTGTGATCCTCCCTAAGTTACATTAGCATGATAATATAGGTCAGCCTCGAGGGAGCATAGTGCAAGGTGGCAACAAAATGAAACATGCATGTTTGGGTCAAGAGTTCAGCAAAACAAAGGTCCTTTAGTAATAATATGATTGGATGATGTCCTTGGAACACAAAGCATAAAATTATCAAGTTTTTCCCATAAAAACAAATATGCCCATGTGGATAGAAAAAAGAGAGACATGTTGCAACAAAAAGTATTCTTGGTCAAACATTTCAATAACAGCTGATATTGTCTGGAATCGTCTGTTTCGTCAAGGATTAAATTTGCGTAGTCTTAGTGAATGGCTGTTTGGAAAAAGCTACACTGTGTCCTCATACTACTATCTCCACCACCACCTGGACTAGCTGCCTATTCAGAGGTACCCTCATCTACATTATTAACAAAGAGCTCCAATACTGCCCTTCTCCCAGTCCCCCTAAACACAAGTTTACCCTCATGTTGTGCCGGACGAATATTCAGCAAGCCAATTTCGGCAAATGACAGCCTCTGTAATTCCCTTTTATTGCAGATGACCGTTGCAGTAATGAAGTTTTGCGCTTTGCATTTCTTCCATTACCTATTCATTAAAGATGCGACTGGAAAATAGAGTTGTCATGGAGATGGCTCGGCAAATTCACACAACATCCTACGAATGTTTTCTGTTTACTCTGGTTCCAAGATAACTAATGGCAAAATACCCCCTCCTCCTCTCCCCCACCTCTTTTGCAACCTCACCCTATTTTTGTGTCCTTCCCTGCCCTTTTTATACATTCTCTCTATTGCTCTTTCTCTGCCACCCTCACCCTCTCTAATGAAACAAATTTGAACTGATGCAATGAGCTCACATTAAGATGTGTGTTTATTTCTGCTCAGGCTGGTTCATTACAGTCTCAACCTCCAGACAAAAACAGTTCTCATCTTAGGCTGAAATGAGAAAGAGCCCACTCCACTCAGAGGCAGAGAGAGAAATGTAATTTAACAGCAGTGCTACGTGGTCCAACTGATCTGTCTATCTCTCTACTTTCTGTAGGACATGGCAGTCAGTCTGCATTCCCTGCCAACCCAAAGATCCTTGTTACCCTGTGCCTAAGCTTTCCAGAGGCTGTGGTGATAAAGGTACCAGCTATCTCATTCCTACAGAGGACCAGAGGATAAGATGTCCTGCAAATGTCCTGATCATGGAGGGAGTTTGCCAAGTCGAGATAAGAACTCCCTAGTTAACCTCTATATGGCAGTAACATTGCTAGCCTCTCACGGAAGTGTGTGTGTCCGTGTGTGCATGTGTGTGTACTGCACAGAGTAGTGGTGGGGCTTGTTAGCTGTAGTCTTGTCCAAGCTGCTGCCTCATGTCCCAATTGGAGAGCCGATTGGTCTGGCGTGTTGTCTCCAGGCAGGATAAAACACTGGCTCCTACTCCACATCACACACACTTGTTTTTCACAAGTCCACTCTTTCATTTTTAGGTGATGAATAAGTAGTTGTGTATGCAAAATCACCTGTGGGTTGTGTGTAGGATAATATGACCTTGTGTTTAGTGAAATAGCTAGATTAATATACAACCTGAGGAGGGAATATACAAAGAAAAACATGGGATGGGTTGATCCATCACGAACACACAGCACATGGAAAACATGTCAAAAGGCGGGAAGACTGTGTCAGTCAGTGAATCATTTAATTAGCTGTAATCAAATAACAGCATCCTTTTTATCAGGGTGAATGGGGACGGTTCATTTGAGTGTGTACATCACGTTGAGTGCTTGGCCTATGCCTTTAATCAGCCTGTAATTATCAGACAGATTCTCAATGCCACACTAATTAAGATATTCAAACGCTACATGGGAAAACGTTGTAATATGGAGATTTCCTGCACAACACCAGGGAAATCTCTGTAATTCTCAGACCATTCTCAGTCCAGCTAGACAAAGATTGAGAGGATTTGTTATAGAGAATGTCTAAATGACATTGCATGTGTAATTACATGCGTATTAACTATGCATTAGTGTTCACTTCTGTATATTATCATTTGCAAATTATTGAATGAATCCTTTCTAATGATATTGCTTGTTTTTATTATTATTATTATTATAGTCATTTTGACAAATTCTTTAAAAAAATGCATCAAGATGTTATTCCAAAATCATATTTCTAAAACAATTCTTGACAAAAAAAACTATCCCCCCACACACCGCAAAACTTAGCCAATGGTCTTCCCACATATTGACCTGACATCATCGTAGATAAACCCTCTCCCTCACTGTGCTTTTCTTAGTTCAGCCAATAGCTTCCTGCCATTTCCGTGTGTTCATTCAACAGAGGACCCCTCAAGATTTCTACTTCCCTCGAACCACTCTCCCTCCTCAGTAAACCCCTGCCTCACAACAATTTAATCCCATTACCAAAGCCTGTTAAACCTATCCAGTTTTACAGATTAGGAATGCAGCACAACTCTGCCCCCTACTCTGATGTTTGCTGCATGTATGTCAAAGCAAAGGTGTCTCAAACATTCAGATCAAAATGTCCAACATGCTCCGGTGTAGGCAGGTTAATTAGAAGTCAGGTGCTGTTGGCAGCTTGTAGCACAAAGCTTCTTCATTTAGCCATCTCCAACATTGTTTTCTTCAGTGGCCTACTTGATATTGCCTGTGAGCAGTGGAGGCTGCTGAGGGGAGGACGGCTCATAATAATAGATAGAACGGAGCAAATGGAATGGCATCCAACACTTGGTAAACATGTGTTTGACGTATTTGATACCATTCCACTGATACCGCTCCAGTTATTACCACAAGCCCGTCCTCCCCAATTAAGGTGCCGCCAACATCCCATGCCTGTGCTGTATGTGACAAATGGAGTTTGGGAGTGTTTGTCCTTGGAGTTGTTTACCTCATTTGAGCAGCACCAGTTCAATTAACCTGAACAAATATGTTTTTTGATTAGTCAAGCTTTTAAGCTGGCTGACTTCCTTTGAAAAACTCAGAGAGAGACAATTATCTTATTTCAAATGAAATGTAACTTGCTTTCAAAAACAATTGGACTGCAATTTTCTACATTGTTATTATATCCTCTCTCATCTGGTTCTCCATTCACAGAACCTCTGCTCTTTAGAAGTCAGCATTGTGGGAAATCATCGTGAAGTAATAGGATACCCTCACTTTAAACAGCACTTGTCCTGTTCCAACACGTATTTATCTACTGGAATACAGTCGTAAAGAGACTGGATCTCTCATTAAGGGGTAAACTGAACTCTCACACTCCTGCCAAAAGCTGCAATATTAAAACCCAGTCAGAGTTTCGGAGCATGAACATGTTGCTGTTTTGGGAGAGGGGCTATGGAACACAGCACATTTGGCAAGAAAACAAAAGAGAGAAACATGTGGGAAGGAGGAGGATGTGTCGGTATTCTCTTAGAAGGCTCTTTCAAAGTGTCAGAGTAGTTTTCACGCAGTAGACACCATGACATGAAACCAATCAAGAAAACAAGGAGTGTCGTAAGCGTGCATTTCTCACCAGATTGTGCAGTCTAAATGAGAATGTTGAGAGATGTGGATTGAGTATTAATGTCAGACTGTAGGGTTTAGACTCTAATGAGCACCTTCAAAGCAAGATATAAATGTGATGCACACACACGTACATACCAGACGGACGCACAGACACACACACACGAGCACACATTCACATGCATGTGTGTAGGTGGTACTTTTATAATTTGTATACTGTTCAACTTTTGAATCTAAATGATTCCCCATGAGTTAATCCTTGTGATATTGCATGCGTGTGTGGGTGTTTGTGTGTGAGGGGCTGTAATGTGCTGCTGAAGGGGAGTTAGGTTAAGGCAGAGATTTACCCAATCACATAAGTAAAGTAAAACTGAAAGATAACTCCCTCATCGTTCTTATTTCATTAGAAGTGGGGAGAGATACATGGGAAAATGGGTAGACCCGATCTGACTGCCCTCAGAAATGACTGATTATGTTGATGTAGCTACAGTTCTTAAAAGCAGAGACTAGGAATGAGATTGAGAAAGAGGACGTTTTATGAACTTTTAATGTTCTTCTGAAATCAGTAGTCTATATGGGGAGAGAATGAATAGACTGCAGGCTTCACTTTTTTGTGTGTGAAAAAAGGGAGAAGGAGAGGATAACACAATGAAAGCTGGAGAGGGAGCCTTGGTTTGAGGTAAAATATTCATTCAAATGACGTAAAGTGTGGAGCAGAATAAGAATAACCTGTCTTTAAAGATTAAATATAACCCTTGAAGGTGTTATTGTATTCCCAAAACCAAGTCAGGACTTCGAAAGTCATAAAATATCTCTCCCTCTCTGTGAGTTAAGTCCCTCAAATGCACTACCACAATCATGAGCCGCCCATTCGCTCTCCCAGTTGGAGAATTGTTTTGCATTTTAAAAAGGTCAAACACTCAGATGTCTGCCATGAGGAAAGAAAAAAGGAGACAACCTTGTAATCCGTAGAAATATGCAGTCGCATACTACAGATCCTGTGGGTAGGGCTTAGTGTTCTGGTGAATGGTGTGTTTACCTTGCTCTGTCAAATGATGACAGATGCAGCACGTTGGTGTAAATCTTTGTCAACAACAATTCATCTTTCTTTTCTTCTTCTTTCCACGTGGCTGTTCGCAACTCAACACCTGTTTCCCCAAAGCAACTCTAACTGATAGAGATAGGAACAGATATGCTAACATATCAGATATTGGAGAAAGAGCTTTTGACCACCAAATATTTAGTTTTTTATTTGGGTGTTTGTGCATGCATTGTGCTTGCGTGTGTGCGTCGTCCGTGTGTGTGCGCGCGTGTGTGTGTGTGTGTGCACGTTTGTGTGCGCGCGTTTGTGTGTGTGCTTCAGTGCCTTGGAACTAATCTAAACATCCCTGCTGTGTTTCTCCGTGAGTGTATCAGTACAACGATCATGACTAGTTCATTGATTTCACAACATTGTCCCTGCATCGATCTTGGTCTCCTAGCGTTAAGGAGGTCTGTGTAAAAGAGAGAGAGAAAGAACACTTATTATATTATTCTACTCACATCACCAGCAAAATACTGTATTACCTACTGTAGGCCCTATAGTAAACAACAAAGCACACACTGGTTATGAGACATGATAAACAGCCTCATATTCCACATATAAGGCTGTTTATAGGGTGTGAAACAATATGAAACAATAGTTGATCTGATTTTGAATATTTATTTGAGCTTTCGTTTTAGCTCATGGGATTTTTAAGTCAAATGCTGGTGTTTTTTTCTCTTAATGCATCATCCTTGTGCGAAATCATGGTAAGTACACACCGTTAAAGTTAGGTGCTTTGTTACACCCAAAACTAGTGACAACTGAGCTGCTACCAGTCTGAAGGAGACGAAACATTAACTTTGATGCAGTATGGAAACACATAATCCTGAGATGTTTTGAAACATGACATGGTGTATTGTTACACTTATAATCAAGTGTTGTGAAACAACTTGCCAGGGACTGGGAGCCCTACCGGGAAAGGTTGAAAACACTTTTATGGTGTTTTGAATCCTGTCTAGTGCAGAATTAGATCACTTCTTCTGGAGTATGTTTAACATTGGTTTATGTATCTGATCATTTGCCAGTTTAACCCATTTTGTCAGGTATTGTTGAGCACAGTGCTCAAACCACAAGTAGTGACTAGAGGTTTTACGTTAAGCATTGCAGGATAAAAGTTTAAAATGTGGGAACGGGTTGTCTCATCCTTAAACTTTATTTTGTCTGACTGTTTTGATATGCGTTCATCGTTTATGCATCCATGAGGCTTACACCTATAATAATTTAGTCTAAATGTTGAATTACCCATAATCCTCTGAAAACATAGCCATGTGTCAAGATAGGAAGGAGATTAAAACCAGACTTCCAATGTGTTCAATCACAAAATGTTCTCTTTTTATCCTAAAAAATATAGACATTTGAGTAGCATATTAAGTTGGATTTTTATTTTATTTTGTAAAATGAAATGAACAAATCACTGAAACAACTTGCATTCATTTTTTATTAACTACATGTTTTATTATTTTTAAATCAATTTCAATTCACCACATAATACTTTTCTACAGTGTGGCTGTGTGGTTGAGTGTGTAAAATTCCAATTAATCGTACCATCTTACTTCCCCAGAAGTTCAATTCCACTCCCACTTTCACTCCTTCTCTGTCTCCTCCTGTTTGTAATCTGTCTAAATAAAGCATTGGAAAATTAAGTTGAAATTCCACAAAAAATATTATCCATGTGCCCTTACCATCAATCAATATTTAGGCTACAAACCATTTGCATTTCTTAACCAGTCTGACAAAAATAAATCATTATTTTTTTTTGATGCAGCCTTTTACATGCACTGAAATCCCCAAAAGTGTTTTCACAACACTCTCTTAAAAACAACAATAGTCAGTTGGAAGAACCACTGGGTGTTTCAGAGTGCTTCTGTTTTGAAACACTTTTTCTGTATCAGAACACTTGCATTGGGTTTACATTCATTCACCCTCCAAACACCAGATCTCAGGTTAGATGCACTACTTTTCATGGTTTCATTCTACAATCATGGCGTTTTGAGTCTTTCTATTTTTACATTGCAGTCTATGGAATGCTAGCACATTCTAACCACACCAAATTTAAATAATCAAACTGCTTAAAATGCTTCTATTTAACAACTCCTTTAATTAAAAGTAGATGGTAATAATGAATCATTGTGACATGCATTGTAAATGAACTTAGGCACACATTTATTACATATTTAATCATGTATGTCACATGCCATCCTTTTATAAAGTGCTACATTATTGCACATTCATCATCAGTTTTTCTCATTTAGGTGTCATTTAGGTGTGGCAATGGAACTAATTATCAATAGGTTGAACTTGCTTTTGACTAAAGCACCAAGCATCTCCTCTCCCCTCTTTGGGCTCCTGAATGAAGCAGCGGTCTAATACACTGCATCCCAGTGCTTGAGGTGTCACTACAGACACCCTGGTTCAAATCCAGGCTGTATCACCACCAGCCGTGATTGGGAGTCCCATAGGGCGGTGCACGATTGGCCCAGCGTTGTCTGGGTTTGGCCAGGGTAGGCCATCACTGTAAATAAGTATTTGTTCTTAACTGACTTGCCTAGTTAAATTTAAAAAAAATCATACCTGTGCCTCCTCCTTTCAATACAAACATAATTAGGCTCTGTCTCCCCTTGAGACAGCTCTGCTGTGTGTTTTATCAACCTAAATGTTTGGGATGGTTCCCAGACAGACAGAAGTGCACAGCGGTGGTGTGCAGCACAGAGGGACAGACAGACAGACAGACTCGGGCTTACACACCTAAAGGGTAAATACACAATTAGCAGCATCACCACACTCCATGACTAATTAGACAGGACAGGCAGCAGCTGTTAAAGGTCCAGTGCAGCCATTTTTATTTAATCAGGCAAGTCAGTTAATTAGAACCAATTCTTATTTACAATGACAGCATAGGAACAGTGGGTTAACTGCCTTGTTCAGGGGCAGAACAACAGATTTTTTACCTTGTCAGCTCGGGGATTTGATCTAGCAACCTTTCAGTTACTGGCCGAACGCTCTAATTAGCCACTTGGCTACCTGCTGCCCCAGGTAGCCTTTTTCATCTCAATGTCAAATAATTTCTGAGTAACAATTAAGTATCTCACTGTGATTGTTTTCAATTAAAATGGTCAAAAAGAAACAAAAATAGCTTCTTAGCAAAGAGCTATTTCTCAAGAAAGAATGTTACCTAGGATTGTCTAAATCCAACCTCATAGTGTGGAAATAAAACAAAGGCAAATGACATTTTTGACTGCACTGGACCTTTAAGGCAGGAAGGGTGGTAAGGGGGTGGGGGGTTGCTCCTATTTCTCTCTGTGACTCTCTCTCGCTCTCACTCTCTGCAGAAACATTGTAGCTGAGTGATGTGTAAAGTATATGATGATGTCGGGGACAAATGCTGTTCTAGCATTGATTGTTTTCATTTGTATCAGTTTCACCTTTCCTTTTCACCTTTCTTAAATGTTAAAGGGAAATGTGATGCTAATAATGTACTAGAACACCGTAATGTAGGCCCATTGGTTAATGCACAACTGCTCTCTGTCATGAAGTTACGACACTGCTGAAATTCACAGTGGTTCAAATGTTCACAGGGGTTGCTCTGCTCTTATTTCCCCTTTTAACCCCTTACATTCCCTCCATTATTGGCAGGACTGATTCCTTGCTGCCTCTGGGGTTGGTCAGGGTATGTCTTGCTGCAGCTGTCAAGGAGGGAAACTCATTTGAGCTCACTGTATTTCACAAATGTAAGTGGACCAAAGTCCCTCACTGATCATGCCCTCCACCAGCCGTACCATATTTTAAATTTCAGTCATTTATCCAGAACGACTTACATGAGCAATTAAGGTTAAGTGCCTTGCTCAAGGGCACATCGGCAGGTTTTTCACCTAGTCGGCTCGGGGATTCAAACCAGTGACCGTTCGGTTACTAAACCAACACTCTTAACCGCTTGGTTTCATTGCAAATGTTCTAGAATTCTATTTCAATATAGAAAGTGTCAGTCCAAAGAAATGGACAGGAAACTGTAGAGATTGCATGTTTAAAACATGACATGGACATGACTGCAGCTGCAGTGGATGCCCTACAAGTTGCTGGCAATGAGTGGAGCAGCGAGCTGGGTCTCTCTCACACACACATACAAACACCACAGTAGAGAGAGACCATGCAGATGATTTAACACCATTGCTGTGTTAGCTGGGGTGGCATAAAAGAGAGAAAGGAGAGAGTAGTGAGTCTCCCATGGGTTCTAGTGTAAAACCAAATAAATGTATGTTGGGATGCAGACATGTCCATACTAGTCCCTTACATAGAAGCAAGGTTTAGGGCCAATGAGGATGACATCATCAAACAGATTTAGAGCATTGTCTTTATAGCTATTTGACAAAATATGTTCAAATTTGTTAGAAATGTATCCATCCTTAACTGAATGACAGGTGACCCATCTGATCTGTGTGTGTGTTTGGGAGGCGAGGCGGGCGCATGTGGGGCGCCATTGGTTTGTATGGGCAAAAGCCCCGCCTCATTCAAAATTCGAGAAAAAAAAGAAAAGAAAACTGATACACACCTCTCTCAGTTCTTGCAGGAGGGAAAGAATAGGAAGGAGTGTGCACGCATATAAACGGTGTCGCAATCTCAAGCATAGGCTATTTTAAAGGAAAAGGCTACTTTCTCTCAACAGTCAAGATTAGGAATCAATTATTTATGCGACTGAGATTGGTCCCGTTGCTCTAGGATTAAGTTTTTGTTGCATCTAAAGGTGGATCATTAGCCTAATTAATATCCAACATAGGAAGCGATATTTTAAAGCGCATGATGATATTTTCGGACGCCTAAAGCCACCGTTTGAACTCTCAATAAACATCTAATCGAGGTAGGAAGAAATATAATTTTCTAATGATTTCGAAAACCTCTGTTGTGCCACTGGTGTAGTTTTGAAAGCTATCTTTGACGCTCGTCGGTGCCCATGTGTCTCTGCGCCATCAGGAACGGGAGGGACGAGGGAGGGAATTGTGGGCTGTTCCGAGGACATCTTTGTGATAAGAAAAAACAATACAGTGGTGAAGGCATAATGATATCATTTCCGTCTCTCATACCAACAAAACAACCGTCTTTGGAACTCTTCAAAAAGATTGAATAGAAAAATAGATGAATAAGAGGACAGAAGAATAATTATATTTGAACTGTAAGTGCTAATTTCAACACGTTGAGGAAGTCTATTTTAGACATCATTTCACATATCAATGGATAGAAAAGAGTAATTTAGATTTAAAAAGTTAATCTAATGAAATGGTTAGAGATATTTATGAAAACATCAGTCTCATAATACCATGCCACCATGCAGCCCTTTACTTTTATTAACTTGAGGTTTACAAGTGTAGTCTCTCCCTTCCACCCTTTACTTTTATTAACTTGAGGTTTACAAGTGTAGTCTCTCCCTTCCACCCTTTACTTTTATTAACTTGAGGTTTACAAGTGTAGTCTCTCCCTTCCACTCTTAGCTTTATTGCTTGCATCTACAGCACACATCACAGATGGAAGCACTTCTGCCAAGTCCCCTGGATTCAGCTTTTGTCATTGATTCTACTAACGTATCCCACATAATCACTGAAAACCAATAATGTGCGGAATTCAGACTCCTCATACAGTGATTACTGTGGTATAGGTGCAAACCAACATGAGCCTGATTGGACTCTCCATTCCCCCTACTTCACAATTTGGCATTATCATGTTAAAGGACCTGGCAGGGATTGGTATGAAAAGATATCCTTTTTTCCCCATTTGAGGCTCAAGTGGAAGGAAGGTCCTTGGGAGAGGGTTCTTTTGTCTGGGCGTGGAAGGGGTCGAAGGGGCGGGGACTGTGGCTGTATGCAGATGTGCTGCTGGCAACGGACATCTGCTCTCCCCTGTGGGCATTGTCATGAAGTTTGTTGGTGCTGGCCTGTGGTGAAAAGGCCCTGTCAGTAACGCCTTAATACCCCCGCTGCCATCTCCTCTCAAGGGGAAACACTGGGATGAACAGACCTCTGTTCCCTTGCCCTATTAAAGTATTTTCTGGGTTGGTCTAGAGTGGGAATGTTTTGATTTCAAGGTTGCTAAATTTGCCTGTTCATTTACGTTTCTGCCTTTCTCTATCCTACATATTCCTACTAGGATTATTTGTGTGCTTAACTGAGAATAGTCTCTCCTCCCCCCCATACCCTCTGTTTCACCCCTCCCTACCTCTATCCATCCTCCCTGTTGGGGGTTGAACTTCCCCTCACGTATCCCTGGCCTTTATGTATTCAGATATGAAAAGAGTGTCCCCCCCCCCCCCCCCCCCTCCCCCAGGCAGACGCATCACACACGGAATC